>NC_052666.1:18421162-19023384 GCF_016802725.1 Solenopsis invicta | reverse complement strand
CTCCGGCTGATGACTCCAGTTACAGTAATATCTGCCGTCGCAAATTTCGGGAAGGATCGATATCGCGCGACAAGAGGACAGATTACGGAGCTAAAGGAGCAAATAGACGACGCAAAATGCAGCGACGTGTATTTATAAATAACCAAAACATATCGCCATCCATAATTTCTGCAGAAGACTGCGAGGAAAAAAAGTGTGAGTTTGCGCAAAAACTCAATAAATAACTGACGGTTTAATTTATTTTTCTTCTTGTAAGTCACGGCACTCAGTTTCTCGGCTATAATGTCGAAAAACCGATAATTTTAAACTCATCGTCTCCCCTTTCTTAGGTACTTAAATATTTACGAGAATACTGCCGTGGCATGTTAATAGCGAGTAAACTACTCCTGGAGAATCGTATCTTATTACGGAGTGATTAAAAAGAACGCGTCATCCAGATATTGCGCGATTTTGCAAGTCGTACGCACATTTTATCAGAGATTGATAGCGGTTTCTGAGAAGATAATCGAAATCGTATTGAATCGTTTCGTTGACGCCACGCGATACACAGTTACTGACATTGGAGTATCGCGGTCGTTCCGCAACAATGATGACGAAGTAAATAGATGTACAAATGAAGATTAATTGTATTCGTTTATCAAATCGATTCCTTATAATTGCACTCAATTCGTATTTACTCATTAAATGTCATTTAGTGTCTAAGCTTGTATGTGTCTAAGCTTTGGCAACTTCCTTGTCGTGAAAGCGTATAAGAGATTCTCTACTTTTGTTACCTAAGAGAACCTAAGTTCTATTAGGTAACAAAACTTTGTCGTCGTTGAAGTATCCAAGTAAACTTTCGACGGTATAAATAGTATGACGAATGCTTTACATACAATTGTAAATTTGATATCATTTCTCTTCACCCAGAGAAAAGTTACGTTTGAATTGATGAAATCGTTCCTTTAACTTGTTTTTTTTTTTAATTGAAGTGAAAATAACCTTGAGGAAAATAAAAATATATTTGATCTCAAGAAGTAACGTTATTAGCCTCTTTCAAAGCAAATAAATTATTTGTTTAATTTAAACAAATATATTTTACAAATATATTTTTTCATTTAAAAAAAGATTTGCATTGCACAACCAATATTTTATTGGTTTTAATGAAAAAAACAACCAAAAAATTTCTTCAAATCAAAGAAACTTCTTTAACCGTAGTATAGTAATTTACAAATTTCTTTGATTCAAACAAATATTTTTTGTTCACCAACCGTCGCATGTGGAATAAAATAATAATTTTACGCTGAGGATGATTCAAACCAGAGGATCGAAACATCTGTAATAATAATTGCTTGTTAATTACATTAATTCTCACACGAACATCTTGTGTTGGCACTCACGACATTAATTAATATTTTGAAATATTTTTTGATTCGAAGAAACTTTTCTCTGAATCTTAATCGTGTCTGTATTTCCTCTGTTTTTTTCTGAAAAATATTTTTTTGCGTTCTCGCATAATTATTTCTTACTTCCATCCATTACAAAGTATTAACATACTGAATATTTTATCGTTGTTAAATAGATTGAATGAAAGAGTTGGCAATATATGTATAATACGTCGCTGCTGCGTGCTGTTGCGTCATGCGGATGCTCCTGCGAAATCACAGTGAAAATACGATGGTTAGCGAGGCCGACAAAAAGGAACAGAAGCCAATGAAACGCGAAATAATTATTTCATTGACGTACAAGTAGACGGACAAAACGACTCAAGGAGTAGATAAATTGTATAAGAACTTATCATTAATACGATAATAACGATGATATCTAATTATAAACGAAAGAGAATTTATAGCACACAGAAACAGTCATTAAGCAACGTCATTTTTTTTTCCATCCATCATTTCACGAAACAAAAATAGAATAATTGCGATATTATGTAAGTGGCGTAGTAATTTTCTTAATTTAAGTCTTTTATTGATTCTATCTTGCTATCGCAAAATCCTGGCGGACATTTCTCGCGTGACGGAGAAGGATATCCTGAAAAACTACTTTTGCGTCTTATTTCGTAGATTATATTAGTCTATTTGTAATGGTATTATCATTACGAACGCTAGGAATTTCTTTCGCGCTGTAGGGGAATGTATAATGGAGAGTGCGCAAGGGAGAGGATAATTTCGAAAGCATGGCAGACCGATGTAGGACCTTGAGAATCCCTCGGCAGTCGACGTATGTCTTCTCCGACCGTTACTAGGGGCAGCTGTCCGCCGCCGTGAAACGCTACGAACTGGCAACGCTCGATGTTACGGGCTTCGAGAGAGAAATGGCATAAAGTAGGTATGGTTGATGGTTCCCCAGGGCACTAAGGCGAGCAACGGAAAAACGTGCGTTAGAGCGACGGAGCGAGCAACAGAGGAGACGGTGGCTGCAGGTGTTGCGTACGAAACGTCGAATCGGACGACACGTGCAATTCGACGCGTCTGTTGAATGTTGATGCCAAAAGCTATCGAGCTATGCTAAAATACAAATTATTTCCGCCTAAACGCTTTAATATTTGTAATGCAAATACCGATAAAAATATTATTTCGAAATTATTATTATTATTATTATAAGCAGCGCATTTAGACGTAACTCGTAACTGTGTGAAAAATTAGAAATTACAATTTCAAGATTTCGTAAAAACACCGCGTGAATAAAAAATCTACATTATTTATCTTGCCATTGCAGAAAATTGCGACATTTTTTTATGCCGCATTAAGTCCATCATAAAGTTAGTATCAGTAAAATCGATATTTAATACATTTAATAAAAATAAAAAAAGTGCTATCAGTAGTAGCGTTCAGTCAAGTTTTTGCTTAATAGAAAATCTATCCCATTGACCCAAGAGCACTTTTCAAGTTTTGCGTGTGTTTTTCTATATATATATATATATGCGTTTGTGGCGCGGTAACTGTTCCATTAAATTAATTTGAGCCAGGGAGAGCCAATAATACGGATTACGACTATGCGGCGAAAATAGGACGACGTATTTATTAACGCAGAAGTTTTCGGCACTGATTTAAGGACTCGGTGGTAATTTCCGCGCGACGATCCGTCACCCGAGGGCCGCATGGGACTATTTTTAACCTTCACTTGCAACGATAACGACAAGAGTTAACGCCTGTGGAAGAACGTGTGCGGAAGATATGAAGAAAAGGGAAAACGGCGGATCGATAAGCACGGCCGACGATCGTCGCGCGATTAGAACGGCTGTCGATTTATTTGTCGCGAATGTAGATAACACCTTATTTCTCGGCTAATGTCGGACAGACTTTTAATCAAGATGACTCGTAATTGTTGAGATATTTAATATACAAATTTCACGAACGAAATAGTGTCGTATTTAATTTTGATTACATTTTGATAAGAAAACATTGAAATTTTTTAGACGATATCCTAGCAGTAAAAATTATGATCCAACATGAAATATATTCTATGATGTTTATGCGTCAACAGTAATACGAGACGTTCCGCATTCCGACTTCATCCTCATTAGAAGCTCTTCGATCTGCCCCTCCCTTCTCCCTTTTATCACCTTTTCATTACCGAGAATACAGGATGTCCCACTTTTACCGTATCATTTTTAGTAGAAATTTCTTTGATCGTTTCGTAACGGATTCTACAAAAATTATGGAGACCATATCGTCGTATTTTTCTGCATATATTTTCATAATTAAGTCTCGTATTAATCTGTATTTGAATTTAATCAAGCAGCGTAAGTCACCGATTTCATTTCGTAAGATCACGTTTATCAATTTTTTTCTAATCATTGATCACTCGAAAGTTATGCCCGTCATTTCGATCTTTCTCTTGGAGAAAAAATTCCAAATTGGCCGGAGAATCTATCACAATAAAAAATAATTGCGACCAAAGTGGGACGCGCTCTATGATTCTTATTGACTCCAAATTGACCGGATAATCTATCGTTGGAAAATAACACGATAGAAATGGTACTCTGTATGCCGCGCTGCGCGATAGCATGCGACCCATTTCCACCCTCGCGTAAGTCAGCCAGGGACGAAGAGAATAGAGGGCTGGGTGTAATTAGCACTCAGACTCTCACCGAGCTTCGAGCGTTAATGGGAAACACGACGTCGCCGGATGTCGTTGGGTTCTGGACGAATTCAATTTCGATCGCGTAGTCTTCGGGCGACAACGCCGAAGCGACAGAGAGAGACTTTCTGGCAAAAAATGAGTACGCGTTTGCACTTCGATTCGATAGTCCCTCTTCATTAAGGATGTATGAGTCAAAACGTTACCAAAAAAAAAAATAAAAAAATTCATAGAATAGTATTACGTTTCAGTATCTATGTAAAATTTGAACACAATTCACTTATTGGTTTAGAAGTAATTTAATTTTTTGTTTAACTCTTGATTCTTCATGTTCTGCAGTACTTACTTACTTGCAATAATAAAACTAAAAAATATTAGTGCGTGCAATAATTCATTTAGATCCACTTACTCGTTTAAAAGTTATTTATTTAAAATTGCTGCAAAATATAGTGATTTTCGCTGTTAATACTATTATAAATCACATTTTTTGTCGATTAGAATAAACCCAGAGAAAACTTCAGTTTTTTTTTCGATAACTTTTATCCCGTATCATGTAGCCAAAACATTTTAAACACGTTTATTGGACGCTATAGCGATAGCTTGATCCAAAAAGAGAAGCGAGTTTTTTTCATTCTCAATAATGAAAATTGAATCTTGATAACAGTTTCCATGTATATCAAGTTTAAAGCGCGCAAATATCAGAGAACCTGTTTTCGTCGGATTAAATAGCAAACAAAAAAATTAATTAAGAGGAAGATGATCTTCAGTTTTGGAGTCACGGCATTACACATTAATATTCCGCAAACAGCTCAAAATGTATTTTGAAATAACAAAGGTCGCGAACAGGCTGCGCAGTGTTTTGCAAAATCTTCGCCTACAGAAATGAATATCTCTTTTCACAGCTAGAATTTTGATGTGCTCCGCGATACGTCTTGTGCATCCGCGAATAGTGGCGTGTAATGAAACTAAAGTCCGATAGCGACGGCGGTGATGGCGAATAAAAAAAAGTGCGCGCGATCGACCTAGATATATCGTCGAGTGTGAACGTGCACCCGCGTCCCGCGTGCGAATAATGAAAACCATTAAAAATTGATCGTGAATTCGCTCGCATTTCTGATCATGCGCGCGTCCGATAAAGCAATATTTGTAAATAAATTTGCAACGGTGTTAAACGGCTATCAAGGAAACGTACGGAAAGTACGGGGATCTCGCTGCCTGCATTAGAGAGAGCGAGACCCCCGAAGGGTTTGACGATGTCGTAACTCTATTTGATCGCAATTTAGAGCGAATGCTTTCGCTTCTACGTTCCGCTAAGAGCATCTGCCTCGCATTTGCTCGCACGGCCCGTTGCTATCTGATTCGAAGCGCGAGGAAGGAAACCGAGTACACGACGCAGAGGAGCGCAACAGGTCCGATGGTACGCCCTATACAGAGCGTAAGAGTGTAAAAGCAAGAGCGAAATGTAGGACAACCGGAGGCGGAGGCGGCGGCGGCGGCGGCGGCGCTGGCCTAGGCTCCGCAATTTCGAAAATATTAAATCGGGCCGCCCGGTTGCCAGGCCAGAGTTGTCGGCGAACGAACGAACGAACGATGCGATGGCGCGATCGACCGTCGTAGACATAGGCTTAGACATGTAGGTGTGAATGTAGGTCAGGGTACCAGCACGTGCAGCGGAGTCAGGCCGCGTTACCGCCGGTGAAGAATACATCGAAGGACAGCACGGAGAGTACGGATAAGTACTCCGCCGCACGGTACTCCAATGGCAATATTCCGAGCAGGCCTCGATCATTTTCAACCGTGATGACTGTTTACCCGGAGCTCTCGGCTCTCGGGCAGAGAGAGAGAGAGAGAGACAATCTTCCAGGCAATTTCGAACTTGAATAAAAAGGCCGGACAAAGGTTAATGGACTGGTTCGTGACGAGCTCGACTCGTCGTCGAGGAGTAACGTTCGGTTCTCCTCTCGAGTACCGCGCCGATATCGATATCGTCGCGTGAAACATCACTTGGCATGAGGCAGCTATGCGTTTTGCGTCACGTATAAGTAGTGTCCCAGAACGGCCGCGCCGCCACTCCTTTCGTCTTGTGGATTCCCCTTAGATAATTTCAAGTCAATTTCTCCTCGATACTGAAACGACGGACTATGAGATCTATAAATAAGAATACGAAGAATCCTGTTGCAGTTTCTGAAGCGCAACCGCACGTAGCGTAGAGCTTACGCGTTAATAGAATTTTATTTAGACCTCATGACATTTAGCATAATTTTGCCTCTGTCTAACAAAGGCCGATTGATCGAGGGATTGCGAAGCGATCTGGAACACTCTGTATGGACGATCAAAGCTAGAATTCTACACGAAGAAAACGGGTTCTGCTGAAATATTAAAAAATTTAACTGGATATAGATCTGAAAATAACTGAGCCATCAAAATAATTACAAAAGTAATTATTTTGTTCAAACGTGATAAGCAGCGCTGCAAATAGTTTTAACATTTGAGCGAATATAATTAGTTTGATAGTCTAACAAAATTGTTTTCGTAAGGTTAACAAGCCTATGTCAGTCACAGCGGTTCTTACAATTAGTGCTGAATAATAATTTTTAAACAATAGAAAGGCTGATAACGTGCAAAAAGAAGAGAAATGCTGTTAATTAAAAATTTTTTAACTTTTAATTAAAAATTTTTTAATTAAATAATTTTTAATTTTTGCAATCTCCAACTTATTCAAACTGGCGCAACGCATATTCATCAAATTTGAAACGCAGTCATGAAGTCAAAATATGTAATATTAATGCCTTAGAAGCATCTATGAGATTCCCCCCTCTCTAAAAAAAACTAAAAAATTTTATTGTAAAAATAAAAAATTATTATTCAGCTAGAATCGCTGTGATTGATGTAAGCCTGTTAACCTTATGTTTAATTTCGTGTATCCAATGTGATTTATTATTGAAAATTATTTTTAGATTTTTCTCTCTCTCTCTCTCTCTCTCTCTCTCTTTGTCTGTCTCTCTACATCCAGCTAATCTTTTATGGCAAAACCAATTATTTCCATGTATACTGAGAGAAATTTTAACCAAATATTCAGTAAAATAATCAAATAAATTTTGTAGTTACCGGTACCAAAAACTTAATTACATTTAACAAACCATGCGTTGTAGTTGTACACGGAAAGAACAATTTTATTGTAGTGCAGTATCTAAAAATTTAATTAGATATAGATCAAAAAATAATTTAATGTTAAAGTATCAAAATAATTACAATACTGCTGCAAAAAATTTTGACATTCTAGCAACCAGCGTAAACATCCAATATAAACTTTTTAATGGTTCAATATAAATTATTTTCAGATCTATTTTTTCAGCAAAATTATTCTTTCCGTGTAATTGTATAAATGTGTCATACACGTAGTTGTATAAAAACAATTGTTTGGTTAAGGCTACAAATTGCTTTATTAAAAAAACTATATATTTAGTCGTTCTAACTATAAAATTCATTTGATCACTATTTAACTAAACGTTTGGTCTACTTCAACAAATATTTGTCTCAGTGTGGAAGCACGCGTTTAGGCCTTCGGCTAAAGAGGCCGCCGAGAAGAACTCGCTAGAATTGCTAGACCCTTCTTGGATCTGCGCTGCGAACTCTGTTCTCGGCAACAGTTTCCTCCGGTGACGGACCGCGGAACGGGGACGCGCAAAAACGTCCGACCGCCTCTCGTCGGACTATTGTTCGCGAGCGCTCGAAAAAAAAAAAGAACGCAGGAGGGCCGATCGTAGATCGCTCTCTCCGTCTCTCAGGCGCGTTTAATTTCACTCACGACTTGCACGCAGCGCTGAGCAGCGTTACCGGCCAGCGACGCTTTGTAGCTGTATTTTTAAACCTGGACGGCGTAAAACGCGTGCAATACTTAGCGAGTTCGCGCGATTATCTGAATGTATTTTCTAAAAGTGATATTTTTTTTTAATATTATTTCTTTCACCTTCCACCCCCCCCCCCCCGCTGTCCGCATTATGTATTTTTTACTATAGATGTTGAATCTTCGCGAACGCGATTCTCGGTAGACGAAGTATTGACTTTCGCATATAGGCAGGTATTCCTGGACTTTGTTGCGGATGTAAGGAGGAACAGCTATAACGAACGTTCATAAGGACGTCAGCGCGATAAATCGACCGGCGTACGTACGTTAAATCCGTTATAACATTTCGCCGACGAGCGTATCGTAAATCAAGCGGCATTTGTCATTGTACGAAGGTATTTACATTAAATGACTTAAGCGATTAATATTGATCGCCGAGGTATTCGGTGAGGCTTCGTCGGGACAGGAGAAATGATTAATGCATTAATGCCTGAACGGAAGATACGGGCGATGATACTTTTCACGAATAAACCGACGTAGAGAAAGGGAAATTGTTGCACACGACAAGGTAAGTAATTGTAACAGGCTCGGAAACGATATATAATTTGATATTGATTAATACAAGCCACGCCCCTCGGCTTAATCAGAAAACTCGGCGAAAAATCGGCTTGGAGAAAGTTGCTGCAACGACGACAACGACAACAACGACGACGACGACTACCTGCTGCAACGACATCGCGAAATCACCGGCAATCCGCGTGGGCATCAGTCATTGCCAGTTGGGTTATAACTCGAGAGCGGCGCGTGTTAAGCTGCGGAACGCGACGGCGCGGCGGCGATGCACTTGCAACGCCGCGAATGCACCGCGACGAGCGCACACATCTCATTTCGATGCGACAATGCAACGGCGCGACACTTTCAATGGGACACGCGATACAATTTTTATTCAAAGCCTATGTGTCACGGGGGAACGGGTGGGAAAGGGGGGCGAAGGACAGAGCGTGGCGGGAAGGAAATAAGTGAAAAAAGTGGCCCAGAAACACCGAAGGTGCAGCAGTTATTGTTTATTATCGTAATCGAAGAAATTGGACCGTTATCGTAAAGCGATTCTGAAATATGAATAATTCAGACGGCATGTCTAACGAAATCTATAAATTTGTAAATTTATGCTACCCGCTTCGTGATAAACGTTTTAATTACCGGATTTAATAAGATATTCGACAGCTCGCCGTACGTGTGCGCATAATTTTTTTTTATAACGATATTTGTTCGCTCATTGATTAACGTAAATTATTCGACAGAAAATATATAATAATATGTAACGTCGACTGTTCGAAGGAAATAAAAGCAATTGTTTTGCCATAATTGTGTTAAAGGGAAATTTATTTCTCCTCGTGTCTGCGCTTTGTATATATTTTACTCTAATCTAATTAAACGCAAAAAATACCATAACATGTGATTTTATTTACATCGCAATTTATGTTGCGCTATTTTATAATAGTTAATATTGAAACGCTCGCTTCATAACCATCAGATAATATTCAACAAATTGCCGATATTACGTCAATAGCGTAGCGTTTCGCTATTATTGATTCGCGTAGCACTCGTATCGTTGATTTATGAACGAGTATATATTGACTAGACTAATCGGGTTTCGCTCGATGCGGACGTCTACGCATCCGCTATACCAACGCAATAAAATAAATCAATAAAAACACTTCATCAAAGGTCTTCTTAATTCCCATGTTACCGGTCGAGTAACGCAATTAATTATAAGAAGCAAAGACTGAAAGCTCTATAGCTTAATTGTTCTCGACATTTTTTAAATTAATTGGTTTCGTCAGATCTTCATTTTCCAGTGTACTCAGTTCTCTCTCTCTCTTTTTTTTTTCATTTGATCCAAATTTATTCCTTCGTAATTTTTTAAATTCAATATTTTCACGTACCTAGATAAACATTCATTTTTTAAGCAGATATTTGCACAACGTGAGAGAACGAGAGTACAGCTGATTAAGACTTTAGATTTAAAATCTCGGAGCGTGTCTGATTCCACCGTACTAAACGCGCGAAGGAAGCGAATGTAAGAGCAGGGTTAAAAGGGCGTTGCACGGCGCGCAGTTCGTTCGTTCGTTCGTTCGTTCGTCCGTTCGTTCGCTCGGCAACGCGACCAGCCGGCAGTCTGTCGTCCTGAGTCACTCGAAGAGCGTCGAGTCGGCCGAGCAGACAGGTTGCTACGTGCCCTCGAACCTGCGGACGTGCACGCGTACGCGTGCGTGTACGCGAGAGTGAGGCGCGCGAGCGCGCGACTCTCTCGTCACGTGAGCCCATGTGTTCGTCACGTTGTATTACACTGTCGAATGAGCGCATAGTACAGCAACTAGTCATCCAAGTAACGTAAAACAAAACAAAGAAAAAGGTTTAGCCTTTGAAATTTGAAGAATTCCTAGATCATAAAACGAGTCGTTAGGTTTGGGATGTCGCGACGGGAATAACATCTTCGATGGGAGGGAAAAGAAATACAGACCGACTGGCGAAGCAATGGTGAACATGAGCGCGGTTAGGCAAATTGCAAAAGAACTGTGAATCGATGGAAGCTTTATTAATAATGTTTATACGACATTAGTGATAAAAGAGAGACACGAGTTCGCGTGACGCGGTAATTGCGTGTCTCCTACGCGTGTCTCTCCTGAAAGCTTGGACCGGTTAAAGACTGGAAAATTACCGCGACGATGACAGCTGCGCGTCGTGAAAGGCAGATACGAGAATTTGAGAGTCAGCTGGGCGGCTGCTGGGAATCAGCTGATCCGTATAAGCGGAAGTAACGCCTAATTGCGGCTCACGAGCATCAAGCGTTCACTTGAGGTACAACCGAGGCACGACTTCGTGCAAAGGGTGGGCCGGCAATTAAAATACAAACAATAAAAAGAACGGAGGGAATATACATTTTTTTCGGCAAATAAATTAAAGGTGTGTAAAGTGAGACATTTTAAGGAGATATGTTCGCTTTTCAGTAGTCTCGTTTCAAAAAAATATTCCCTTGACACTTTTCAATGTTTGAACTTTGAAAGAGCAGATTAAAGATGTAAAAGACTTGCAAGTTTTATTAACGTATAAATTGTTTTTCAAATTTTTAATGCGTTTTTTTTAAATAATATCTTTTAAAGCTATATTATCACAATAAATAATTTTATAAAAACTCGATTCACTAAAAATTTTCAGAAGATATTCGCAACATGTTCCACATGTTGGACTTTCGTCCAATCTACAATCAATTAAAAATTCCAACTTTTCGATTTTTCCGCCAAGAAAAAATTTCAAAAAAAGGAAAAAACAAAAAATCAATTTTATCTTTTAAACTTCGCCATTTTTGCAAAAAATTTTAAATTTGTACTACATTTATATAGATTAAGAATTTCTTTTAATTTTTTCAGATAATTTAAGCATCTTGAACATGGCAACAGAGCTAGTATTTATTTTTTGACACGCCTATACAGATTTACAAATAATTGCGATAATAAATACCTTTTCTAATATTTAAAACAATAAAATAAATTTTTCAAAGATTGTTTCTAAAACCTTTTAAAGTTACGTTAAATTTTAAATTTAGTTTTATTTCAAAATTAAAATATTTCATTTTAAACGAGCTTCAGAATCGAACTCGTGCTTTGCATTTCCCGGTTTTGGAAAAAAATACTCTTGTAGCGATTGTGAATGCAGACGTACATCTCTTTGAGAAAGAGAGAGCGGGGAGAATTCTCGACAGGGACGAATCGGAGCGCGCTCTTCTCAGAAGAGTCGATCAATTTTTGTCGGACGTGACCGTGGGAACGTAACCGACGGGTACGATCGACCCCCTCAGGTAGGACCGGAAGGTCGGTCTTACGTGTGTGCCACTTTGTGGCCTACGGTTTGGAATTTCGTACTTCCTGTCCTCGTACACGTATCGCGGTTCCGGCTGTCGTGCACGAAGATTGCTGCGTATGAAAAGCGGACAAGTCTTATCGTACGCGTTTAGATTTACGGAGTGAACCGTTTTCTCGATATACAGAGTGTTTCGTTTCTCTACCTTAACCCTTTAAATATTAATCGTAATGTCGATCAGTACAGTAGAGTGAGGTGGAACAACGTTGAAGAAATTAACATGTAAGATTTATGTCGAATATATCGAACAATCCTTTTCGCGTAAAAAGAACATTGGAACTACTCGCACAAAATATCTCTATTGTCCGAAAAACTTGTTTATTATCTAACCGTGTGTAAAAACGATTGCTGGCATGGAGTTGCATGTATATGTACGTGCGACTTATAAAAATCTGGGCCGAGAGAGGATTTCAAAATTGGGTCATTAAGGTGTACGTATATACGATTTCGGATTTGGAGCGATGTGTCAACAGCCCGGAAAGCAATTTGCCGACAATTTTCGTCGGATTCGTACTCGGTGCGCGGCGAGTCAATTGCCGCTGGTAAACGTGTTTACGACCCTAGAGCGAGCGCGGGGCAAGACGAGCACGGGGTAGGTGATAAACTGATAACGCATGCATAACAATATTAACGACACACGCGTGGCCCTCATTGCGCGAGGCAGCGCGGTCGAGCCAATGAAGGGCTCGGATTCATTCCGGTGTCGAGTGTTATTTGACAAACGCGCCGTTGTCGGCACTGATGCTCCTTTGGTTGTCGTTAGAAGGGAGCCCAAGCAAACCTGTTCGCCTTATTTACATCCAGCAGATTTTTGTGCACGCGTCAAAATGAAATAGCTGCGTGCTTACTTGGGAATTCTCAAGCAGAGAAAAGGAGAGGAAGCAACGCGCAGAACGTGACGTAATTTAATGCAATTACCAAGTGTTATCCGATATTGCAAATATTTATGCGATGTTCCGTTATAATCATGTTCCCTGCATAATCACTGATTTCCACGTGTGTCGAATAAAACACTTTTTAAGAGTAGAGAGATATAATAGGAAATACCAACGACATGAATCATCCGATTTGAGGACACTTACGTTTCGACATTTTCGAGTGATGAATGTTGAAAAAAAAAAAGAATAATATCGCCGCGGCATCAATGCTAAGAGATGCAACGTGATGGAGCAATTAAAAATTGCCAATGACTCACGCCGTTATCAATGGCATATCAAATATCACTAATTTCACTAAATGCGAGTGTCGGTTTTCGTATTTTACTGAAATATACCAGCAGCCTATTTACAAAACATATCAGCAGATAGTTTCTAACGCACGGATCTCCCGACTAATTTAATTTTCAATAATAAGTTAAATCCGGACTGACGGAAATGTCAAACGTAAGATTAGCAAGCCGACGGAAATTGTAAAAATTAAAAGTGATTATTCAGCGCTAAGAATCGCCATGATTGACACAGGCTTGCCTAGCCTTGTATTTGAAATTTAATTCTTTCCCTACACTGAGAAAAAAGTTGTTAACTCGACTAAATTTTTCAACTCGATTGAATTTATTCAATTCACGTATTTACGTCTTTAAGTCGAATATGTAAATGCTTAAACTGAAATTCAAATATTTCATGTACTTAAGTCACAAATACATGAATACTTGAACTGAAAAGATTTAAGGGAGTTGAAAAATTTAGTCAGGTCAACAATTTTCTTTTCTCAGAGAGTATATATAATTTATTATTTCTAATGAATTGAGAATCCGATATCAAAACTAAAGTTAAGTTGAAATTCATATTTCGTAAAACTTTCATTTTTCGCATTACTTTCGGCAAGGCTTATTTATTCGAGGAAGGACAACGCGCGATGTAGTTGCCGACAATCGCTCCTAACGCAGGAATGTCCGGTAAACCTTAAATATTTTTCGAGCGAGCTGTGGTCTCTCGCGTCGCGACAGGCATTTCAAGAAGGCAGAGCCGGTGCGGTAGAACCGCACAAATACTCACCCACCAGAGAGTGAGTATTCAAAGATGAATCACGCGAAGAGCGTGGTTTCTGGAAATTCTTTCGTTCGCCTCGGGCCGTTGTCGAAAAAAAGGATCACCGTTTCTACATTTATTCTTCATTTCCATTTCGGAGCAAATATTTCACGGGGCAATCAAAAATTTTTCAATCTTTTCGTTCCATGTGCCCCCCCCCCCCCGTCTCACTCCTCTACGCAAACATACGATGCAAGATAAGTTTATCTATCTTTTTAGTATACAATCTCTGATATTAGCCGATGAAAACTAATTACTAGCTTGTCATGAGTGATATAATCGCCGACGATGACATCGAACGAGCTGTTAACGCTCGACTATTACTAACAGAGTCATCATTACGAATGGGTAATAACGCGTTAGCGAAATCGCGGCTCGTATAAACCGCGCAATGAGCCGAGCGCTGTAGGATTTTCCGCATGAACGCTTTTGCAGTAACAACCGCGGTCATTACGTTGGAAAACGCAATGTTTCCCTAAGCATCGTTCGCGCGCGATGAAACGCTACCAAGATGTTGCTCCAAGCGCATCCAAAGCTGCAAAGCCGTTTCGCTGTGTCAGCCCGCCTGATATTTCGTCAGCTCGGCAAAAGATTTCTCTGTTGAGAAACTCAAGTCTCTAAGAAACGTTGGTCACGAGGTATTCGTAATACCGAAGGAACAGGTTCCCTTTTCGGCAAATTTTCAATTCGAAAAAGCATTGAAAAGCTTCTATAAAATGATTAGAAATGGAATTCTAGGAATAATCTCTAAAATTCTATTTGGAATGCATTCAGAAATATAACAAAAGGTTCATTTTTTGAAAAATAAAGTGCCATCTTCGCGGAAATACGAAACGACCGTCATTCGAGGCTAAATTTCGATTAGAAAAATTGATCGATAAAAAAGATCGAGTAAAAAGATTAAAGAAAAGATTATATAGAGTGGCCTTTAAATATTCTAAAAGATCTTAAGGAGCCCTCACATTAATTCAAGACGAAAACTTCATATGTGCGAGATGAATTTAATTTCAAAAACACAGGATGTCAGAGAAAAAGTTTATTATTTTTTTCTCTAAAGTTTTATCGAAAATAATAAAGAGATCATTTTGTGCTGGTTTATTGTACTTACTCCAAAAATTTCAAACTTGAAAAAATCAATAATATATTAGTTTTATCGTGAAAAAAAAAATCCGATTATCCTTGTTCGCTTCTGATTAAATAAAAAAAAAAAATAATAATAATGTATTAATCCAAAAAATAAGCCTTTCTTCCTAAACACACACAAAATTTCAAAACAAAATAATCAAAGTACTTAGCTGTTCCAGACATATGGTTATATGAAGTTTATGTCTTGAATTATTGTGAGAAATTATTCCTTAAAATCACTAATTTTAGACATTGTTATAATTTAACTATAAATATCTGCTCATGTAACTAGTTACTATTTTTCTTAATTCAGTAACTAAAACTAGTTACATTCTATTTTTTATCTTATTTAAAGTAACATCTTACATAAGATACTTTCAGCACAACTATAAAAAATACTAATAAGAAAAAATGTTGAAAATAATATCCAAATGGATAATAAAGAGTCTTCTTTATGTGTATGCAGACACTATACAATTATTAAAATACTAAAGTGATAAAATCTAAGAAGTTAAAGTCTGCTTAATTATAATGTAATTTTTGAAATATTTAAATTATGTAACATAGTGCTACTTTCTCAAGCACTAATAGAACGTCTTTTCAATACTGAAGGTCAAATTTAAATCCCAAAAAGAAATGAATTATTTTGAATTATTGCTTACGTAATAACAAAAATATTTGAAATAAAATGAGAGAATATGAAATATATAAATAATATATATCTTACTACTAGCATTCATTTTTTTGTATTTATTACGTATTTGCGTTTATTTTTTAAACAAAGGAATCTATATCTAGTTATTCATAGAAAATGCATATCTATACCTAGTTACATTTCTCTATATAATTATAAACTACTTATATCTCGTGATTTTAAAACATGTATTCGCTCTTACAACGCTGATTATAGAATGCTTAAGAACCATCCTAAATGTACACTCAATATAAGTTTTTTTTTTAAGTTTGCTAAACCGTGCACGTTTCTAGTTGAAAATCGACACACGACGCGATCGAACGTTTAATTTTATAATTCAAAGGGGATAAAAATAATTCGTGCTGTTTGCGTTTAATAATTATGAGAACACGTTGGCGCCCTTTGTGGGTGGAATGTCAATATTTGCGGGCTTCCGGTGTACATACAGTAGCGTCAGTATGTAGAACCGCTCCGTATTATGCCATTGCCGCGATAATCGGGAGAGCGTTAGCCTCTCCCGATGTTAGAATCATTGTTTTCAACAACGCGCGGCAGACATCATTAGTCACACAAACCGCCGCGCGAGCTCTCGAGGGGCTGATAACTCCTAATTTCACCGCTGTCACACACGAGACCGCAGATTGCAGTATCGTGGTAAACATTGCTCATTGGTCGTGAGTGAAAAACGGCTAGCCACGTGACGAGAACGAACATATTGGCTCGTTTCGTTCGTTTTTTGGCTTCGGCAGGATATGAGAGAAGTTCGCGTGTCCCTTCTCGTCGCTCCTGGTATCATTCCGAAATCCTTTCTCGGCACAGCGTTTCATCTTACATATCTCTTTCTTAGTGCCTCTTTCAAATTTGTATAAATTCAAATAAATATTTCGTACGTATAAATTTGTAATAAACGTTTTAAAATAAAAAAGTTTGTCTTGAATCACTCTACATGCTCCGCGTATAAATTTAGCGATAACTATTTAAAATAAATTTCTAACACATATTTGCTTTGTATAAATTCACGATGCTTAAATATCCGTAAGATAGCCGTATTCAACAGTATCGAAAATCTATTTTTATTCGATTTAATTTCGCGAGAGCTCTCGCGGATCGGTATTGATCTCGTTTTGATCGCTGCTTTTGCGAAACACGAATTAACCTAACGTATAAAAATACGAAATGATATAAAGGTCTCGAGAGAAGAAGTTGAACGTAATAGCGAATCGCACCGCTATATACTTATTGCGAGATCAATCGAATAGCTTTCGTTCGAGAATGAGTTTCGTTCTAAAATTGTTTAAAACGGATTTTCACCACACACGACGTTTTTCACGCTAGATATACACGGGGTGTCCCGCGAATTCTTACGAATCTCGATTGTAATGGCAGAATGTCTCGATTTGGAACAGACCTTTCCTCGGCGAAAACGTCGAAGAAACTTCTTCGTTCGTCTTTCATTTTTCGATATATATAAGTTATATAATTTTTCTATAATTTAAAACATCAAACTAAAATTCTGATTTAAGAACCCAGAGATACGATTTTGATATTTATTCGTGCTGCCGCAGCTCGGTTTGCGGAGAGTCCTTCTCTCTCTCTCTCTCTTTCTCTCAGTTGCTCCCGACGACTGTCGGTATCTCGACGTTTTCGCTGAGGAAAAATCGATCATAATTTTATCAGGAAACCTGCCATCAAGATTAACGTCGTGATTTGCGGAACATTTTCGCGGAAAATGTCGCTGTTCCCAAGACGTCGAGAGAGAAAGAGAGAGAGAGAGAGAGAGAGACGATGATAGAACATTATGTTCGCACTATAAATATTTCCTTTTGTCAGAAAATGCAGGGGCTCTTTCCTCGATGGTTTTTTTTTCCATTCTTTAAAACGATCGATTCGAACGCGACACGCGATACGTGCAGGGGAGGGAGAGAAAAAGATGTACTCACCGAGACGAAGCTCCCCGAAGTTTCCACAGCCAATTTTCTTGCCGACCCGGAAGTTCGGGCCGACCATGAGCACGCCGGACGACGAGGTGACGCTGTGCCGGGACGAGTGCACGTTCGACCGGGCGGCGTTGGCGCTGCCCCTGGAGGTCCGTTTGGCGACCTCCTGGTCGCGCTCCTCTCTGCGCGTCCCGAGCTCCTTGTCGCCGCGGTTGTCCCTGCTTTCCCGCTTCTGCATTTCGTACCGGCCGTTGTTATCCACGGTTGCGGCAATTTAATTATCGATACACGATCCAACTGCGCGCACACGATTTTTTCACCACACACTCGCAACGTCGACGTCGACGTCGACGACGACGTTGTCAATTTCGGAGGTCAGTGACGGAGATCGATCCCCGTGCGGGGCATATCCTCTGTCGCGTGCCCCTGGGAAGCGCGAACGACGGCCACGACGGCGGGACGCGACGCGACGTCGCGACACGATGGGACACGATGATACGACAGAGATTGGAACGGACACAAGGCGCGCGCGACACACTCGCCGCAGTTTCCGCAGGCGGAAAAGGGCACGCGCGGGCGCGGTGTAACACCGCGCGCGTAGGGCGCGGAAGGGTAAAACGGGGGAGGGAGGGTTACGACAGAAGGGTGGTGGGTGAGAAGGGGGAGAAGAGGCTCTGCCGAAGGAAACTGGCTGGCTGGCTGATTGTCAGAGTTCGACGGACGATGCCACCTCACGGGGATCAATCCCCATGCCAGCCTAACCTCTCCGCCGTGCGCGATCCTCGTTGTGACGTCCGTTAGGGCGCGATGTCTAGGAACGATCGACGACGGCACGTAGGACGACGCGGACGTCGTGGAAGGGCGCGGTGCGGAAGCGTATCTGAGGTGCTGTCGTTCCTACTACCCGTTGTTCGCGCCTGGTGCGGCAGCGGTGGCGGCAGCCTGATGATGGTCGGCGGCAAACGTCACGGCAGCAGTAGGAATCGAACGGTCGTTGCGGCGGCGACGGCGGCGGCGGCAGCGGTGGCGACGGCGGCGACAGCGTCGTGCGGCGTCGTCGTTCCGGACGATCCCATAGCAATTTCAAGCCACCTCTCGCGCCCGGCGGCGGCCGCCGGGATGCCGGGTGCCACAGTCGACGACAACAGGAATGGTTGCGCGGCTCACGCCTGACGACGCGGAGCAGCACGGCATTACCGTGACGGCGATGGCGATGATGGTGATGGTGGTGGTGGTGGTGGTAGTGGTGGCGGTGCTGACGATGACGGTCGTTGTCGCGCACGGTTGTGCTGCTTGCCGCTTCTGCTGCTGCTGCTGCTGCTGCTGCCTCTGCTGTTGCTGCTGCTGCTGTCACTGTCGACGCTACTGTTGCAGGCGCGCTTCGTCGGCTCCTCCATTACGCGCCGCGCGGAGCGCCGCAGGATTTGTTACCCGCGAGCGAGCGAGCGAGCGAGCCGCGTGCGCTCGCGCTCGCGCGCTCGTTCGTTCGAGACTTTCGCCGCTCTCCGCGGTGCTTTTCACGCTACTACTCCGGCGTCACACTCCTCCGACCGTCGGCGACGACACTTGACTCCGGCGCGGCGGCGGCGGACCACCTCACACTCGGCTCCGGCACGACCCGCGACTCCGTTCACAGCGCGACCCCGTCCGCCGGATGATCAACGGTGACGGACAGGCAACGGCGAGGCGCCGAGATTCCCTAGGGCGCGGGCCGCCGCACACACACGCGCGCGCGTGCGCCTCTATCCACGCCTACGTGTGGGTCTCTCGCTCTCTCTTTCTCTTTCTCTTTTTCTCCTCCCACTCGTTCCGCGCGTAAAATTTTGCGCGCCTCGTCCGCGATGCACCCACGCAACCCGTGTCGACGGTGCGCGACTCCCGGTTCGCTTCTGACGCACGCACGCACACTCACTCACTTTCTCTCTTTCTCCTCTTGTTTCTCTCTCTTTTTGTCACTGCCGCCACGACACCGGACTCGCGCGGACCGCGAAAGCGTTCCGCTCTCACTCTCTTTCTCTCTCTCTTTTCTTCTTCGACGTCACGCTGCTCCGCCGGATATTGGGTTGGCTGCCGCGGCGACGACGCGGCTTCGCGTTCTCACACGGTGCCGTCCGCATGCACGAACGGTACTCCGTGGACTCGTCCTCACCCCCGATTAAACGCTCACGGACGACAGGTCAGCGGCGCACCTGCCTCTCGTGCTCCACGGGACATGGGTGAAATGAGTCGCCACGGACAACCGCCGGCAGGCCGGCCAACCGCTACGTCGCGTACACACACACACACACCACACACACACGCCGAGCTCGCCCACGATTCGAGTTTCCAGCGCGCGAGAGCTCTCGTGCAAATAACAACGCGAGGTAGAAGACAAATATGCCTGCGAAACAAGTGTACGAGATCAGGACAAAAATAAACGTCTATTTAATTCATATACTTTCGTCTGATTATCCTCCGCGACGATCGACCAATCGCAGCTCTCCGAATTTATGGCTTTCATGCACTCATTTATTACTAAAAATTCTAGTTACATAAACGAGATGATTCCTCTTTTTATTACACGTTTTCTCATCGTAAACAATTCCCTCGAGCTGTCTGGTCCAACACGTAACAGAGTGTAAGAGAAATTGCACACAAACGGAAAAGTAAGGGGGTAAATTTATAAAATCTTGTAATTTTTCAAGCAGATGGTATCGTATTGTCGTATTTGTTGTTAGATGTCGACGCAGGTTGGTAGACGTGCAAGAGCCGCGCGTTACGAAAATCTACTTATCTCCAACTAAAAAATACCGGCTGATGGGAATCGGGGTTTCGTCGACGACTTGCAACTTGTCGCGTGTCACGCGACTGCGCGTGGAAGCGAGAGACGATGAGTGGCATAGACTGAGAGGGGGGGGGGATCAATATGACCGATCGTCGGATCAGTCGGATGCACGTGAACGTCTCGTAAGTCTCGTCGTGTTTCGCGCGAATGACGTAATTGCAGCAGCATCACAACCAGCGAAAATGGCCGGCGCCGTGTGGGCCGAGGACGAGATCGGGCGCAAGTGGGATCGCTGCTTCACCGATGCTATCCTTAAGCTAGGTAATTATCACTCGCGAGCCGTCCGCGGCGACAAAGTTAACCTTCTGTTTTACTCACGTTACTGACAGATCTCTTTCTTCAGGTGGCGGCGTAGCCCTCGGCGGAGTGTTTTCTCTATTTTTCTTCAAAAGTAAGCTGTATCACCTTGCGTATATTTATGCATGTGTGCGTCTTATGTCGTTGACGTTCCTGTGTGACATAACTTTATTATTATTATTATTATTATTATTATCATCGGAATCGATGGAAAGACGCATTCAGATTCGGTCCAGCATCTCATTAATCATTTACTTGGGTTCAATGACGTGTGTATTTGACTGTTACATTAATCATCCAATTACATAAATCATTAATACGATGTGACTCAGAAATTGCATGCTTATATTTTTAATGACATCTGATTTAATTAATGTTTATTGAATGAATTACTTTCAGCAAGTAATTTTTTGTACAAGCAAAGAAATATCTAGTTTTAGATGGTCAATGTAACTGATGCCTTTGATTCCAAATGAAAGTAATTTATTTGTGAGATAGTTTTTACAGAATATTTTCGTTATCTTTTATTTTAAAGTATATTACTATTAATCATCAAATTGCTACATGTGAAAGTAGTATTAATCTTACATCCATAAAGCTATTGCTTTTGATAAAAGATAATGAAAATTACAAATAAGTATATCTTTGATCAAATAGTTTGAGAGAAATTTAAAAAAATCATATGCTGTTTTGTCAAGTTACTTTTCAATTATTCTATAGAGAATGCATGCATGAATTGGAAAATTTTGTTTATAGGAAGAAAGTGGCCCATCATAACTGGTGCTGGTTTTGGATTAGGTATGGCATATTGCAATTGCCAGGAAGACATCAATGCATCGATACGTCCAAAGCCTAAAAGTTGTAAACTTGAAGAAAAGAAATAATTAGAGCAAATTGTAAAAACAAAATTAAAGCTATTATTAAGCTAAAAGAGATAAAATTATAATAAATTTCTTTATTCCAATAATATATGGTTTTTATATTTGACCTCTGATTCTTAAGAAAGCAACAATAAACTGTTTTTTAAAAGAAATATATTCCTTATGTTTATTAGAATCACATTATTCAAGAATAATCATAGAAAAATACAGCTGTGAATATAAAATATATTGACAGATATTATTTATATGCATAAATGTGAAATAGAGCTTATTAAACATAGTTTATTAATTATTTAAACGCACATTTATATTCATAAATTCTTTCATTAACAGTAATGCTGGAAGTCATAGTGCATTCAAACTTTGCAAGCAACAGTGATCATTGTGATCTGTAAACAGATAAACTGTTGTAATTGACTTATATTAACAATGTCGTTACTTCTTAACAACTATTTACTTAATGAACAGTTACCGTATTCAGAATTTCCAAAATTTATTATTCGACAAGAATAAAGTTATATTTAAAAAGAAGAAAAGAATTTAAGAACAACTAATGATATTTAAATAAACAAATATATATTATGTTCTATTATAGAATTTATTTTCCAATAAATTCTGTTGATTTGATCACATTTAATTAATACTACAAAAGAAACGTACAAATAACTTAATTTTGGAGATTCTGAGTTTTTACACATAATACATAAAAATTCTCTTGTCTTTATTTGGCACCTTCATGTACCCTTCGATATTGAATAATATGCTGCCATGAAACAGGTAAGAAAGAAATGGTTGCGAGATAATATGCAACTTATACTTTAAGATTAAACACCATGCCCAAAAATTGTTCGTAATGGATTGTTATAACTCCATCCAGATCCGTATCCAATCGTCTAAAGGCTGATGTAAGTGTCTGAAGACAGAAAATATAAAATATACATAGGAACTGTAATTTATATTTATCAATATTGAGACCAAATATTTCCAAAATCATCAGCATCTTTTTAAAGTTGTAGTTAAATGTAGTTGTAAACTAAAAATATTCCAATTTAATCAATATTATTTAAATCTATAATTAACAATAAAAATAATTTATTTAAATACATATTTAATTCATGGAAATCCCAATTAGCTCAAAATCATTAGCTTTTACATGTAACAATCAATAGGTATTTTCAGATAAAGTCTTTCACAAGCCATGCCCAATGAAATAATTCAGATTGTTAGATATCTATAGTACTTACGTATAGGGCAACACAGCACTGTATGAAGTCATCGAAGTATATTGTGCCACGTCCTGCACGATCGTACTTTCGTATTAGCATGTCGATCGTCTGCTCGGACAGTCGATATCCAAAGTTCGTAAGAGCTGTCTTCAATTCGTTGCGATCGATGTTACCACTGTTATCGCGATCAAACGATCGGAAGCAATTCTCCCAATCAGTGACATACTTCCACAATGCCCCAAATTCTTCAAAGCTGACTGTACCTGTCTGCTTTTTATCAAACATACCTGTAGCAGGATCGGTTTTATCAAACATACCTGTGCCAACAAAAGCAAGGAACAAAATAGTAGTAATATCAAAAGACCATGCAAATTGACATCATATATATATATATTGGTTTACATAATATACTGGAAGAATTAAAAGTGTGTGCAACATGCTGATTTAAAGAATCAACAGCATGCAGTAAACAAGTTTTTTAAACGACAGATGTTGAGACTTTTCATTTAGCTCTAGAGAAAAGATAAGAAGATTTTAAGTATAGGAAAAATTATAGATACAAGTAATCTATATATTATAAATTCACATGGTCATTTTGAAAATATATTATAAATATTTCGTACCGATCATGAGACGTACAGTTTCAGGATTGAATGGTGTCCAAGTACCATTTGAGAGAGCTTGTTGCAACTCATCTGCAGAGATTGCACCGGATCTGTCCTTATCCACCCTGATAAAGTCATCATCTTTAGTTATCATCTAAATACTATTAATAACAGCATTATCGTACTATTCACTTCAAACTTTAATTTTATCAACGACAGAGAGTGACAATAGAAGCATTTTGCTAAATAAAAGATAAAAATGTAAAAAAAATACAAAGACAAAATTTTTGTAAATTGAGTAAGATCTCGAAAATAAAAAATCTCGTCGCGCGAGAAAAACCGCGAACATCTGAAAGTATTTAAATTAAAAAGAGACGGATAGGTTAATTAAGAAACATAATTACAAAATAATTTATTGTAAAAAATACCTCAAAATTATTGTAGAACCCGGGAGTAGCTTACCTTTGAAATATATCCCAAAGGAATTGCTGGCTTGGCATGGGCGATACAAAAGACATTTTCGTGAAGAATTGACAAGGAATGTCACAAGATAACGAATTTCTTGCGCGATATTACGTTTGCTAATAGCGAAGATAATCGCACTAACGCCTGCCTGGTCGTTCTACGTTGAATTTCCTGAAAGCGTGATGCTTGAGACACGTCAGTCACGTTACTTTATATACAATTTGGGTGACCAATACCAATCACGAGCGACAGAAGTGCTCTATTCTTCTCTAATGAGTGCATATTTCACAAGTGCACTATTCTATTGCACTTTATGCACTTTCAGACGTTGGAGAGAACAACAGAAAAGATGAAAAGTGCAGAAATTTAGCATTAAAAAAAATGATGTAAGAGGAACCTGAATACCGATCGTATTACAGAATAAATTGATTTTCGAATTGGTTTGACAAATCACAAAATCTTTTTGAAGAATAAAAGTACGCATCAAAAAAATTTGAATAGGATAAATTTTGCGAGAAAATCGAAAGAAAGAAAGGGATGGAAAGGGAGAAGCCAGAGACTGGCTATACGCCCACGATTTAGCTGATACGACGCCATCTCTGTAGCGTGGACATACACTACGATGCCAATCGGTTAATATCTCGGAAAGCACATCGTCTGATTATTAACAGACTTGCCGCAAAGCGCGCCAAGTATATCACGCATGTACACCGAAGGACTTTGATTCTGTCCATGGGGAAATTTTTCAAACTGAAAAGTCACCACTTTCTACATACTTGCAGTTTATGATTAATGAAATGATTAGAGCTTATTGGTCGTTACGTTAATTATGAACTGTAAATATGTAGAAAGATAGCGACTTCTCAGTTTGAAAAATTTTCCCATGGACAGAATCAAAGTCCTTGAGTGTACACAACTTTAAATCGTTCCCGTCCTAACGATTTTCGCGCGACTGACTCGTTCCGTTATAAAAATGCGCTGCGACACGCTACGACCTCGAGTCGTCCTACCTTCAAATTTGTTGACGTTAAACACACAGTGGATAAAAGGATGCGATATTTAGCGTCTTGGTGGAGCAAACGTTAAGTAGATTTTTGTAATCGAATTATAATAAATGTTCTTGGCTGTCAAAAGTTTCAGTAATACAAAGAGAGAGAGAGAGAGAGAGACTTGGAATAATATCCTTGGAATAATATTATTGAATATTATTGAATATTATTGAAAGATCCTTAGAATAATATTATTGAAAGATTTATAAAATCTTTACAATTTTCAAAATAGAGGTAATGTAACGTCCAATAGATTTTTCTAATCAAATTACAATCGCTAACGTTTTTGGTTGTCAAAATTTTCAGTTTAACGATACGAAGAGAGAGAGAGAGAGAGAGAGAAAAGAGAGACAAAGATCCTTGGAATAATATTATTAAAAGATTTATAAAATTTTTACAATTTTCAAAATAGAGGTAATGTAACGTTCAATAGATTTTTCTAATCAATTTACAATTGCTAACGTTTTTGGTTGTAAAAATTTTCAGTTTAACGGTACAAAGAGAGAGAGAGAGGGAGAGGGAAAGAGAAAGACTCTCGTAAATTACGAGTAGAAATACTGTTTCGGCCGCAAAAATCTTTGAATAATATATTCATCGAGAGATATACCTAATCTTTATAATCATCCAAACACAGAGGTAATATAACAAAAATAAAACCTTCTTAGAACAAAACTATTGCATGTTTATCAATGTTTACATTTTCCTGTAAAGAATTAATTGGGATAATGAGAGAGAACAATCTAATATTATGTTAAGACGTTGTCTCGTGTTGAAGTACACGAGCCTATTTTACGATTTCCATTTTCTACCGTTTATAGACAAAATGGGTCAAACAATCGGCAGAATGCCTAAGACGTGGATTGGTACCCTGGAAGAGAAAGATCGGATTTTACATTACAGTTCGGAAATCTTGGCTCTCGTGCTGGATTATATTAGAAATGAAGATACCTTCCTCATGTCCTACGACGACGACAAGATCGAAGATAAAGTAAAAATGTGGATAAAAAATCAAACACGAGATGAGAAGTTTGAAATGTTGCTGATCTCGTCACTGTTACTAAAAAATGCAGTAAACGATGGAATTAACAAGGTGATCAATGCACAGAGAAAATATTTTGATTTTTAACATATTTTTTTTTAATATTTCTTTAAAAGAGATATATGTCAATTAGTATTAAAAAATCTTTTTCTTAATAGAGTTAAACACATTTTGCGATGTTAAATCGTTATACGTAATGTTTAGATTATTATTGGAAAAATGAGAAAGGATTACCGAAAGGCTTACAATGACATTAAAAAATTTAACAAAAAGGTGGATAAGCTTGGCGCAAATCAAAGGAAGCTACATGCAGAAATACAAAGTTTAGAGGAGGAATGCGCGTATGATTTGAAGAAATTTCAAAAAAAATTTGGGCTGTTGCGACGGAAAGTCTTCGATAACTTAAGAACCGGGGAAAAAATGATTTTTCAAGATAGAAGATTGAAACGTGCTTTTATTAAACAAGTACGTTTTTCTTTCTATATCCATAAAAGCTGTAACTTTTATTCATCTGGTATTTAATTGCATTTTTTTTTCAGATTTACGTTATTGATGACAAATACTCGGCTGAGTGTGCCAAACAAATTGATAAATTACTTAAAATTTTGTAAAAATTTTAATTTTTTATTATCTTTTTATTAGTTAACTAGTTTAATTCACGTGTTTTATAAATTGATAATAAACATTAACGAAAAGACAGATTCGCTCTTGAATGCTTTTGTTTGATTTCCTGTTCTCTACACAATCAATTGCGTATGTCTTGAGCAAGAAAGAGGATGACGAATTTCTCGATAATCTTTCCGTCGTAATTTGTGATGTGAGTAACGGAAAAAACGAAGAAAAAGAGAAAATCAAAAGCCGTCTCTGCCTGATGAACGTCCAGAATGAAGGAAAAGAAATTGGATTAGACAGAGTGTTCCGAAATCACCGGGTATCTCTTTTGCTGCGCTCAGATTCATTTCGAATCAATTTTTTTCCGGCAAAAATGTCAAAGTGTCATAAATGTACAAATGTGCCTTCGAATAATTAAAGATTAGATTGAAAAACTTGAGAAAATCTGAGAAATGAGGAAGTCATAAGTTTTCCGGCAAATCTTAATGCAGATTTAATAGAAATTTAATAAGGAGCTTAGAAATAAAGGTACACAGTATTAAAAAAATTTGAACGATAAATATTGAAGGAAAATATCTTGGAAAATTAGAAGGAGCCTCTGATAACTTAAGAACACTACATATAACATAGAGATTTCTTTCTGCTTCTCGAGTTGCGTCACAGATTCTCTTCTGGATGTGCGATCGATTGATCTGAACTCGCGGTGTCATAGAATTACGCTAGTAGTAACGTTCATGGCTCCTTTGGGAGCCGCTGTGATCCTTTTACGATGCGTATCCTTAAGTTTCTTCAATCGCAATCCTAGAACGCCACACTCCAGCGACAGCGGGATAGGAAGAGAGAATAGGGATGAATATAAGACGACGCTGGATTCTCCGTGTCGGCTTGGTTGAGATAGGCTCTCCCGGAGACTCTCATGATCGGGAGAGCATGAGGGAACAAGTAGTTCGCCAGTGCTCTTTGATATTACGACACGACGATCTAGGAACGTATCCGCACAATGTAGCATTTAAGACGATTACTTTTGGTATCGACACAATTGGTGCTAGAATAGTTGAACCACTTTTAGTGATTTCCAAAATTTTCTCCATTTGAACTAAAAATAGCATTTAATTAAACTGAATGATTTGATTGTATCGATTAACGGAATCTGCCTGTTCTAATAAGATTTCTAATATTTAGCTTTTTTAACGCAGCTCATATTGGAATAATGAAATTTGTAGTGTTCAAATATACGTACAGTTAATGAGATTTTCAAACATATTAATTTTAAGCCGAATACGAATGCACATTGATGGAACCAATCTATCTTAACAAGATTTTCAAAATTTGACACTTTCCATATGGCTCATATTAAAGCAATAAAACTCATAGCATTCAAATTATTCATGCCTCAATGCACTATGCAATCCTAACTCTATTTGAAAGCTATGATATAATTTATATACGCTGATAACTAAATTTGTATATCAGATGCATTAAAGACATACATAAAAATTACAATAATTATGAAATAAAATATAGAATATCATAAAATAAAAAAAATATATAAAAATTATAGAGAGATTGAAATAATAATAAGTAGTTAAAAAATAATCCAATGTCAGAATAGAACATTTTAGCTATACATTAAAATTAGTGGATTAAAATTATCTATATAAAAATTACAGAGCTATTACAACTGTCACAAAACGTCAATTACGTAAAAATTACTAAGAAACTTGTTTGAAGTACTTATTTGAAAATACTGTAACTAATAATCATATTGCTCTTAGTATGGATAATAATAAATTTATATAATAAAGCAATTTAAAAAGCAATGCTCAAAGTTTAAATTGAGATTAATTTTGCCTTTTAATTCGTTTGTATTTTTATGCTATTGTGTACATTTTTGCAATCTTTGAAAATTTTAATTCTTATTGTTTGTAAAATACCGGCAATTGGAAAGTTTTTTTTATATTGGTAACTATAAATAAAATGCTAGTATAATTATCAATGATCGTTAAAATAGTAACGCGTTACCGTCATAATTATCTTTTGTAAAATAATTCGTTACCATTTTCGTTACTTCTTTATAATACTAAAAGATTTAAAAATTATTTAATAATCAGTATTAAAAACGTAATTAATATTGAAACTTAAAATTCCAAATTATATATTATAGAAAACTTTTTATATACATATATTAAATTTATCTAATAGTTCTTATAACTCTTTAATATTTTTACTCTTTGTATAATTCATATCTTTATAGAAATTTAGATTGTAATATACAAACAAGCAATTTTTAACAATTTTTGGAAATTATTTTTACATTAATATCGTCATTTTAATAACAGAGTGCACGGAACGTTTCAACGTGCGTTTAATTACGTTTCCATCTCGCGAGATTTACGTGCTCGCTGTTGTCGTTACAAGCGTGTCGCTAGTGTATTTCCGGCATAGGCAGCGTCACTAGCGTCAGTTCGGCTTCCTGATTCGACCAAATTCGACTCGCGTCGTATTCGCGCGGCGTCGGCATGAAGTTAGCGACGTTCGTATGTCTTGGACACGTCGTCGGTTTTTCGGAATCAAGTGAGAACGAAAGGACACAACAACACGGCGATTGTTTATTCTCGGAAATAAACGCGTCTCACGCAGTATCGCGGGTGTTGTATGTACGTCGTACGACAATTGATTCGGTCGCGTTTCCGCGGGTGTGTTTATCTCCAACGAGTGTGTAGCTGCCGCAAGGTCGCGTTGCGCGTTCAATCGCGTCTTCTCCGTTGCCCCGTATTCATCGAGTTTTCGATGCGCGTGAGTGCCAGGAGTATCGAAAGCGAAGTGTCGTGCCAAGTGTAAATCAAGACGGAATCGTCGCGAGGATGACTTTGGATCTTCAACGTATGTACATTCGAGAGATGCGGCCGAGACGAAGCGCCTGGGCGGAGCGGCCAGCGGCGAACGGTGAGTCAATTTGTACTTGTATTCGCACCTACAATTCGGTATTTGCGGCTCATCTCCATTGCGTTCGCGTAAATTATCGTCGGTACAGTGCAACGGGATGAGTCAATCGTGCGAAAATCAGGACGGTAACGATTTGAAGCTTGTGTACGTGCGCTTGGCGCGCATTTTTCAGCAGGTGTGCCAATAGTCGGGCGATCCGAGGAATTGGCCGATTGGCATCGTAGTGTATGTTCGCGTTGTAGAGATGGCGTCGTATCAGCTAAATCGTGGTCAATGTGGTCCATGGGCAGTCTCAGGCTTCTCCTTTTCTTTCTTTCGATTTTCTCGGAGGGAACGGGCACCATTAAAACTTGGAACTTTCTATTTTCTCGCAAAATCTGTCTTATCCAAATTTTTTTGGCGCGTTCTTTTATTCTGTAAAGATTTTTATTCTGTAATGCAGTTGGAATTCAGGATTTTCGTAATTTAAATAATTAAAAAAAGTAAATCTTCTAACTTGAATTATACCTCATATTATTATAAAGATATCGCTTGTCAAGTTGTATTTTACAATTTTACATAGAACTCTTTGCAGACACCCTGTTGTGTGTATAATTTTTATAATATATTTTATTATTAAAAAATCTTTATAAAAGGAAAAAGGACAATTTCAAGATCTTTTGACGGATTATTCGTTATGCGCATTTATATTAAGTCGTTTTAGGTTTATTTATTTTCCATGCTCCGATTCTATATCTAAGCCAGATAAAGAATAGATCCTTGCCCATCTGTAACCAGCTCCAGAACGGTATTATCTTGGAGCCTTCAATCTCTGTCCAATTTACTGCTATTTCAGTCACAGGAATGTTGAGAGTCTGTGCAATGTATAGCATCTCTACGTCAAATGCCCAGCGTTCAACGTGTAACGCTTCGAATATTGTTCTTGCTGATTTTCTTGTTAAAAGCTTGAATCCGCATTGTGTGTCTCTGATGCCCCTAACACACCACAGCCAGACTAAGAAATGAAACCCATGCATAAGTAAAAGTCGGAAGAAGGATCGTTTGACAGTTTCTTCCTTTTCTAAATGCGCTCGCGATCCACATATTATTGCATCGGACAATGCTGTTTTCTCAGGTTTGCTCATATAATCACCTGAAACAAATTTGTTAATAAAATTAATAACATTAATAATACGTATCTCTATTAGAACTATCAAAGAATTATTAAATATAAAACGTTAAATATTTAATTGAACATAAACAATTAAGTACAATCTAACATAATATTAGAATCTTAATTCTTTTTCAACTTACATCCTAGAACATTTATCAGACTTTCATCTAACTTTTTTAAATCATTAAACTTGGTAGCACCATCTGCATCTGCAAATAATAATGCGCTGCCTCTTGCACTCAGCATACCCTTGAATAAATAAATCAAGATATAATAATTCAAAATTATATTACAATCTAAAATTGACTTAATAACAAAGCTTCTCAGACCATTAAAATTACTAACCAGTCTCACAGCACCCCCCTTTCCTCTATTTTTCACAAGCTTTAATACTCTCAGAGTGTCGTATTTTGATGAGTAACGATGTGCCAAATCTACAGTCTTATCTGTACTGCCATCACTGACTACTATTACTTCATAAGTTAATCCAGACTTGCTGCGTTCTTCCAAATACTCCAGACATTCATCCAGCATTGGTGGCACTGTTAAATAAAAATATATGAATGATATCTAGAGATAATAACAGTAAGGAGTGTTACATACGTCTTTGCTCTTCATTGTAAGCAGGTACAATGACACTGAGGTGTAAGCTCCAGGGATCATGTAACGAAGGAAATGCCTCCTTTCTCTTTGTTTGACAGTTAAAAAAGAACTTCTCACTTTCATCCCTTGAGATTTTAGGATATTGTTCACTTATCATATATATTATTATAAGAAACTGAAATAGATACACTTTGGTCAAAAATACTAAATACAATAAGATAATAAAATAGATTAAAATAATTATGACTGTATTTTATGATCGTATAAAATAAAATTGCAAAATAAAATTATTCTCTAATTTGTTAAATATAAATGATAACACATTTTGAAATAATGTAAGTGTAAGATAACCTCACCAAAATTATAACGGGGACAGCCAGTGATATACCATAGTAGAGCAGATATTCTAACGATAACATTTTAGCAAAAACCGCGGAGAAAATTTAATAGTTAGAAAATGAAATATGAAAAATATTTGACATATCTATTATCCTTTCATTCCGGTAACATACGTCACATGAAAACTTGTGTCAAAGAGGTTTCTCTGCTCCTCTCTGCATTTCAATTGCACTTTCTGTACCGCGTTTCTCCGTATTTGCACTCAAACAAATTTTAATTATAAAAAATGTTTTTTTTACAGAATAACATTAATTACGGATTAATATTAAAACATACGTATAATATATAGGTATAAAACATCAGTTTAAATAATACAAAGTATAGTTCATCATTTTTAAAAGCTGCTCAATATTCAAATTTGTTTATTTATTTGTGTAGAAATCTTCGTAATAGAAAAATTTTCAAAGTGTCACTGAAAAAATATTTATCAATAACAAATGATTGGGAAATTTTTTGTATAACAATGCCGATAACTTATTTTTGAAAATTTTCTTTATCCATGCGTGGTGGCGACTCGCAGCGCCACTAGTGGCCACTATCGCTTAGAGTCCCTAGAAGTAGAGAGTCTGGACATCTCGGGGTTCCACGTGATTGGATGCACGTGATTGTGCACCTAAAATGGCAGCACCAATACGGATCCCTGTTTAATCTTCTTTAGCCAATGCGATAACAGCATACACACGTTCAAGTGCACACAATGATAAACATTCACACACATAAAGCTCACGTACATACACTGACATATTCATCACCGACATTTTAGGGGCAGATGTCCAGACTCTCTACTTCTAGGGACTCTACTATCGCTAGGCAGTAAGCACCCTCTGCCAACAGTCGGGCAAAACACTTTCTGAAATCTAAAATTGGACATAAGATCGATAAAGAAAATTTTTAGAAACAATACGCTCTAATGGCTTTGACTGCGTTCAGCAGACTCAACATGTTGAGATATTCTTCTAGATCATCCAATCAGACTTTTAGATTTAGAAGAATACACCAATAACAGCAAGCGCTCACTAAACTGTTGAGTCTGCTGAACGCAGCCTTTATTGTCGAGTCCCGTGACTCGAAACTCTGAACGTCATTGGCCCTTCGGGACCCGTGACTCCGTGTGCAGATCCCGATTGGTCGCTTGAGATAGCGTACCTGACATCTGGCGGAGTTCAAGGTTACTTGTTCGATCGTCTTGTTGCACGGCCATATCAGTTTCTGCTCCGTTGTGTCGGTCGGGCGATCCGTATCTCTTACAAGTTCAAAGTTCGAATTACGTTTAAACAGTGCCGAGAGCATGCCAAATGTGCTAACAGATGATCGTTTCGATACGTGCATCACAATGTCGTAGAAATTATACGTGGAAAACGATCGTACTAGTTCGTGAAGTGCGGTGTGCTCTTGTCGCTACTCCGGGCTTTCGCGCGCGCGGATGTGATGCGGCTAGTCATCGTGTAACATTAATTGGTTCACGGTAGATAAACGACAACAAGTTGTTTCGAAATGTTTCGTTGTATTTACGCGTATGCATTCGTACAAATGGCTCTCGTCGTCGTCTCGTCGTCAAGCCGCATCACGAAATTTCTCGCATGACGTCACGCGTCGATTCTCGATTCTTCTTCAGATCCCGCGTCCCGCCGCTCGCCATTTTCATCGTTTTTTGCCTCCGTACCTCCCGCGTTTTTTTCACTGTGCGTAAATACAACGTTGAAAGTAACGAACATAGCAGGCGATCGCTTTGAGCAAGTGAAACTATCGCTTATAGATAATCGCGTTTGTAAGACGCGACATGTTAGAATCTGTTGCATCGCGAAAAGTTATACTGTTGTGCGCGCGTTTTACATTTTACCCGCTTTCGCGTGTAGTGTATTTTCCGGGCAATGCTGGGAATGCCGAGTGTCATTGGACGATCGTTATTAATGTGCGACTCGAGGCAAGGATTACTTACAAATAGAGTAAGACTTGACTGATTTCTTGAGTGAGTAACCTTTTGGTTTGTGGAGTACAGCGAAACGAGGAGTCGGTAGAATTTCGGCGAGAAAAACGCATCTTTGGAGCATCTCGGTAAGTATTACATTGTTAATTGACACATCTCTTCGCATGTTTTTATCTAGAACTCAGAATCATAATTACCTAGAATCCAGATAACACACAATCTATGATTGATATTCACAAAAATTTATTGCTATTTATTTTTGAAAAATATAGGTGTATTTCATATGTATTCTATATACATGAAGGAAAGAGATCCTAAAATCTTTATTCAACATGTTGTTAAAATAGAAATAAAAAATTAGTAAAAGTTAAAGGTATATTTATAGTATTATTTTATAAATATTTTGTATATAAAGATTTTTACAATATTTATGATAAATCTCCATATTCTATTCAGTTTAAAATTACACAAAATTTTATGAAAAATATTTTGGCAAAATCTATTGTAAATAATTTGTAAATCTTTTGTAAGTATTGTTTGCTGTATGGGAGTAATAGAAGGACATTGTGATTTTATTTGTCATTTATAAGTACATTTAAAATCATACCAAATGCAAGTCCTTATGATGTTATTGATTTTGTGTTTAATTTAATTCAATATGCTTTAATTTAATATGTTTTTCTTTTAAGTAATGGTTCTTTTAACAAAGAATATTTTTTTGATAGTCTTGAAATATATTCCTGTATTGAAAAAAATTAGGTTCTTTTGAGAAGAATATCATGAATGTTATTGAAAAAGTTGGAACAACCTAATCGGCAGATATTTTTTAAATATTTATAAAATGTTATGAAGGATAAATATTCAAAATCATTTAAAAACCATTGTCTGCTGATTGAGAATTACATTTGTTTTAATTTATATTCTGATTGAAGTGTTAAGTTACTAGAAAGTTCACTGTTTAATATTTGAATAAAATTGAAATTTTAATTGTTGAAAATATAATAGTACAATTGAAAATAAAAATCATTATCGATCAAAATAAATACTCGCAAATCATTTTCGTATGGCATATGCTAATGTACAAGAAAGTTATTTTTTCTGGAGTAAGTCCAATGTCTCTTATCTTCAATCTCGTGTTCATAACTCACAGAGGTGTCCTGGTGAGAATAACACCTGATATCAGCATGTATATTATAAATATCAAATATTTTAAAAGTTTACTGATACTGCAAAATTCTTTGGCCAAATAAAAATTTATATTTTTTTGAAGAATTTGGCTTAATGCCTTTTTTTTATTTCCCATGAGTAGTCCAGAAGTGAGATGGAGTTAAATACACAAAAAGATATTTGACATCCAATTAATGGATTGTTTGTTTTTGACTACCTACCCTGGTAAAATTTTTTTCTTAGAATTTTTTATATAATTTTTCAGAATTTTTATAATTTCTGTTTAATTTTCTAGCTTTTTCTCATAGAAAATTTCTTGTTTTATAATTTCTGATAAAATTTAATAAAATCTTAAACAGTTTAAAGTATTTTGTAGAAATTATAAGATAAAAGTTCTTTGAATATTTTCCAATTCACATGAGGAATTCTTTAAGAAAAGATGTTAATTTTCTCGGTATTTCTGATAAATTTTAACTTGTATAAAAATTCTGAGAAAAAATTTTAAATCTCCCTCTCCAGTAATCTGGTTATAGTATAGAAAAGAACCACAAGTTTGTGAATTATTACCTACCGGCTTTATATGCATTTGGCTACATAGTTCATACATTTTATGGACAGACATAGAGGAGCTTATCGTGTAGACCAGTGTATGTGTGTACATAAATCCCTACCGGTCAAAATTATGTAAGATTGCAACGTTTTACAAATAAGAATCCTTTAATTATTCTGCATGACGACAACCGATCCCTGCAAGCAAATTGCATGTAAATTGCAGAAATGTTTGAAAGGTTTGTATAATTTAATTAAATTAATGTATGAGAATTATAGTATGTTTCTAACCTCTTTTCTGAGCATGAATTCCAAACGTGAATGCATTGCAATAAATGGTTAGTATTGCAAAACGTTTTCGAGAAAAAGATAGATTCAGATGAATAAAAAAGTATTTTGTATTCATGTACTGAAAATAGGAACAATAGTAACAATGCATGTCTAGTGCATGTTTTAGTGGTAATGAACGTGTGACTAACAAAAAAATATAATAAGATGCTCTTCTAAATTTTCGCTAAAGTACATACATATGAAATAATACTTTTTTATTCTTAGATAACGTCTACCAGCCTTCTCGTTGTCAAGAGGTACTCGAAGAAATAAGACAATGTTGCTTAAAACATTCTTCTAACTCTACAGTTTGCGACGGTATAAATACTTCAAAACCATATGAACACAATACTGTAGATTATGTAAGTCTAACGTTTGTTTTATATAAATGTAGATTCTTATCTTATTAGAGTTACTTTTATGCTATTATAGACTTTGTATTATAGAATACTAGTCAACACTTTTAATATTCTTTCAGCGAAAAGCTATAAGATAATACAATGCAAAGAGAAGGCAGAAGAAAGGTGGTAGTGCCAAAAAGAGGATTCATACAACGTTATCCACGTTTTTTTGTTTTTGTAGGTTCAACACTCTCCATTTGTGTATTATTCAGCAAACCTCTTTACGATATATTCTTTATGACTCCACCAGAGGACTTTAAAAAAATAAGAAAAGTTTCCGATAAAGTTTGAGTGCGGATAAATCTGTTCGCGTGAAAGAATGGAGGCGGTAAAAAAAGCGAAGGAAAGATTGAGACAGTATCCGATTTTGTTAGCCCGATGTCAAGAATCGGCGTCGAGGTATGCGTCTTGCGTGTTAGCGAAATCCAATTTAGAGAAGAATGCCTGCGCCGCGGAATTCAATGAATTGAAAAGATGTCTTGTTAAAGCTGCTGCGAGTAGCAATACGAGATTATAAACGAGCTTGAAGATAGATTAGTGGATTTCTGTGTCTTTGATTTAACGCCTTACCTTTAGCCGTACGAAAATGATGATTGCGACACATGCTAAAGTAGATAACTTGTCATTTATGTCACACTGCTTAGTGGCATTTGTTATACGATTAGTCTTGATACTGTACGCTGACTTTCATGACGAGCACTTTGCAGTGCCATACACAGATGTGGACTACAAAGTATTCACTGATGCCGCCAGGCACGTGATGGAATATAGATCACCGTTCGATCGGCATACCTATCGCTATTCGCCATTTCTGGCCTGGCTTTTGACACCAAATGTCATATTATACAAGAATTTTGGGAAAGTTTTATTTTCCGTAGTAGATATACTAATTGCGGTCCTAATTAGAAATATTCTCGAGCGACAGAGATTTGGTAAGACCGTAAGAGATCACTGTGCGCTCCTATGGCTCTATAATCCATTAACGTTGGTGATTTCGACGAGAGGTAACGCGGATTCATTGGCAGTCCTCTTAGTCACCCTTACGTTGGATTCGTTACAGAGAGACAAAATTGTTTTGGCCGGATTGTTGCACGGGATATCTGTACATTTCAGATTGTATCCATTGATGTTCAGTTTGCCTATGTTTTTGTCTCTGTGTAAAGGTAATCGTTTCCTGCTGAATAGGGACCAATGGAAACTTGTGTTGAGTTGCGCATTATCGATCGTTACGTTAACAGCCGCGGGTTATTACCTATACGGTTTTAAATTCTTGTACGAGAGTTTTATATATCATTTAATGCGTAAAGATACAAGGCACAATTTTTCTGTATATTTCTACATGCTCTATTTATCCGCTAATCAACCACAGGACGTAATCCAAAAAGTGCTTACGTTTCTGCCGCAGTTATTACTGCTGTTGATGTCATCGTATTATTATTCGGAAAAATCCAAGTTACCATTCGCTATGTTCGTCCAGGCAATAATCGCCGTGATGTATAATCCGGTGATAACTTCACAGTATTTTTTCTGGTTTTTGTCTTTGTTACCTCTGTGTTTACCAAATATCGATATGAGTTTGTGCAGGGGCATATGTTTAGCGTCTTCTTGGATTTTAAGTCAAGCTGTTTGGTTGTTTACCGCTTATTTACTAGAATTCCAAAGTTTTAATTCATTCGTCTTTCTTTGGATATCTAGTCTTCTATTTTTTGCCGTTAATACAAAAATTTTAGTAGATATTATTTATCATTATAAAAGTTAATTATAATTATATTAATATTTGTCTCAATGAAATATTATTCTGTCTATATCACAGAAAATAAATGGTTTAAAAATATAACAGAGAATATCTTTTTATATTAAAATGATTATTGTAATTTAATGTATAATTATGACATAAAATAAATGTGCAATCAATTGTAACTTGAAAGCGAATTATACGGAATTTAATTTTTAAATAAACGTACGGAATGTCACAAAATTACAATTACAAATTTATGAATTCTTTTATAAATTAAATTAAAATTGATTTTTGTTAAATCAAATAATTATTTATTTTTATAATTTTAAAAATTTTTACTAAGCACGATAAGATATAGTACAAGTATAAAGATTATATATAAGCGTTTTTTTTTCGAATTTGTAACGTATAATAGTTACAGTTGTAATTTTGTGACATCCATCGCATTATTAAATTCTTGGAAAGTACCAAGGGTAGCAGATGATGGATTGTTCAAAAAACTTGAATTTATTTAAGTTTTAATAAAAAAGCACATATTATCTACAAGTCTGATTATTTATAAAGTATCACTTTCATTAGTCTACGCGGTACTTATATCGGCGTTAAAAATATCAGACGAGTTATAATGATTCTTAATTTTATTCTTTTGCAGGAATACAAAATACTTATTTACAGATAGCTTCGTAAAGTAATAGTGGTAGATTCTGAAAAGGAATGTAGATATATTAGTAATAATACAATAATCGTAAATCTTACTATAGTAATCTAGATTAATTGTGAGCAAGAGCATCTCTTGGATCATCTTCCGAGACATTTTCTTCATCGATTCGATTGTTCTAAGCTGCTAAATATCATGACAGTAATATTATTGGGTCATTTCTTGTCTTGATTGCACGAGTAATGCAAATACTTGCATTTTAATTTTTTTGCCACCACAGTCTATTCGTATAATTGTCCGCGGAGATATTTGACACATAAAACGAAGGTGCCTGAGAAGTATATTAAATCTCTTTTACGTTATTTAAATGTTTACTCGCTAACTTTTAAATAAAAAAAAAGAAAGAATCGTGTTGCTTACTTCTGAATATAACTACTTTGATTTGATACGTAGAGGTATCGGAATCGTTTCCTCAGATCGTGTTCCACAGAAGCGTGCTCTTCTCGGCGAAATTCTTTCGGCGACACGAAATGGCCCAATGGATACGAGTCGAAAGAAAAAGGAAACCGAAATAGATCTTTTCTTTTATATAACTACGGGTCTTTTTACGGCGGAGATGATGATGAAGTGCAACATATAAAAATAGCATTATTTTCTTTCATTGCTTTCATTACAGTTTGCTCAACTGTGTGCTATATGAAGTAATCTATTTTATTTGTTCTCTTTCTCTCTTTTTCTTGAAACGGATACACACGACTGATCTTCGTCAAACGCCTGCGCGAAACGTTTGCACGGAGATCAGTCCGGATAACATCAGGGAAAAGGGGGGGGGGGCGAAGTTCCGGGTCACGCAGAGAATGAAAGTACAGGCCACCGCGATCGAAGCGATAAAAATTATAAATAATCTCCATCTTAACCGCACGGCCCGGAAGTTACCCCCGGGGGGGAAAATGTTTTACATTATTCACACACAAACCGATCCACCATCTTGTTAAGCCTTCCCTGAAGAAACGAATCGTCGATAGTGTACAAAAGGAATCGTTACGCGCGATTACGTGAGATATAGAAGACTATATTTGGGCGAATACGGCAACGAAAGTCTTGCTTTCCGAGGCACATACATGGAAAGTGCAAATTCATCGTCTTTCACTGCTCGCGCGAAAGCCAAACACTTTGGAAAAAACACTTTAGAGCGTGCCACTCAAGACTAAAGCGATTAGCGTATAGCAAATTTTTTTTTTTTTTTTATTTATATAATATTAATTCTGATTTAATTCAATCCACTCCACATTTTTGGAGATTGAATGAAAATTTCGCGAACACGAAATATTTCGAACATTCTTGCGGAATGTTATTTCGTAATTTTTCCTTTTTTTCCGTCGAGTTTACCCGCTCGTGAGGGATTTTAGATCATCTAGGGTAATTGCAACACTAAGTGAAATGCAATATTGCAACGATTTCCAGAATAGAAAATGAAATTGATAAATGTTGTTTTTTTTTTTTTTTTTTTAAGAATTTTATGACGCCTAAACGAAGTGTGGTTGTCATTTAGTGACTTTATAATTATTATTGCTCTTATTGTTGCTGCTGTGACTATTATCCTAGTGTCGCAATTACTCTGCTTGACCCTACGCGCTGATACTAAATAGAATAGGTGCACCGATGCATATGTTAATGCGCTCTTTTAAGAAAGACGGCTGGCTCGGGGTTGCTCCTAGCATTTTCTTTGCAACGATGCAACGTTGGTCGCACAAAGATTACCTTGTTTCATCTCGGCCTTGCACAAAATGAGAAACATATACAACGTTACGCGGAAGCGAGATGCGATGTAATTTCCAATATATCGACGCATCGATAATTGCGCATTGGATAAGGGAGCATAAAAAAAAATAGCGTGCCGTAATATCCGAGGTATGAGTCAAGAAAAAACATGATATGAGAACGAAGGGAAACGTCAGACTAACGGGGGGACTATGTTATGGCAGATATTTAATAAAATATAATAACATCGGCGATATAGATATATACATATTACATTCTATTGAAACATAAAATAAACGGCACTACATTTTCTTAACGATAAGTACGTAAATGAATTACAAGTAACAAAATAATAATAATAATAATAATAATAATAATAATAATAATCATTGCTACATAATAAAGTTGCACGAAAAAATGCGATCACCAATAAGAGATAAAATGTACATCATGATAAAATAGATCGTATATATATTTATATATATATATTTATGTTTTTCAAGTTATAAAATCGTATTGCTAGTAAAAATTGCATTCTTTTCTAGATATTATATTTCCAAAATCTGTGATTGGTGCAACTAAAATGATTCGATGCTTCGTGACAAATATTGTACGAAAAAAAAGGGAGATGCATTTACTTAACTATACATTTTTTAATCAATAATATCTGATAATCAATAATTAATCGATAACAGTATTTAGCAATGTTTTCAAAGATATCGACAACAAAATTATTTAAGCGCTTTGATTGACCATAATCGACAATTATGGATAATTGACCTATTATTGTATACTTATATCTTTAAGAAGAAGACATGATTCATCAAAAATATCCTGCTTTGAAAAGTGAACTTTGAAAGGACTGAAAAATGAATTAAAAATTGCATAAGAAAATTAACGTGACGAGTTACACCAGTCTCATATACGGAACTATAATATGCGTACGTAAAGGAATAATAAAAGTAATTAAAGCACTCGGTGAACGTGCACACAAATCATGCGACCACGTACAGTACAGCGACGTAATTCAAATAATACACATGTAATGTAACGTAAAATAAAATCTCTTTGGCTCTTTACACGATTGAAAAAAAATACGCTCCGCGTAAATGTATGTATGAGAGTGTATCAGAAAATTGCGCACATTCTCCCGACGATAATTCCTTTTTTCTCAAAGTTAAAAACGATTTCTTTTTATTGTTGCACAGAAAGGGTTGAATTGCACGTTGTTATCTATCACAAATATGCGTTTTAAACACGTAATTGCTATTCAGCTTTGAATTTTTTTGTTAGAAGTTCGTTTGAAATTAAATGGAAGAGTAATTTAGAATTTGCTATCTATTCTCTCGCGCCTGAAGCCTTAATAGTCAGAAATCTCTGTTTAATAACAGAGGGGACTTGCGATACAGCTTACGTATTTACATCGTTGCAAATCGTGCTTTGTCCTCACTCGTGCACAAGACAAATAAGATAGAGATTTCGCCACGTGAGAAAAGAAAAAAAAAAGGGGAGGGATGTATCTGGACAAGCCAAGGGGAATGATGGGATATACGGGTGATATCTATTGGCTCTACCGTGCAAGAAACGTGAAAAATCGAAAAGTAAATAGGTCGTCACATTTTTGTACTTACACTCTTACGGTAATATCATGCGTGTGTCGAATAAAAATGCGATTACGCGGCCACGCGATCGGATTTTCCCGGGACCTCGTTACGGTGAAAACGAAATGAAAAACATGACGTACGTTTAGCTACACTGGGATGAAGAATTATTGGCACACTGTTATATCGAAATAGATTAACCACTTTGCGTTGTAATAAAGTTCTCAGACCCACACACGCATTTAGGGACTTTTTGCAATAGCGTGCCGTTGGACATGCAGCGAACGCTTCGAGTTCCCCCGTCACGTTCGACGTAGAGGGGGACAGTTATGAATTGCCGTGGCAATTTTTATCTTACACTTACGACGTTATTTACTATACATGCAATCCGTCGAGATTAGCGTTTTAATCGGCGATTTAAAACCGGTATAATTTCGCTCGGTTTGCGTCTCGAGATGCTCTGTTTAGCGGAAATTGAGTCTGCCGAAGAGAAATACCGGTTTTCAACCTTTCAATGTATATCGAAAGCACGCTATTGCAAAAAAATTCTTCACTTTTGCTTCCCGTTCATGCTAACGCGCTCTCATTCATACCATTTTCTCGCTTTTTTTTCTTTCTCTCTCTCTCTCTCTCTCTCTCTCTCTCTCTCATTCGCTCGTTTCTCTTTTAACGGAAGATCTTGTGCGAACATTGCGTGTATAATCTCTGTCGGCGTCATTTACGCCCTTTGTTCTTTTTTTTTTTAATACTACAGGTACATGCGAGGAATTCGGAATTCAATCTTAATTTAATCGATAGCGGTAATTGCAATCGTGGCTCCGCGATACGAACGAGTAATGGACATGATATGTTACATGCGTTCGGGCGTGTTCTGTCCGACGTACTTTTAATTGAACGCACGTTATTTCAAAATGAAATTTATTCTCGAGCTAAACGCGCAAACCTGAAATCACGCGATTTGATTATAGATTCGGCGTTTAGGAAAATTTGAATTTCAGCTTTGGCTCTGTCTTCGATGAAAAGTGCATTTCCACGCGCTGATAAGAAGTTGCATGATTTTGCGTATCCTTTTCCGGTTCAGTCTGTATTAGTTCAGTAGATTAATACGTGAGATTTCATATATTTTCTACGATTTTTGTTTGTGCGATTTCATCATGCTGACGCGAAGAAACTTGGTCGAATAGAGTTGACCGTCTATAAATAAAATGAAATTTTGCGAGTTTGAGTTGCGAGAGAACAGGAATGAAAACAGTCTTACACTTATTTTGTTGGCGTTTTAAGTCTTCTTTGAACTAGTCACTATCATAAAATTTTGATATATGTTTCAAGATTTTGAGAGTGCTAATTGTCAAGCCGCTGTAATAAGAATTAATTAATCGATAAAAGTTATCAGTTCAAAAACGGCGAACTTGATCCGAAAAAAGAAGGATCGTTTCCTGAAGTTAAGTCGTGATCAGGTATAGCATTTCTAACGAAAGGTTCTTGTACCGTCGAGTAAAGCGACGTTTCACCTTAAATACGATTATGTTTCTGCGTTCACGACGAAATTCTATTTGGTAAATCACGTTGATTGCCATAACTCGGTATAATATCGTAGAGTAATCACGCTACAGTAAATATCAGCGTTTAAATACGTAGTGGATATGTCTCGCGATGTGTAAATTATGAGATTCATAGGTGCTTTAATTAAATGTCGGCGTCGAATCACGGTACAAGAATTTTTTTGTACCCTTTACGTGACCATTTATCAATATAAATTGATATCTTTGCATTGCACGCTGGGAATGCGCTTATTAATTTTTATCGATTTAGTTTCTTCATATCATCTTTGTAAATGACTATTTCGTTTATTTATTTCATTAATTAACATATCGTTTCCATGCAGAAACCGTATTGAAATATTTAAATGTAGGAAGAGAGATCGCGGCTAGTTGATAAAAGATATTGATTTTTTGTTTGAAGAAATAAGTACTGACCAAAGTCGGAAAATGGATAGTGAATCTGAAGAATTTATAAATCGCATTTGATTTACGATTAATTTTTATAGGAGAGGCATTTAATAAATTGCCATCTATGTTTTTCGCTTCTAAATTTTTCCTTCTCTGCGATCGACAGCTTTTTCTGACTGATTTCGGAATAACGTTCCACATTATTGGCCTACTTCTGCGTGTCGCGAGGTAAACGAAATGACAGCATCAGACGTCAGTTACTTGTTCCCGAATATACGCGAGAGTGTCGTTTCTAAAGTATCAAAATGCAATCAATTGCGCAATCAATTTGACAGATCTGATTCTCTTGGAAAAATGATCATGGTACACGCACACGCGCACACATACACGCACTCACACCCGCACGCGCACGCACACACGGAAGATACGTAACATAGACTCTTCGCAGATGGCTACTTTTTTAATTCGTCGCTTTCCCTTTCTCTAACAGTGGCGGTCGCGAGAAGACCGCGGAAGAAATTTAACCTTTACTTTTTCTTTTCGGCAAAAGAGGTTCTCCGTTGTCGCTAAAATAAACGCGTTCCTCCCGGTAATTGAGCGAAAGTGATCATTCTGAATCCGGAATCCACGGCTCGCACTTTCAAAACGATCGGCTGCATCCGGTCGCCGCGAAAAAACACGTCGATGTTGAGAAACATCGCGACGACGATTTCTCGGTTTTTTCCTTTTTTTTTTCCGATTGATTCGCGTAGACGCACGTTACGTTTCATATACGTTCTGAGAAAAAGCTTAACATCGAGAAAAATATGGGGGTATATATTATCTCCTATGTGTGTCGTTCTCAGTCGAATTCGAAATAGATTATATTCATGTAATTCATTGCCACGTTACGCAGCTCACGGTAGCACGCAAAGAGAGCGCTCATTCTCTAAAAAGTCACTTTCCCCATTCACGAATCTCTTAGCCGGCTCGGCCCTTTTTAATAAACTCGCGCGATTAATAAGAGAGGGCAAAGTCGGACGCATTACCCTAGAAAGGCATACTTGCCATATTTTTTTCATGTCCGTTCAGTTTGGTTCTTTAAAGTCTTCTGCATCGCAGCATTTACTGATTTCATTTGCATTTTAATTAATGCATTATGATCCGGCGTCTAGCATATTCATGCAGTCGTAGCGCATAACTTTGAAGCCTACTAAAAGAGCTATGAAATTTATATACCGTACATTTTATGCAGTAGTCAAGAGTCCGGAATTTTGTAAGTAAATTGTAGAGAATTATAAGAGCCGGGCGTTAAAGGATCTCTAGTATTAAATAGATTACGGACACTACAATTTGGAGCTCATTAATCCGTCATGAGTACGCGCCATTTTTATCTTCCAAATATAAAAACAAAATTAAAGTAATTAATATAAATATAATTGAATATAATTAATATAAATGACGTTGTACACGATCAATGGAAAGGATGCCAGCATATGACGTATCCCGCTCTAAGGTATCATTCCGACGTAACTATTAACATTTTGCATTTCGACGTGATTCGAAACGTGCTCTACGATCGCACGAAGACGCGACTGGTACGCGGGCGAGGGCGAATGAAAAACGGCCGAGCCGGCGGATAAACTTTGCGTAATAGTAGTAATAGGCCATAATTCCTAATCGTAAAGTATGAAAAGTATCAACAAATTTGAAAAATCCTCGTCCACCCCCTTAGGCAATTGTCGTCTTTCGTTATGCGAACGGGTCTTGGCGCGCGCGTTCGCTAATGGGACCGTAATGCAGTCTCTCTTACATTGCCTAGGAAATTTGACTTTACAACAACGCGATCGCGCCATCGCGCTACACCCATTCCCCGCGTTTACCTTGACTAAAGGCGAAGAAATTGATATAATTCAATTAATAATTGACAGATAACCAATTAATACGTATAGGATGGTCCTACGGCAGAAAAGGCGTAAACTTCCTAAGATTCAAACGACATAAACTTTTTCTAATTTTAACATCGCCACACGGACCATCCAGTACATTGATTGTAGTTACTTCTCGCGTGTATACCTCTTTAATCTACGTTTTTTCTGTTTTTTTTTTCCTCTTTGTTTATAATAGAAATCGTATGTAACTTCTGTATGTATAACTTCTCGTTACCGAATGTATTCGCGACGGGGTGTCGACATCCGCCCTCCTCCTCCTCCTCCGTCCGTCCGTACATTCGGCATTCGAGAGTACCACTTGCAAGCACGATACTTATATATGCATTATTCACCATTCCGCGCGCACATGGTGCCGTCATGTGCGCGCCCCGCAACTGAATATCCCGAAATCTTAAATAGTTAACAGTAACATCGGCGTGAACATTGTACAGAATGATCGAATGATGCAGGAGAAGCGAAACCCCGGATGGACGATTCGCGTATATATATAATTCCCTGTCAACGGCCCGCATCGATGATTTGACGAACGCGTCGACGAAATCGCAATTAACTGTCATTCACGCGAGGCTGAAAATAAAAACAAGTTACACCGTCGTACGCGACGGAAACTTAATTAAGGTATCTCGCGCTTCTCTCCTACTCGTTCTCGGCGAAAGTTTGCGTTGTAACGGGGAAAAAGAGAACGACGTTAACGGGAAGGAGGGTAATTTCAATTAATAATATAGCGTTGAGGTCTATTACGGGTTGCCGCGCTTCCCTCCACGTGGACGACAGTTAAGAAGGATGTTAGTACATTCGGTGCGTTAATATTAAATTAAAGCCTTCGTTAAAGCCTTGCCTATGTCGTGACTTCGACGACGCGTTTTCGCTTCGAGAGGAAAGAGTCGCGGTCATTCTTGGGAGACAAGTCGTAGAAATTTTTCTCTAATCTGCCCTTTCATAAGAGAGAGAGAGAGAGAAAGAGAGATTGATAGATAGATAGAGACGCGACTGATGTCCTTTCGAATGACCGGGACTCTGTCCCCTTCTTTGGCGCGAAACATTCGTCACGAGGCGCCTCTCACAAAGTGAAGTATGTATGCACATAGTGGTTTCACAGTTACAAAACTAACTAAATCTTACGAGATACGGTGAGCAATAATTCCAGATATGTACAGAAGTGTTATGTTACAGACGTTATACGATATAAAGATATCTCATTGACGGCGCGAATGTGTATGCGCATTCGCGACCGTCGGGATTTTTAGCTCCTCAACGTGCGACGATCGGTATCGTTTAATAATAATAATAATAATTTCGCCCCCTTCCTCCCCTCGACGATAGCACGAATCGTCGAGGGTTCATCTCGCGCGCGGATTAACCGTTATCCTGACGGCGGGCGCAGGATACGCGCGTACGGCCCAGTCTGTAGTGTGCAGCCTTCGACTTTTGAAATTGTCTTAATAATTGATAGGCTACCCTGTTTCGTTATCATTGTGAATGGTATCTCTTATGTCCGCTCTATACATCACGACGTATTTTTCAGAATTACTCGGTTTTTTTTCTCGGTCGCACTATAATGGAATCGAGGATCGCTCTCGCGCCGTCGATCGTTCCCGAGGAAGGGCGGACGGTAAGACTCGAGAACGTGATTCGACAAGTCGCCAGTTTTTTTGTAGAATTTTTTTAGAGCGACTTTAGACTTGGGAACGTCTGAAAATTAAATTCACTTGGATATTTCAATCCCGCTGGCAACACGTTTCTTAAATCGCACGGTATCACATTCCCCATTTTGAAGGATATAAAAGATTTAAATAAATGGCATTGGGAAACTAAAGAAACGAACCTATCGAGCCTCCTCCTCGAATCCGTGTCTTCCAATCCTCGGCAACGAGCCACGGCGTGTCGCAGTGAAAAAGGACATTATGCTGCAGGAAAGGATGACAACGTAATGCTTTACACGAGAGAGTGAAATTGAGCGCGGATCTAATCGCGCGCCTCTTCGTCTTTTTTTTTAATTTTTTTTTTTTGGAAAAATGCGCGACGAAACCGCCGACGCCGAAGGGTGTCGCGCCGTTTCGTATTTCCCGTTTACGTTTCTCATACGTATATAATAATCATTTATCTCAATAGTTATTTACATGAAGCCGTCCCATCCCGCGCGAACGAGCTTATTTCAAATAGAATTCGCTTTCACGTAGTGCCATCAAACTATACGTAGGCCCTATGCTCATATTGACAACAGGTGTATAATATATTTATATATTGTATACCTAATGATTTTTCGCTATCTATCTTACAAATGCGAACAGCCGCAAAACACGCGGGTGCCTATTTCCCTTCGCGCGGGCCCTCTCCCTCCCCGCGTTTACTTTAATTACCTGTCCGTCGCACGTGGAACTTGAGGCCGGAGGAAACGCGAAGCCACGGAACTCGTGCCGCGATCTATCTCGTCGCATAACGTGAGCCACGTGGCCGCCGCGGCGTCGTCGTTAATTCTTATAACGCGCGCCCTTAAGTCCGCGGATGTTGCACGAGCACATCTCTTATAAGCTAATTTCTCATTATTTTTTTTTTCCCTACAAATACAAAAAGGCAGCGCGACACAGTGAACATCGGAGTGGCAGCCGAGACGTTCTCGTTTTACGAGCGGGTTGCCGCTTGACATTCGTCGAGTTCACACGGTGCTACGACGTGAACATCTCGAAATATCCTAAGTGTTTTATTGGGAAAACTATCGGTCTAAGAGCGAAAGTAAATTTTTGTTTCGATGGAAAAAAGAAAAATCTTCAAAGTGTTACCTCTCGTATTTTTATATTTAAACTTGATCAAATATGGATTAAAGATTGAAAAATCATGTTTAAAATGTAATAAAAAAAATGTGGGAAATACATAGTTATAAATAATAACTATGATTGTTGAGAGAGGAAACGAGAGGTACGAAAAAAAAACTAATTACTCTCGTTCTTACATTCTCGCTGGTAAAGGTAGTGTCGAGTAGAATTGTCGCGTTGTAAATGTCAAGCGTAAACCCAGCATCGGCTCACGAATTACCAGGAAAGCGGCTTCTAACGATAAAGCTTCCAACCTTCGAGGTGGAGAGAGTCCTCGAGGTTTCCGCGAAAATGATCGCGTCGTCGATCACGCCGACGTGTCTCCCGGTATTCGGCCACCATTTGCGACAGCAACAATTCGCGACGTGATTCATTCGGACCTTCCATCTCTCCCGTCGCTTTCCGCTCGAGCGAATCTTATTAAACGCTTATTATATAGAAGATCTAAAGTACGTCAATAGAAGATTGTCGATACCGAGTGGTCTGTTTTCGCCACCGACCGAAGAGAGTACCTTCGATCCACGAACCCAACCAACATCGTCCCTCCCTCCCTCCCCCCCTCCTACCCTCGTACTCACGAACATCCTCCGAGCACACTACTTATGGCGCTCTTCGTCATCCTAAATCTAATCTTATTGACCCAAAAGGAGAGTACGTCCGTTTCCTTCGATATCGGCGTCCCATTCGCACCGGCCGGTCTCTTCAGCGTTGCGTTCACCATCGCGCAACGAGATAGTTTGATTTCGATTGATGCAGTCGTAGCGCAAGCGTATCATTAACGCGAACGTCGAGTCGCTCGTTGACACGTCGACGACGTCGTTTTTTCTTTCCTTCTTCGCAAGAGAGTCTCCCTCAAGTGTCCCCCGTGTCCTTGTCCTGAGATCGATGAACCTCGTTGCAGCCGGTAAAGCCGATGTTTCGCGCGCTAAACGACGGTGGAGGATGTCCTTCGATCGTTGCTCGATGAAGCCCCAGACGGACTCCACGCACCGAACATCTCCGGCGCGCCCTTCCAACCGACACTCTCGGGAATGTATTTCATCTCTTGGTAAGTGGCCGCAGGTATTCCATCCCGAACGCGTCCGGGAACTGGCCTTAGAATGTCGACTGTGCTCTGCGCCGTTCCTCCGTAATCGCGTCTCTTCGTCAGCAATCTCGTTGTAACGTCCGGTTGCGCTTTTCTCAGAGTCAAGTCCGATTCCCACGGACTGCTCGAGGACCTGGACCAAGTTCTAGACGCGTTCATCGAATCCATCTCGTGTTCATCTCGATAATAGTGACGATGATGACGCCAGACGCTCTCGTTGATTCGCTTACCGATCTCGTGTTGGACGTCCGCGTGACGTTGCCGCACGAGTTCTCGATGATCCCTGCTGGCCCTTTGCAACTGCCGAAGCACCAGTTCGATATATTTGAGCGCCTCGCCATTCTTGGCCATTCGTTGTGCTCGGTCCGTGACCCCGTCACCGCCGCCGCCGTGACCCATGCTGCCCCAGCTACCCTGCGACCTTCGTCCTACGAGTCGCTCGCATTCCGCTCTATAACGTTCCGTGCCGTGAACGTGGCGGGTCTCGTCGTAACGACATTGACTTTGTTCCGATACATCAATGAGTCGTCGTGCGTCACGCGTCGTCGATCTTAGCGTCGCCAGCCGCGGACCGAGCAAGTAGCGGGGCGTCTCGAGGGCACGGCCGAGTTCGAAGGTAGTTTCAGTTAGGCCCGAGTATCGACGGTTCTAATTCGGATAGATCCCCTGGCCTCATACGTGCGTCGCTAACGTACCAACTGCGGATGTGCGCTTCACCGTCGCCATGGCCCCGTTTGGACCGCCGGTGATATAATGCGCTGACAGTGGGGCCTGTAAAATAAAAAAAGAAACACGGCATTCTGAGTTACACTATCGATTATTTCATTCCGCCTTGTTCAAATCAGATACTATTTTTTGCTTCTAAACGTGATTTATTTTTTTTATTAAGTTAAACAATATATATAGCTTCTTTTTTTTTAGATTTTTATTTCGAATACTTGTTAATTTAACAAATGCACATAAATGTGTCTCGTTAATTTAGTCACTTCACACGGTTTTGGAATAAAAGGATAAGATGATTAATTATAGAGACTTATTTTTGAACAATATCGAGAGCGATATTGTTCAAGAATAAAGCTTCAGATTCTATAAATTCTCATTTTCTGTGATGTGTTATATTGATTTTTTTATAGAAAAAAATTATAAAATAATAATTAAATAATAAAAATCATAAATAATATATATATGAATAAAATAATTTTTTTCTTTTTCTCGGGGAAGAGAAAATTATGTTGTATGTTTATTTCGCATATTTATAGAAGTTGAAGTACCATTAATATATTTTTATGATACGTAACACATATTTAATTACACCAACTCCATAGAAATATAAAACAGACATTTGAGCTAATGTTCCCATCTATATCCATTAAACTATAAAGCCTCAAATAGTGCAAAGATTGAATTATACAGTATGAAAACATTCAGTGAGTAATATGTGAGCGGAAAAGTGATAAAAGCCATATTTTTTCTCATTTTGGGAAATAAAAGGATTTGCGAAACTGCGTAATACGAATTTCAGCTACGTTATTATGGCACTTTTTCCATGATTTTAAAGAAAAAATTGAAAATTTCACGTTTTTCCTATAGCAACTAAGCATTGCACTCTTTTTCAAATGTGTGGACGTTATTACTGGGTTTATACTATTATTTCGCTCAACAGCGCTCGTACTCTACAGTAACGTGATCTGTTTTTCATTCAGTCGGTTTGCTTCGATTATAAATAAGTATACAATTAGCATGCTTGGTTAAATTGAAATTTAAGTAAAAAGTAGTAAATCGTTATTGCGAATTTTGTCAGTATTTATTTAAAAAAAATTTCTAAAAATAAATGATTTAGAAAGACAAAAAAATAAATTAGCTCATCTTCATCGCAATCTCCATGCGCATTCGTGTAATTACCAAAATCCGTATATTTATTATGCATCTTTTAATACCGCGCTTATACTCATAAGATTAAATCCGGACCGTCGATGAAACTCAACCGTGCTTGAAACACAACTTACCTGGTTATCTGGTTTTTAATATCTTTTTTTCCCGGGCGAATTTTTTTTTTATGTATCATGTCTTATGGGAAAAGGCATGCGATGCGGGGGAAACAGGCAAAAACAATTTACAGCAGAAGTTTACGTGCGTCGGGAAATTGGAACATGGACCCCGTACGGAAAAGGATTAGCGTTGCAAAATGAAAGTAGCGCGCGCGCAGTTGCAATGGCTTTGCAATATTGACAGTTTGCTCCCGATCTACCCCAAGTTGCACGAAGCACCGCGGCACTCCGGCGCGTCGACGTAACTACGTTTAGGAATTTGACATACATTTCACTATTGTACCAACCTGCGGGCCAGCGCCGTTCAAGGTATTCAAGCTATTCATTCTCATTGCCTGCGTGTACGGCGGCGGTGCCGGCGTGACTCCCGGCACGGCTGTGTGCGGCGCGTGTCGGAGCTGCTCGGCCGCTGACATTCTGCATTCGTTTGTAAGAAAGAAATGCAGCGTTAGTGACGGGAAATCGGACTTTTTCCCCGCGTCGGAATTTAAATCGCGGAAAGAGAAGAGAGCGAGAAACAGGCATGCAGACAATAACTGAATCCGACTCGCGGTGACTTTTGTCGCGGTTTCGTTCCTCTATCAGGGTTCTTCTACTCAACGTTTTCGCCCAATATATTCTCGTACGCTCATCGTATCGTTGGACGATTAATGATTAACAGCTGACATTTGGCACTTAACAAAATTAAGGAAAAAGTTAAATCACACGATAGATTTAATGTTAAAATATTTCGATACTTTTAGTGCAGAAATTCATCGCGCGATGAAAGAAAATAGAAAAATAAACCATCACTTCGAGAAAGTATATCTCCGTCGATCATGTTTATTATTGCAAAGTGTTTCTCTTCTCTCCTGTTTCGAAGAGGAAAGATTTCAGGAAACCTCCACATTAATAGCTCTCGGTCAGCTTCTATTCTACAACTACGTTATCAGCGCGGAGCGCTGGACTGGAATCTCGTAACGAATTCACTCCTCGTTTCGGTCGTCGAACCTCAGAAGGCTCGAGTTCGACTCGAGGAGGGAGTCTTGGGTGCTGAGTCTGAATCGAAACAAAACACGTGAGGTTGTTGCTGTTTGCATCCTTGGCGGAGAAAGGTAAACAGGAGGAAGGGAAGGCACGTATGAGCCCGATGCGGATGACGTAAGCGTAGACTCGATATTTTAAACGCAATAGTGGAGACGCTTCGATCTTTCCTCGAGATCATTTTCTGCCGGGAGAGTATAAAATTTTGAACGGGAGATCGCTGAGCGCAACGAAACAAGAATTTTAAAAGTACCTCGGGAAAACAGAGAGGTACAAATGTAATGTGCAGTCGCAGACGGAATTCACACGGAGCCTTGAATAGAATTTGCGCTCTGTTTTTCTGAGGAATTCTCTCTCCGTCCCTCTTCACGGTTGATTTTTTAATCACCGTGTTTCCGTAATATTTTTAAGGGAGCCGAGCGTTTCTCGGTGCTTGCGTGAGGCGCAACCGCGCTCCGCTCTCATATCTAATTTAGGTGTTCGCGACGAGCGCATTCCCGGCACGTACAACGTGAGATTCTCGCGCGCGGGGATGACAAGCGTTGCGCGACGTATACGTAAACGGTACGTGATGCCGCCTAAGGTATCCGCGGCCGATCAATGACACGAGCCAATTATAATTAGTCCGAGGCATCCACGCGAGCTCGATCCAAAGCTCTTGTCACTATGTTGACACTCTCAGAAATTTTGGAACTTCGATCGAGCGCGAACAAGCGTTATTTCCTTAGATTATGGTGTTACATTACACTACAACTACACCGAAGCTCTCTTCCTCCAGATTATCTCCCGCGTTTAAAGTCGATAATTTTTAGAACAATTTAGGATGGCCTTTTAATAACGGTTACATTTTAATGATAAAGTAGTAAATCATTGTTTTCCTTTCTGGCTTTTTGTCTGAACACAAACGGTAGATAGGCTTACCTGAGATAGGGATTGCCATATGTCGCGGAAAATCGCGGATCGATCGGCGTTGTCTGCGGAGTCGTGCTGCCCCCCAGGTTAGCCGAGCTGAGTCCGATTTTTTTCGATGACAAGATACCGCTTGTGGATATCCTGCTCAAGGATTCTCGCGAAGCGCCCATGCTCTGCGTCGTCGGTGGCATATAATCGCGAGTGTAGTCGACGTATGGCACGTAACCATTGTTGTTACTACCATCCTACAGAAACGAATATCATGCTCATTTTTTATGTTGAACAGATAAGACATAAATAACGACGGGCATCTCTGTGTAAAAGAGTCTTTTTACAAAAAAAAAAAAAAAAGTATTCTCAGATAAATCGATCTTTTTCTCGGCTTTTGTTAAAGTGGTATCTCGTTAAAGTATCGAGCAAACGTGTTCCGGGATCCACTTACGTTATTCTTCGGCGGGAAGGAAGGTTCGGTATAATCGGCGCTGTAACGATAACCGGATAATGGATTCGGAACTGGTCCAGCAAGCGCCAAGGCGTTTACTCCTCTAGTGCTTCCTTCGCCTTCACTGTCAAGGGCTGTGACACTTTCCGCGTTGCTGACACTAGATCCCGCTCGGATGTCCGCTTTGACATCCGAGAGGTTGCTGCTCCTGTCGCTTTCCCTGTATCGATCGGCGTTAGAATCGGTTTCCTCTGTATGAATTGGAAAAAAAAAATATTGATGAATACGCAAATGTCTCAAAAAGTTCAAGAATTGCTTTTGGTTATAACATTTGTTACTTTAAAACAAATTTTGTCTCTTGCAATATTCTGCGCTAAAAGAATATGAAATGGTTTTGGGACAACTATTTTAACAACTTGGAAATTTAAGTACCTTGTCACTAGTTTTACAAAGTAATAAGTATCAAAGTAGTAAAAAATATTTAAAAAATATAGTTACCACAACGATTTGTTTGCACTAGGAATTGATAATCAAATAGCGACTCAACTACATTTATATAGCTATATAAATTTCACACACATAAGTTATGACAATTACATTTTTGTAATTAAGATTGTTTTTTTGAATGAAGCATAATATCATAATTAATTATTTATTACAACATGTTTTGGCATCAATAATATATTTTTCGTTGAAACTATTTTGTGTAAGTATATTCTGAGAAAAAGTCATTAACTTTTCAACTCGCTTGAATTTTTTCAGTTCAACTTCAAGTATTTGACCTAAATACATAAAATACTTGAACTTCAGTTTAAGCATTTATATGCATATTTAACTTATTTACTAATATATTTAATTTAAATACGCAAATTGTTTGAACTGAAGAAATTTAATTAAGTATTACTATTTTTTGTAGTTATCTAGCGAATAGTTATATTTTCTTAGTTCATATATCATTTATTTATTGTTCTTATCTCACTTTATAATCTATAGTTGAGGCGCTATTTATTTGCAAATTTCTAATTGCTCATACGACTTTTTTCTCTGTATGTGTGTGTGTATAAATATATCCATATAAGCGTTGTAATTACTTACGCATATCAGTCTCTTGAGTCTGCGTTGTTCGCGGCCGTGGCTGCTTTATACGATCGCGACATTGCAGAATGAGTATGACTATTATGCCAATCAGGATCACGCAGACAACCAGTCCGGCGATGATCAAGATCAGTTGCCAATCGACTGGAATCAACGCTAATCGTCATGCCTAGTTAAAATCTCGTTTGCCAGATGAAGAGTGAGGCGCGCTAGTTATTAATATACGCATCACCGCTTGAAAAGTGGTACGAGTCAACAACATCGAATTCACCAGACGGCTCTTCTCGAATAACAGCAATGTGTGTGCTCGCGATACTCTCGCAGATCATTTTAGCAGCGTTTTTAGATTATTTTCATTATTTCCGCTATAATAAATTTAAGTTTTTTTTTTCAACTTGTTTTTCAACTCGTATCACTTTTTGCGGAAACATTTCCCTGTAATCTCCAAGTTTCTTTCCTTTTAAAATCAAGTTACGTAACGTAACAGAAATTACATAGTGACTCGAACAGCTTATAACATTTGATATATATATTAACAGCGAGTCATTTATCGAAGGTAATTATTTGATCTAAGGGTGGCGGTTCAAGTAGTTTGCGAATCATTAACTGGAGAGCTGGCCGCACAAATGAGCTGATCTAGAATCTCTCTGATCTTTCAGAAGCACGGATGGTAAAGCTTTCCGCCGCGGACGTATTACTCTTACAAATTGTGATTTTCCGTAACATCGTAAACGCGCAAAAGCCTCTCGGATACAAAAGGATTCAAATTATCGTGTTGTTAAAACGGTATCTCGCGTCTGCTCGAAAAACATACGAGGTAGTTATATCGTGACAAACAACGTCAATTGCCAGGAGGTGGAAATAGAAATTTCCTTCCCAAAGTAAACAGTAGTTAAAAATGTTTGAAATATTTCGATAAATAGTGACGTATTTGCAGCCAGACATTTAAATATCTCATTTACGTGGCTTTTAAATGTACGCGAAATATCTTCGTATTTCGCCGCTTTTATCTCGGCGAGAATACGTGCGGTTAAAGAGACTCTGGCAATATTTCAACTCCCTAATCGCTCTTAAACTACTTTACATACTTTCGATCTGCTCGGCCGAAGTGAACCGATTTATAAAAAGCTGTCTATGTCCATTAAACCTACATCTGTTTCCGCGAATTTTGTACATGTGTATATGAATAGGAGCAGTAGAAATTTAAGTAGTGATTATTTTAATGTTAACGCTTCGTGTGCATATAGCTCCACTATACATATTATCAGAATAAATTCCTACGGTAAACTTTGAAGTCGAGTCTCTCGTAACAAAAATATCGGAATCGTTAAAATAAAAGATATCCCGTTCTCTTACGCGAGAAAAGACTTTTGTGAGAGGCCTTTATGCGTTTTGAAAATACGAACGATCGCTATATAAAATAGTCATATGCGTTCTTCTATGTATAGAAGACACAATGTAGGGACATAATTCTCGTCGTGCTACAATTAGCCCGTATTGTTTGCTTCGCGAGCAAATACGACTTCTCATAATCGTTATATCATGATCGTAAAATTAGAACTTTCTCGTTCCTAACGATATCGCCCTTAGAACATCCTTCTTTCATTTTAATGACTGCTCCCGGCGAGACAATACGAGCGTGAATTACATTTGTCCTCTTTGGATATACGTCTGAAATTACATGGTAACGAACGGCGCTGGTCTTTAATTACAAAAGCTCTTTCAACGAAATGTTTCGATCAATGCTATTATTTCTTGTCCCAGAAATACACACCCATTATTATTACAACGATTATTAGAGAAGACGTGAATTTCGTTCGAATTTGATGCAAGTCTGATATATTTAGACACGATCGCGATATGAATATAGAATAAAGACGATATTAATCAAGGCTATTCGATTTGACCTTTTGTTACAATCTTTCCTTTTACTCGAGTTTCAATAATATTAGCGCGAGTTAATACAGTAAAAAATATCTAATTTGTAATTTTCATATTGCAAGCTGTATATTCATAAGCTGTTGAAAAAGTTGCTAAAAGAGTCAGAAGGAGAAGAGAAGCAGAATAAATTTTTACACATTAATAAATGTGAATAATAATTAATGGTTTTTAGCTTTATGTCTTTGTTCTTTGAGTCTTTGACGAATTCACGGTAAAGGGAAAATAACGCGCAACATTGCGTCCGCATAAAGGCGCAATTTTACGCGTACCCGTTGACGGAGTATTAATATCCTTTCGGGATTTTAGCAAAACACCGTCGCATGAAATTAGCCGCGATGACGTGTCGAATTTCGCTAATTACCGGCCGGTACATTTAACGCGATATTATTCAGCGCGAATGTATTAACTAAAAATAAAATTACTCTCAGTATAGTTACTTACAAGAAAAACAGCGATAAATTTAAATAATTTTTCAATTATAAATAAAGGGGACTTTGTCAAATAAAATTGTGAACATACAAACGGAAGCAAAATTTAATTCTTTAGCTAGTTTTTATTTATAATTGAAAGATTTTTTATAATCAATGTTTTTTTTCTGAAATTTAAAGATTAAAAATTTTTTTGAATTTAAAATTAGTTAAAAAATTAAAAAGTGTTCTTCTCACAATTCTATTTGGCAAAATTCTTTTAATTTATAATTGGAAAAATATTTATATTCATTGATGAATGTAAATAATTTTTAAATTACAAATTTGAGATTTTGCCGAATAGAATTATGAAGATGATAAAGAGAAGTAAAATTTAATCTTTTTGAGCTCAATTTTTTGAATTACAAAATTAAAGTTTTTTTTTTTAAATTTTAAGTGAAATCAAATTTAAATTTGAATTAAAATATTATTTATTTGGGTAATGAAAGGTTTTAATCTACGAAATACGATTATTAATTGTGACTCACTTGACATTGAGATTTCTAGATCATACGGGATTAATTTAATAAATATTTAATTAACATAGAAATATTGGATTAAAGTACCGTATACGATTATAAAGAAAAATGTAAAATACATAGCAAAATTATTGAAATTGAATCTTCAAGGGAAGATTTACTTTGCGATTCATGGGAAATGTTGCTTCTCTCGTTAAACGAACCTATTATCCAACAATATGTACATTCGAATTTGCAAGATGTTCGGAAGCTTATCTAGAGATGAGGCGCGATCAGGCGAGAGTAAGAGAGTAATCTACGTCAGATATCAAACACTTACTGTGTGCTGTCAGTTTGATGATGACGGAATCCGTGCCGAAGCTGTTCGTAACCGTGCAGTTGTAATCCCCGAAGTACGTCGATATGGGATCCAGTAGGGTGACAGTGCTGACTACCCTCTCGGCCGCGTATTCCTCTTGCACGTAGAACGGCGTATTGTTCGACGTGAAATTGAGCTCGCGACCGGCGAAGCTCCACACCACCGATTCCGCTTTTGGCACGGATATCGCGGTGCACTTAACCTGGGAAGAGCAAATCGGGGGAAAAACGTGATGGAATAAAAAAATTGCGGTTAAGCGCGAGAGTTCCTCCCTGCCTCCGCGGATCGCCGAATTCTCCCCCCGGTTTTTCACCCTCGTCAACCGGGGGTGACCCGCGCTTGAAACTCTTCTAAAAGTGTTTCAAGCATTGTCAGAGAGAAAAATGTGGGAATAGCGTCGCGAGCGATCATCGTGAGCTCCTGTGTCAGCGGGAGGATACGTATATGGGATGTTGGTGAAACGCTTCGACGAGTTTCGGATACCAGTTCATCTGAATCGAAACACGAGACGAAAATTCCTATCGACATACGTCCGCGAACGCCCACACCTTTTTCAACGAAGTTTGAAATCGATATAAATTTAATGAGATGAATCTTATATAAATGTTATTCTTTTATTACATTAATTATTACGCTTATTACTGCAGGTATTTCTTAATTGAGACATTTATTATATTAATCGCTACAGATGTGCGAATCAGAGTTTTTTTTGACGTCAAATCAAAGCGAATCGAATTTCATTTCTTTGTTTAAATTCGAATCGAATCGTATTAACAAAATTTCACCCGAATCGTGGAAACATTTGAACTTTTACTTAATTATTAGGTTGAATATTAATTATAGATAAGATTTCTATATAATAAGAAAAATAATATTTGTTGTGTGATATATATATATATATATATATATATAAAATTGTTTGAAATGTGATTTTACAAGATTTTTGTCAGTATATGTGATTATCAACAGTTCAGATTTGACTAGAGAAATTCAAATAGAAATTACATATATTAAAAATCTTGTGCAATCACATTTAAAATTGTCATGTAGTTAATATCATTTTCCTCACTTGATTCAATTAAATTCAATTCGTATTTGAATAGTTTGCACATTTGTAATACCAGTAAATGTACAAAAATTGCAATTATTTCTGGATGTACTTAATGTAATGGACTTCTCGTTTGGACACGAAGACGTTTATCGAGGTCATTTCGAGAATATCAGCGATCCCTGTATTGACCGCTTTACCGCTAGATTCTCAAGCGTATTTTCATATCGCGGATGAAGCTAAATTATCCAGAGTAAATTATACTGAGTGCTTCCTGATAACTGCCGTTCCCGGCTCAAAAGATCTTTCCGGAAGCGGGGTGTTTCCGTGCAATAATAATTCATGATACAACACGCGTGTGCAGGGGGGTCGCCGGTGCGACGGCACTCAGGAAAATTACGCGCGAGTCACGCGTTTTTCTTTTTTCTCGCGACGACGGTCGCGTCGTCGCGTTGTATGTACCAGTATGTACGTGATACCCGAAGATCGATTGCGAGTCAAAGAACGTCATCCAAGAGGAATATGTGTATACGCACCTTGACCACTCCTTCATCGGGCACGTATTGGATCCTTTGCGACACTATGCGCGGCGAAGCGCGAATGTAGATGTTGGCATGGCCGGTTAATTCCGGAAAGCCGGGCACACGGGCCTTGCAGTAGTAACGGCCGGCGGTGTCGGGGCTCACAAAGACGCTTATGTTCGGACTGGTAGCGACCGTTCGCTCCGAATCCTCGTGGTACCACAGAATCTCCGGCGTCGGGTTCCCGTCTACGTCGCACTGCAGGATCTCCGTTGCACCGTAATGCGTTTCTACGGAGACCGGCGGGTGCCGAAACTGCGGACCGTCTGAGGAAATTCAATTTTAACCCCCGGGTCAGCTCGTGCGAAAATGAACACGCCAAAGAGAGAAGGGAGGGAGAGGGGAAAAATGCTACTTCTCACTGTCATACCGCCGCCGCCGCCGCCACGACTTTTCTCTATTCTGGCGCGGCTTATTTCGAGAGCGCCTTTTCGCGCGGTGCGGCGCGGCGCGGCGCGGCGGCGTGGCGCTCTATATTTTATATCGTTACCGCGATTGCTCCTTTAACGTGTCTGTAAGGTACCGGCTTTACGGTAAAACGAAATTCTCTCTCAGCGCGGTTTCGAGCGGCGCGCGTGCGGAACGCGCAGCGTTCCATTTTATACCTTTACGCGATTGTATTTTTAGACCGCTGCGTTGAAACTACGGGTATCATTTTTTCCCCCCTTCCCTCACACAAAATGAACGTCAGAATTCTCGCGCGATCGCGAAATTTAAACGTCGAAACGAAAAATATATGCTGAAATTTTACGAGTAGGACGGTTGCTAAAAATTATTGATCTCCGCTGTTATTTATTTCATACGTGAAATGAAATTTTTCGCTTACATCTTATATCCAGGGTTTGACTTTCCTCGCTCTTGCCGACCTCGTTAGAAACCTCGCACTTGACAGTCGCGTCGTGCAGCTCGCGGGTAGCATTGTGAATAATCATCTCCGTGGTGTAGTCCCCGATCACCTTTTTCTTGTTGATAAACCACCTGGAAAAGAAATAAACGTCATTTAAAGAGGACGGTCTAAAATAGCGTCTCTCCTCTTTATCCTCTGTAATAATTCGAGCATTGGTGGGTGTAATAAGCCGACGCTGCTGTCGGATCAAAAACTCACGGATTATCAGGCATTTTTCACAACCCGCGTTTTCTCTCTTTTCATCATTCTACAACTTTCTCGCGTCGCCATCTCCCGCTCCGGATCAATACGACTTTTTAATAACGCGGGGCGTTGTTAAATAATTACTTCTGCGACTCGATGCCATTTTTTTTTTCACCGATATCGCATTGCACAGGTAAAAATTAGTCTGCCATATACATATGTACATATTTTCCAATTGGATTTAATTTCTTTCTAAATGATATATATTTCGATAACCAGATTTCAGTCAGTTGAAAATCACATAAAAATTAAATGTTAATTTGCACTTTTTAGTGATTGCAAATTTAATTTTGTTTTCAATTGCACTTTAGTCGAGAAATTAATCTCTCAACATTTACGCTGTAGAGAGAAATCGATTTTAAAGAAATCAAGGAGCACACTTGTAAATTTGGCTCGGTGACATTTTGTACACGTGCTTTATGACGACGTTTCCTTACCGAAGTACTCTGCCACTTGACTTTTGCCAACCGAGGCGTCCTCACGAAGGATCCGAGCGATTTATCTCGAGCATCGTTTGGCCGCACAATCGAGGAAAAGAGCCTTGGCTTCGTCGTTTCGAATGGTAATAAACGGGAGAGGGTAGACTGCGCTTTTCACAGCGACGAAACGGCCTTCGCGTACAATCAGCGAAAAGGAGAGGGTGGGAGCGAGAGAGGAAGCTGAATCGAACTGGAACGACGACTTACCGAGCTCGTGTGTCTCTAGGCAAGAGAGACCGTAGTGCACCACTACCACCACCACCACCACCACCCGTTCCGTTCGCCACCCTCTATAACCCTCCTTTCGCGCGCCCTTTACCCCTCGCATTGCAATCGATTTTATCGGAGCCGTAGAGCCGTCCGACAGACAATTTACCTCGCAAAGATGCCGGCAAAAGCGCTGTGCAACGTGCATTCGCGAATGCTGTGCCATAACGACTCGATAAACATCCAAGTGTCTGTAGGTCATCTCGTATCTTCCGATAAAGTTCAACTCTTCCGCGTATACGCATCTATAGAGTGTTCGGGAAAGACGCGATCTAACTTTAGGAAGATATTTTACTCGCAGCGAGATTGAAACAAGTTTTATAAATCCAGCAATACCTTCCTATTTCGAGTTGTAACACGTTGTATGCATGTATTTGTCACTAGAGGGGATTGTTTCTCATTTCCTTGCGCGAGCGAAGAATGTGTTTCAAGAAACGAGTTTTTTTTTCTTTTTTTTTTAATCGCGTATACGCGCTCCGATTTTAATATCTATTTTCTAATACGCGACAATTGCTTTCTTCGTAAATGCAATAATTTGTACGGAGAACGGAAAGTTTACGATATTAGGAAGGAGACAGATATTTTCTGCGTATCATTCCGGTCTTTGTAACCCGCGAATTTATCAACGAGATTTTGATCACGGAAATAAGGTAAAATTAATTAGTATCCGAAATTAATTAGCCCTACGTAGTTAAACTTATCTCGGCTCTGAGAGAGACTTCCCGCATTTCCTTAGTGCCGTACAATCCTTTCTCCACGGTAATGAGATGACTCAAAAACTGATACGATAGCAAATTTTGTTACTTTTGTTATTTCGTTATTTAACGCCGTCGCGCCGTGCAAAAGCATCGAGAATCACGTCGGTCTCTCGTCGCTTTCTCGCTTGCATTCGGATCTTTTTTACGCGGAGGCGACGGCGACCGTTGTAAAGCTATAAAAAGCTGCGGAAGCTATAAAAGCTGTTAAAGCGACTGGTAACTAACGTTCGTTATCGTCAATACAATGTGGTCCTCCGGCTGCTCTTTATTCCGTTTCTCCGTCTATCCTGCTATCCGTGAAGTCCCATAAGCGGATCAAGTTTCTTTTTTTCCACGGAGCTTTAACACACACATCACCTACACCTGGAGAAAGTCTATCGCGGCTCCGAAAAAAAAGAAGGTGGGGAAAAAAAGGGAAACGATTTTGAGCTTTTATATCCGTGTAAAAGCTTTCCGTTCAGTTTATGTTCGGGAAAAGAGCCGCAATTTAAATCTCAATCCTCACACAAAAAATTACAGTAAATCGAGATCCTTTTGTTCCTACCTTTGATTATATGTAAAGTCAATTTACAAAACTCGCGCAGTGCGAAATATACGATGGTGTGAAAAAACTTTCGGGAGCCAGATGGAGCTGTAGCGTCAATACTTCGCGCTAAACGTTCGAAACCAAAAAAAAAAAAAAAGAAGTGACTTGGTTTTGCAAATTGTGGCAATATTTTTTTTTTTTTCAAATATGCAATCTGCGCTTTCTCGGGGGATATTTTCGACGAGCCGATTTAATTCGAGCGGCCATCCGATAATCTCGTAAATTAATACAGCGCGTCATCCGGGGCGAGCGAGCGGTCCTTTTTTTCCCCGGCGGGATGTTGCGTAACGAATAATTTAAAAGCAATCAAAGCCGGCCCGCTAGGCGAAACCCGCAAACGCACCCCACGTTAACACGTGCGCGCGCAACACCGTCCTGAATTTGACATTGTCCTCTTTGTGGAGACGGATATCGATCATCCGCCTTCTCTTTGTCGTTGGCAGCCCCCGTGTACGAACAACGCGACTCACGTTTTGCTTACGCGCCCTCGCGTGCTCGTCGCGTTGCGCCGCGTCGCCGCCGCCGCCGCGCCGACGGCGTCGCTCACCTGTAGCGACACGACCTCGTGAGAAACTATCGATATTTCGGAAACTTTAAGTAGCTTAAAGCTCAGAGAGAACCGATCGCTTTAAGGAAGCCGATACGAGTCGGAAATAGGCGGGAATATCGTCTGTGTACGTCGTATTTTATTTGCGCATGCAAAAAACGGAAATTTCAGTTTAGATCGCGACCACTTTTCTGCAAATATTTTCCCAACAAATAGCCGAGAATTTTGGAAAAATAATTCAGACGAGAATTAAAACGAAGCATTTGATATTTTACCATCAATTACGATAATTTTTTTTTTACACGAAAAATTGGAAAAATTTGATCGTGGCTCATTTGCAGCTCTGTGCGTTAGATCCTCTTGCCTTGTTATCAATTTTTCACTTGCGTGTTGATTGTCGGTGCACAGAGGGTATCTATTAAGTAACCAGTTTTGAAACTCGTGCTCGGCTGTATTGACTTTATTAAACAACTCCGGCGACTCGATTTAGAATAAAGTTTGGATTTTATCATAAATTTATCCTTTCATCCTGGAGTCTTACTTTATTTTTAATAAATAATAATTAATTTTGAACTTTTAGCATCGTTGCACGTTCTCGCAACAAAAAGAGAAATACAATTTTTATGTTCTTTGGAGATGAGTCAACATACATAATTCCATAAATTATTTTTAGAATGTCCCGAATGTTTGCAATAGAATATTTAAATATCCTTGTTCTGATATTAACGTTCTGAAATTATCATCGACATCTCCTTTTGCAGGTGTTTCTCACTCACCTGTATTCTACGTCCGGTGGATTGGCCTCGGCGCAGCATTTGAACCTAAGCTCGGAACCTTCGACGATGCGATCGATCTTCGAGAGGGATACCTTCGGTGCGTAACGTACCTGAAAAACAAAACAAGTAAGTCGTCTCTTTCTCCGTTTTTCTAAGTCCCCCATCACGCAGAAATCGAACACGGGTCCGCTCGATATTACTGTCGCGCTCCCGTCCCGAGGTGTGCTACGTGCGTGTAGCCCGGAATAATAATGATGCATATCCATTACTGCACATTTGAAATTTTCGGAGCGTTCGTTATATATTTCACAAGGGAAATAGGAGATATATCCCGTAGTATATCACTCAAACTCAATACGCTCTTCCAGAATTGAATGAAATTTTACCTGTTCAACGTTGAGGGCTTGTCCGAAACCTTTTGGAGATGTATATTTATCACGTGTTATTTAAAATCCTATCCCCTTTTTTTATACGCCTATCGCGTGGTTTTATAGTTGATAATGATTTATTTGCACTGCGGATTTCTTGGATTTACCGTGCTCCTTTTTATCGAGTATACAATGTCAATTTTCTCATATCGAAAATATTAAAGTATCATTATTGAGAATAACTACTTTCCAAGTTAAACTTCAAAGTCGTCATTGATAATAAAGTTTGTTTCGCGGCAAACTTTAAATTCATCCGAGTTTTACAACATTTAATGATTTATAGAAATATTGAATTTTGATATTAAAAGTAAATGTTGTATTAAAAGATTTATTCGAGTAAATAAAGAAAGCAAAACTTTATTAAATTATGTTACATAATCTAAATGGCGATTACTATAGAGTAAAGAGCGATTACATACTGAATAACAAATATTTCAGCAGAAATTAACTCTAAATTATCAAGAAGAAAAATTTGTCGTTAAGATATAATGAAAGCGAGTGATTCTTTTCATATATCGTGAGATAATTCACTCGGTCGGCACGTGCGTGGATGATAAAGAAAGAGCACGTCGTGGAAATGGAAAAGTTGGTTCGAACTCGCTTACGTAAGAATTGCTTCCAATTAGAGCGATATTAACGTCGAACTTATATTAGGAGTCATGAAAAGCGCTGGTAATATATCCGGCGCAGTGTAAAAGAGTTAAGTAATAACTCGTGAGAATTTTCTCTGCAGATCGGCACGGCACACGGCGCGTTCGTAATATCGCGCCGCCGTCGTCGTCGTCGTTGTCGTCGTCGTCGTCGTCGTCGTCCTGTCGCCGTCGCGTCGATGTCGGGCGTCCGTCGTCGTCGCAAATTCGAATGTTCTGCCCGGGCAAAAATTTGCGCGAGTTCGCTTCGTTGCCCTTTTCCATGAAACTATTTGTTCCCTTTGCCACTTCGGATAATGGAGTCTACGTCTCTCTGAAGAAAAGAGGGCGGAAGTAGTACCCGGAGAACGCGCCAAAGTACTCGCGCGCTCGCAGCACGAAAGTTGCGCCAGCGGATGGCGATTACCTCGCGCTAACCGCTTCTCAAGACACGACGTTAATTATTATACGTCGCCTCGTTACCCTCGTTACCCCCCCGCGCTGCCCCGTTCCCGTCCTCGGCCTCGCTTTCGCGCGACTCGCGTTAATTTCTTCCTCCGGTCAGCGAGTAAAAAGAGCGTGCGCTCGCCCGCGCGCGCGCGCGCGCGCGCAAAAGGCCAGTGATTTTATTTAAGCGAGAGATTTCTATCTTTCTCCGCATCCCATTTTCTTTTATTTTTCTCTGATTTCTCGCCGTCTTGCTGACACGGTTCAGAGACTTATTTCAAGATATTATTTTATATTTTTCCGTCTTGTAACCCTGGCTCGAGCGTAAGTGCGAGTCTCTCGCTTTCACGGAGAATCTCCAGCAGCTCCAGCAGCATCCCGTGCGTGTGTGTCCAATTATTTATATTTGATACGTACCTCGACGCGAAGTTTGGCGCTTTGCGGCGAACGATCCGCCATATTTTGACTTTGGCACGTGAAAGTCGTGTTGTCGTGATCCTTCCGCGGCATCACTCTCAGGACGGACTTAACAGTAGTCAGCGGACCGTTATCGTACGCCTCCTTCGTGGTTTTGATGCCACGGTGTAGCACGTTGCCCAGTCCATCGATCCACGTGATCTGCAAGAAACGTTACAGTTAAAAATAGCGTCGCTCGAGAAAACACCCGCGTCAGGGAATTGACCCGTGACCGGAATTCTTATGCTTTTATTACCATAATGTTGCCCGCGGGACCTAAAAACTTAAGCTTTTTTTTCGAAAGACTACAGCCCTTTTAGGGAAACACTTTAACAAAAATGCAAGTTGTCTTTGATATTATATCGAGGCTAATTCATTACGACACGATCCTACATAACAATTTGCAGCAATATATAGTTTCTTCAACATGTTTCTCGATCGAAGTAAAATTTCAAAAATTAAAGCAATGTAAATTGATAATGAACTGTATAATTGCGTCAAAAATTTTTGAGGCTGTTTACAGATAAAAACCGATAGCCTCGGAGCTATTGGGAGGGATGCGATTCGCAACGATCAATTAATACTGAAGTTGCGAACGAATTTCCGTGCATAATGCCGTAACATGATTGTTCTGCCGGGCCTGTTCAAACACAATTGCGCGCGTATATGTACGTGCGTGTCGCGGAAATCAAGCTTATCGGCTCTAATTAGACACCTCATGCGAGAGTTCCTGCTGTTTGTTATCGATATGAGATCTCCGGACTGCAAGTGCCGCAGCGTCCTTCCGCGTTCACAGCGTTAGGGATCGCTAGAATAATCGTATTCCCACGTAGTGTCGCCATTAGTATCCACAGTATTGTCCCGTATCGCGATTTATGCGCTTTTTGCACGATTTTTACGATGTATCAGCGTTATCACAATTTCACCGGACGGACAGATATCAATCGAATATATTTTGCTTTTCGAGGCGTCCGTCCCGTGATTACTCCGATAATTTTGTTTTTGTTTTTTTTTTTTGCTGATTTATCTGTAACGTACAATCTGTCATACTCGCACTCGTTAATAAAATTCATATGATATGTACTAATATTCGTGCAATCTTGCATCATTTTTCTGCTGTGTACTAAAAGTGAGAGGAAATATTAATATCCACCCCTAATTAAAATATCTAGTTGGAAATGTCAGAAATAATTATTAAAGCACACTACTCTTAAATCATTGAAAAATAATTATTAAGCACTATTCTCAGAGAAACAAGTTTCTCTAATAAATTGCATACCAGATATCAGATAAGTCCACAAGTTTGAATGGGTTTTCAATAGATACTGTAATCAACATTTTTTTTTTTAATGTTGAAAGTCGATCGATTTGTCAACGTTGAATTTATCAGCAACTTCTGTTGAAATTCATAGGTTTGTATCCATTAAATTGTGTGCTCTGTCATCATCAATATCAGAGGGAAAATCGTTCGGAACGAGATTTGTCTTTGAGGTTGAAATCGCCTCATTTAAATTTAGCGAACAATCTTTCACAGGCTGAAATCGACACAGCACTCTCTCCGAATACATCACAAATATTTCTCTGTTTCGAGTATTCGTTCCTCTCCGAAATACGTAATTATTATACACGAAGTCTTTCTTTACTCGTTTTCACTTTTATTTAAAAACATCGTAACTTACTCGAATTTAACCAATTCCTTTTCTAAACGGTAGCTGATAGTGTTGCCTTTTTGTGATATGTAATATGTCAGCATGTTTTTTTTAATGGTGTAATAGAAAAACGTCGATTACAACGTCTATTCCCATCAAAATTTTTGCACCCATTTCTCAATGGGTAAAAAATTCAATAGCAGCAGTTGGTTTTATTTTTCACTTTTAAATTTAAATATGCAATGTCATTGTTAGTTACAATGGCATAATATTAAAAATCATGGTACACCGGATATAACGCGCGATATTGTTCGATTTCACAAATATGCGTGTAGATATTTTCAAACGTGAGAGAAATATCGGAAATCGACAGCCACGATTTACGCGAGTTTGCCTTCTTCCGCGCAATCAGCGCATATCGAATGTGCTTTCCGTTGACGCCTTCACGTGAGTCAGGTTCGTTTAGTCGCTTTTCTAACTGCGGCCTCCGCAGGAAATCGATCTCGTCCGCTCTAATTAGGAGTTTTGCGGTCCCGCGGTGCAGTACCATTTACTATTGTGTCACGAGTGCGAATGAAATTACCGTACAACGTGCATCTGCTTAAAGGAGCGAAAAATTGGAGCATGCGGACATTTTTATCTTTTCTCGTGAAATTTTCTTATAAAATATATATAGCTTCGTAAAGCACATAATATAATAAACTTTCACGAAACGCGTTACTTTTAACGGCAGAATCCGTAATTTCCGAAAAAAAATTGAAACGTTTATTGAAGACCTTAAAATAGAAATAGGTTAAAATACTCTATGTGAAAAACTATATTAATGGCTGTAACAATATACGAGCTCCGCGCGGAAAAAAGTATTCATTTGTCGCAAAATTATGATTACGGCATAATTCCGTTTTTATTTCAAATCTTTATTTCACGTTTCAATAAACATGGCACCGGAGCTAATCTCCATCGAACGATCATCCCCCTTTTTCCCTCGCTTAATCATCCGATATTCAGTTTTTACGTTTTCACGGTATTAAAGCGTACGCATTTTCTGGCCGAGAATGAAATACATGCGCAGAGATACATGCGCGCAGCTGGTTGCCCTCCGGGTTAGAGATTTCGAGGCGCGCGCGTCCAGCTTTATTATGAAGCATATTGAGAATCGTATCAGGATATCCCGTAGCGGTTTTCTCTGGTAAGATGAATAGATTCACAACTAATAATTTCCCGTGGGCATCCATGCGCCTCCCCTCGCCCCGTCACCCCCTAGCGGACCATTCGCACGATGGACAATAGCTCTGAAAGTGGAGTTACGGGATGTAGAATAAGCGGTGCGGCCAGGTGAAGAGAAGGTGCTAGTAGTGGTAATGGTGATAGGAGAGCCAGAGAGAGAGAGAGAGAGAGCGAGAGAGAAAGGTGTTGAAGAAAGGCGGAGGCAGGGACGGGAATTGCGCGAGTAAATGCCCTATCCCGTTGTTGGAGCTGTTTAATTACTAGTTATCAGTTGAAAGGCAAACGGAGGGACGTGCGAGAGAGGGTGCGCGCGCGACAGCGGATCGAGGAAAGAAGAGAGAAGCGAAATCGGATTATGGCGAGAGCTGCGAAGCATTCGACTGTGGTGACTCTGAATTTCTAGCGGAATTGCACCGTTCCTTCTCTCTCTCTCTCTCCCCCGTTCATTTGGTTTTTCTTTCCTTTTCTTTTCCGTGCGATTCGCCTAATGAAGGTCGATAAGGCCGCGATAGATTCAGCAATATCGGCGGCTTAGAGCGTCGCCCGACCGAGAATCTCAGAGGGACCGAGATGGCTTGTACATTAAGTCGTAAAATCGAGAGATTTGCATTTATTAAATGTTTCCTTCGATTTTATCGCGCGCGGAGAAATTCTCGAGATTTCTCAAGTTGATTAAAATCGTCACAATTACAACAAATTGTTGTTACTAGGCCTTGCACTCTGTTGGTCTGATATCTTTTTTACTATTGTGTTGTGAATCTTTGTCCTACGTGTAAATGGCACAACAGGATTATTTTTATGTAATAATTTTTAAGATTCTAATGATACAGTTTTGTTGGTACAACCTTTCTACGCTCACCAAAGAAATTTATGTTAGTTACCAACAAATCTTTATGGCTTTTTCTTTTATGATTTGCTGTAATTTTTACGAAAATACAATAATCTTATTTGCTATAAATGCGTATAAAATTCGTTTTTCTTTGCTTTAAATAAATTAAAAATTTCTTTGCTGAGCGCAAGAAGGGGTTGTGCCAACAAAACTGTATCATCAGAATTTTAAATGAAAATAATTATTAAATAAAAATAATCCCGTTGTGCAATTTACATGTAGGGCAGATTTGATCCTCAACATAAGATTAAGAGGTACCAGACCAACAAATGTGGGACAAAACGTCAGTGGGTACGTTTGCTAAACATTTCTCATATAATGCAATAGAAATGGAGAACAATAATGCAGGTGGTAAAATAAAAGCCATGTTAGAATCCTGGCTTGAGGAAACTCGCGGTATCTCGCAAGTTTTGGCAATACGATAGCAAGCCTTAAAACTTTGCCGTCACCGGGAAGACGAGGAAGACGAGGAGGTGAGAGATATCATCGGAGTGAAAGTGTAGTGGGATACAATAATTTAAACAGTTGTGTGAGAATCGCAGCGTCGAGTAGACGTTACGTGTTTGGGAACAATTATTAGACTCTGTTTAATATTAATCTCGAGATTATACGCAACGAAGAAAACTTCGCAGCTACCCCCCGGCTTCGTGAAAATTATTTCGGAAAATCCTTCTGTTTTATTCATTCTAGTAAACTTTTCGATGCGCGAGGTACGAGGTACAATAAACGGAACGCAAAGTCAGAAGGAAGTGAATTCTAAGAATGCTGTCTACCGAATATTTAATTAACCCCTCTTAATATTCTTTTCGACGCGAAGTATGACGGCGTTTATACAGTCGTTCTCCATTGACTTTTTTAAAAGACATTTATTACATTGTAATTTTTTTTTTTATTCTAATACATATTGCGTGTTATATATTTCAATATAAATTTGATATGAATAAATGAATTTGAGATATCATTTGGTATGAATTAAATCAAATTAGATTTTATCGGAATTGGAGATGTATTATATTGTTCCCCCCGCGGGTCCGATAAACAAATATTAGGTTATTATAATATGTATATGATTGCAGATTCGTTTTTACCTGCTTTTTGAGGTACGCAGCTTAAAAAATTGTAAACATGTTTTCGGTAAGAGACCTGTGCGAATTTCGATAATACAGCTTTTATTTAGCAAGTTGCAAACATTAAAAAATTTCCAATAAACAAAACGAGAGTAAACAAAAAATCAAATATAAATATATGCTTTGAGACCGTTCGAGTGTAACCATTCATGCGCCTACAGCAGTTCATAAACCGATGACAGACTTTAGTCATTCTGTACCCGCCGTCAAAATATTTTGTATTTTTAGATAGATATTTAATGTAAAAACAAAATTTTTGGTTTTTAAGTGTGCGTGTCTGAAATATCCACATTCTGAATACATCGGAGATCGAAACGTATCATACATTTTTATCGGTGACCACCCGCTTATTACATTTTATGACACCTTATATATTTTACTTTTCATACACTGATAATGCCGCACGCGGTACACGGGAAAAGCGGTCTAACGATGAAACCACACGAACTTTACGCACGATATCGCGTGATTAGCGCTCCACTCTTCGCCTCTTGCACTAACGTTTTCACTGATCCAACAATGCATCGGAATTTCGCGAGTAGCTTTCGCTCCATTTTTCCGCCCCGTGAGCGGATAACGTTGAGTCACGTCAATGATCGATTATGAAGGGTAGTGTATTGTTTGATTGAACAGATCCGGGTGCAATAATAACGCAATTAACGAAAATTCACGAAAAGCACCGTTGTCGAGAAATGAATTTTGAGTTTCACAAGTGAGCAGTTTTAATGAGGCTGAAAAGAGTAAAAATAAAGAGTGAATGTAAAAATGGAACGAATTTAATGTAACGTTTACAATTTGCGCAATAGTACATATGACGGAGAAGCGTATCATATTGAATGAATATTAAAAGTACGGAAGCATTGGCATTAAATAAATCTTTATTTTGCTCAAAACGTAATGGTTTATTCATCGTTTTAAAAACGATTGTTGCTACGGAAAGAAGAGATATTTTTGAAATTATTTTTTATTCATGTATTCATTTTTTTTGTGGTAGCACGCCGCTTTTTATCATGCTTTTTTCACTCGTGCATTTCGATGCCTATAGACGCGCGGTCATTGGGGACATCTTTTGGAACTATTCATAAAACGATGGAAATAACGGTTGGATGAGAGTTTCGTGTATAATGAGACTATTGAAATGATTGAAATTCGAATGTTGTGCACGGCCTATTTCCGTAATAATATTTGTAACACCGGAGAATATCGATTTAATTAATGGATACGCAAAATGTGGTTTTGCGGTAATGAATAATGCGAAAATTAAGCTCTCATAAAATATGATACTTTTCACGGATTTGTACGATTACGATTTGACGCATCACAAATTGCAAACCAAATTATTAAGAAAAATATATGCAATACATGACCAACATGCGCAATATAGTCAACGTCAATAAAGTCATGTTAAATTACTCTTCTTTGACTATCGATGTCATTTATTTTGATAATCAATATTCCACTAAAATTATAAGTCTTCCGGATTATGTGATTCGATATTCTATTACATTACAATCGACCATTTTAGTCACTCTATGATTTAATGTATTCTTTTTGTATGCCGCAGAAGTACATTCAAAATGGATATTTTTTTTGTATTTAAATATTCTGTGATCATTACTCGCACGTCGGTTCCCCGATCGCGCCATTAATCGTGGATTTGCATAATTTTAATTAAAAAGCATGCGTTTGCGAACGATCGAGAAACAAATTTCATTAAATTCTTCGCCAGTCACCGATTAACTAGCTGCTAGGATGGGTTTAACATTAACGACAGTGAACATTGGAATTACATTTATCTGAGGGTAAAATTTGTGCTAGACAGACTCGCATCCTTGGAATATTTCGATATTTACAAAATTTATTCTGCAAACATTTGGTAACTTTTAATGAGTTGCTCGGTCACGATAATAAATTGTCTTGTTTATTTTTTACGTTTAACGTGCAAAAAATATGGCTGCAAGATTTACATAAAAAAAACGGATGCTTTGAAAATTTTAAATAGGTATTATTTTACGTGTAAAAATTTTTTTCTTGCGAGTGACTTGTCAATACTTTCTGAGATTATTTAAAATATTTGAGAAATAATAGAAAATAGTAATAAAAATATTTATCTAAAAAATATACCTATAAAAAATATTATTTAAAGTATTTTTTGTAGCAAATATAAAAAAGTAAAAATATTATTTAACATATATATATATATATATATATATATATATATATATATTTTATATATTTACTTGAAAATAACATATTTGTTTTACATTTCGAGCACACATTTTATAAACATAGATGTAACTTAAAACTAGTTGGTAAACAGTGACAAAGGAATTTATTTAAAAAAAAGTGTTTATAAAAAACTGAGGTGTATATAAAACATGTGCTGCTTTTTACTTTGTACTTACTATTTAAACAGACGATACACACTACTACAGAGAAAACTTATTTATCCATGATGTATCGAAATGTAAAATAAATTCTTATTTCAAGCAATATATGTATAAATATTAAGTATATTTTTATATTATATTTTTATATTTACTACACAAAATATTTCAAACTGTATTTTTACAGTTACATCCTTCAAGTGTTTCTATTGTAATCTATTTCAATTTTCAACTTTTTCCCCAGCAGTGTCAATTTGTCCGATTTTGTTAAGTAATTCCGCCTACTCTGGATAGCTTAATAAATTCCTACGATCGTGCAAATAGATTTGGAGCACCCTGTACGTACTGTCTTGCGAAAAACTTCTTAGCGTGCAATTGTAATGGAAAGTTATGCAGCCGTGATAACTTCCGATGTTGTTAGGGCCCGCATAGCCGAACTTTCGCTATGTAATGAATGAAAATAAAGCGCGCCGTATGAAATCCGTAGGCAGTACATTAGCGTAATGGAAAACCCTTATCTCCAGAGCAGTCATTAAGTTTAAGCTCTTTTATATACGGATAAACTTCCTTTTGTCACGAATATTATGGAAACACATCTTGCAAGCTCATGAAGTTAACGAGAACTTTTTCCTGGTATTACGTGTGTCTCGTAAAGCAGTCACTTTGGACTGAGTGTAATATATCAAAGCATTTATCCATCCTCTTTAACAATATTTTATGCAGGGATAATTGTAACATAGCATACCGTATTACGTTGTCGCGATTATTACGGTTAAAATATTTGCCTTAATATGAAAAATGCACGCGCAATATCGAGCTATTATTACCACATGGTATTGAGTGCAAAAACAATAATTGCTAATAACGACGCTAATTTATATCAGTATATAGCTTATATAATAAAACGTGAAATCCACAAATTTACATCGTTCTTTCTTTCTTTTCAAACAAACTCGTTTCTCGAGCTCTCGCGTTATTTTACGCGTTATTTGCACGGAAACGCGTATTACGTGTCAAACGTATTTATACGCTTATAAGTTTGGAAGGGATGGAATTACCGTAGCAATCAGTATTAACTGACGGGCTAGAGGTATAGGAAACACAGGTAACCCACATAAATCTCAGGTTCACCGAGCGTGATTCGAAGTTGTTTTTGTTGCGCGGTACCACGCGTTCTGCTGAGTGGACTTCGCTGCAAGAAATGCGGCCCGTGGCTTCGGCCCCGGTCAGATTTTCAGGGCAGATTCGGGTGCTATTTACTAAGCGTGTCGCGCTCGAATATTCTCGCTAGTGCGGTCAGCGGGAACAATAACGTGGACCGTGTTCTTCGCATTTCGATTCCAACGGTTAAAATCCGTGTGACACGAAAGCTCTCCAATTGATCTAATTTGACACCGAGCAATGTTGTCCAGCCATTCAGCAATCTGTCTATCGCCACGCGAGAAAAAGAGTAATCTCGAATCACGCTCCGCCGATTTGACACATAGTTCGAAAAAGTTGATCGTGAGAAAAATAGTTCGTACACTTCGTGTTTCTGCAATCTGCCACGAACAAGGAGATTTGATAAGTGGATATGTTCATCCTGTTTTATGACGGATCCATGACTATAACTCAGTTTATATATAGAGAGAGCCACGCGTTAGATATATTATTACGTACAATACTATATAATTCTAGATATATGTTAGTGCAAGATACGGTACAAGGTATATACTGATATATGCGTTCCATACGTCATGTTAATATATTCAGAGAAATATATGAGTTTTACTTTTTGTTAACGCGAGAAAGATTATTCTCGTGCTAAGTAAAGCGATTTGTAGTTTTCTTCTTTTAAGTTTAATCTTTGGAAAGAATATTTTCTTGATAATAGTCTTAAAATATATATATACACACTCATCATTTACTTGAAACACGTGATATTTATTTCAAATATATTTTAAATTCTTATAATTTAATGTTTCGATCAGGAAAAGTTAAAACAAAAATTCGATTTCTTTATTTTGACATTTCTTTTATATAATTTTACAATATTTTTCGAAAAAGTATACATTCTTTTTTTTTAGTATATAATAAGTTTTTTTAAAATTTGTGGTCAGTATATTTCGAGACAATTATCAAGGAAATATTCTTTTGTTAAAGATGAACTGTTACTAGAAGAAAAAGAAAAGTAAGTTGAATAATAGCTTTTCTTGACAATAGAATTTGATATTTTTCTGTGTGTAAAATGAATAAGATACGCGTGCAACAAAGGGTCATTTTCGGAAACCAAATAATCACGAGAGATACCCTTAAGCGTAAAATCAATGGAGCATAATCTTCGAGGCAGCGCGCTGCCCATTGCCAAGGGATATCTACGAAGTTTCCAGATGCAATTGCCGGAGGTTGCTTTCACGGCCATTAATCCGATCTAATCTCAGGTAATCCTATCGATACATATACGTTGACAAAGATTCCAGAAGATACGGAAAGAGAAAAAGATACTTGCCTCTGCCGGTGGTTTTCCAGCGTTGCTTATACATTCGATCACTAGTTCTCGATCTTCGGTGGTGACGAGGAAGTCACCCTGCAGGATCTTCGGCTTCTGCGGTGGCACTAGCACGCTTAGCTTGGCAAATCTTGATCGTAAAGCCGGCTGTCCGTCGTTTGTCGGCGAAGCCTGACATTGATACGTGCCATCGTCCTCGAGTTCCACCGGATATATGTGCAGCGAAAAATCGCCTGAAAATAGAAAAAAACCATACGATCAATAAACATCCAACACTTTGCGTGATGTTCAATATTGATTAATAATACTTTCTTATGAGTTTTCGCTGAAATTAAAATAATGTTCAATTGGATATGGACATTACTTCAGCATACACACGTGTAATTTGAATCTCCATCGTAAAGATACAATAATGAAGAAGATTGAAAAATTATTGTAAACGTTCTGGATGGTCTGGATGTGTGTTCTCTCAAAGAAAATTAAACCCTCCAAATCGAGTAGAGCTGATTTCTAAAAAGTACAATGTGAAGTGGAAATAATTTCTATATTATATGGCTACTCTCTGAATTGTAGACAATGGAGGAGATTAAAAAAACGATATCAACTGCAGCGGAATATGTCAGTCGCTTACGGCATCGTGTTGGAACGCAGATATGGAATTTATCGCGGCTCGGTTTTATTTTAAATTCGTCGCGTATTCACGTAAACTGTCAGGAGTCAGCCAGCTTGATAACTACCATCGACGAATTAGAGCGAAGCTCATCGTGCTGCGAGCAAGTCTGTCTCTGTCTCTCTCTCTCTCTCTCTCTCTCTCTCTCTCTCTCTCTCTCTCTCTCCTCACCTCTCCCCCCTTTCTCTTTGTGTCTCTTTTTCTTTTCTCTTTCCGGCGATTTTCAGCTACTACCGCCGCCACCGCTGATTCCCTCGTCAAATCGCGAGAATACGCATTGTCTGTCGAGCAAAAGTGGCATCGTCGTTCAAAAGTATCGCGAGCTCGTCGATTCACGCCGAGTCGCATCACGTATCACGGTAACGTATCGCGCTCGAATAAATCCGCCGTCGCCTGTACAATTTATTCCCCTTTCTGCGTGCGCCGTTTCTTTCTTTCGCGCATCGGCACTCTTTATTTTTTTCCTCGCTCAACCGTCCCGTTCGACCGTTCCTCTTGGTCCTTCTCGCGGATCGATGTGTCACGCATGCATCCCAATGCCCATGCTGCTGAATCGAGCTTCTCGGATCTGCGAGCGGAGCAAAGTGAACGCGACGAATGACATTGAATATGAGTACGGTGGCCGAAGGGACAGCTCATGGTCAGACGGTAGAAAAATGTAATTGTCAGTCACCGTGCGTGCCGGGCGTGCGTGCGACGAGGAATAATTTCTACAATAAATTGCACCTTCGCGATAAAGCCGGCTGACAACGACGGCGGGGCGTCCGACCGGGGACGCGCTAAGGGCGGTTTCCGCCTGGGTGTCAGCCCTAATTTACTGCCCTTATATATGAAATATAAAATTCTACAGAAAATATCAAGCAAGTAGATAAATGCATTCCGAGACGACAATTTTATTCCCATGAAATTATTAATTCCTTTTTTTTAGGATTGGCGCAAATAGCAAAGTATTATCAGTCGAAAAGAAGAAAATTATTTGAAATTATTAAATTTCTTTTCAAATTTTATAGCAAAGATATTAAAAATGTGTAGGACATTTCTCAAAATATTAGGAAAATTATGAAAAAAGTTACACAGATGGTTTATACGGCACTTGAAAGCAGTAGAAAAATTTTGACAGCAATTTTCTATCCGAATAAAAAATTATTTTAATAAGAAGTAGATATGTGCTCTAATAAAAATATAGTTGTAACAATGAAATGAAAAATAATGAAAAAAATCTGAATTTTTTTATTCAAGAACTTTAAATATTCAAGATAATATTACGATGCAGAGATCAGTTCTGCAAAATAAACAAAATTTATTTAATTGTATATTTATAAAATAACTGAACAGACAATTATAATAAAACTTTGTATAAATCATCTTCAATATTTGCACAAAAGAATTGATATTTTTCCTAATGTTATAAAAATTAATTTAATTTTCAATAACAAATAGAGTGAACAAATTATAAAAACATGTTGTTAAACATTTTTATTCACACAATTCTCATATGAATACAGTTTATTTTTAAGTGTTAATATTCATAATTCCAAATTTTATTTATTTTGCAGGGACTGTATGTCTCATACATCTTTAAAATTCAGCAAATAAAGAAAATTATTTCTATATTATAAAATTGGCATGCCAAATGTAATAATTTACACAGTTTTAAATAAAATCATTATATTATTTTTTACTGTTTCGCACCCCCTCTTCCTCTCTTTCTTTTTCTCTCCGCAACTTTAACACAAGATAAAATTCGTTATTTGACATTCTCTTTATCGCCTGCGCTATATAGAGCACGGAAACTCTATATAAATGATTTTTTTATTTATTCTTTGTTAGGGCAGTGTGTCCCTTGATTGTCGCGCTTCTGTTGAAAGCTACGGTGGCTTATGCCCGATGAAACGTGTATGAGCCGCTCGTAATACCGCGCGTTTCAGCCGTTAAACGTCAGGACGTTATCGAAAATAATTTCCATGGGAAATTTTGTGTGGTACGGTCTGGGATGACGCGAAAAGCTTCGCCGAGTCACTCGTCCGTGATGGTCGCGCGAATAAAATTGACGAGCGTCCCTGCATTAAATGATAAAGCGTTTTTTTTTTTTTTTTTTTTTGAGGGGAGGGGGTAGAATTTTTTTATACTTTATTTTGCCTGCAGTGGCATATTCATTCGCTATTTCCACCGATGTGCCAATGATCGATTTATCTTTTCGAATCGGTACAGCTTTATCAAATGGTATTACGTAAAAGTAATTTAACTCATCAACTAGCAGCAGTTCCAGGAGTAAATCAAGTTTAAAATTTTGAAGAAATATTTTAAGCCATTTTTCCCGATTGGCGTGCGATATTGAATTTTACTTCAATCACCATTTTTTAATGCAAAGTTTTATATTGCCGAGCCAGCTACACAGCTCACTTTTTTAAATTTCACGATTTAACTTATATTTTTATACGATACCTTCCAATTAATGTAAACCGAGCGGAAACTGTAACCGAGCGATAAAGGGCGTTCACCTATATCCGTCTACATTCGTGGAAGTTAAAAGCCAATTGAAACGTACATTTTCTTGCTAACTACAATTAACGCTTCTCTCAGGATACCCCGTTGAATAAACTTTGGAAACTTTGACATACAGCACATCGTCCGTAGACTTCTGTAATACTGCGATAATTACTTTCGCTAGATATAGTCTATGTTATATATCGCGACGTCAGTTAGGACGATCATCTATAATGCCCTCATAATCAGTTGAATTTACTTCTACGAACGTAACTTAGTAATTTTCGCCACGAACTTTTGGCATGCTATTGTTTGCGCAGCTGGTATCGTACGACTTTCTAAAATAACTTTCCCTCAAAAGATCTACATTTTACAATTTTCTCTTATGTTAAGTTTACTCAGAGTTGTTTCGAAACGTTCTATAACGATAAGTATTTATGTTTAAACTAGTGGAGTTTGCTGGAATACCGTATTGATTGTGCAAATGTAATATCGTTCAACAGTGTTTTTCAATCAGACTTCTTCGCAAGCTCGATAAATCTATTTTTTCGATATTTTCGTTTTCTGTTGTTTTAAGTCTTCTCGAGATTACTGCAAGATATACAACATTAACGTAGATACGATACTATTGAAAAACCGAGTCATATAATATATCTTGAAAATGCGGAAAGAAATTTATGTTTTCTTTTTATTTTGATATTTTATAATTATGTAGATGCAAAAGTGCTTCCCTCTTTTTTATTGCACGTTTCATTTTCTTTATTACCTTTTGGTAATAACGTTATCCGGAAGATGGAGGGTTTCGGTGAATAGCCGACCAGATGAATGATGGTGACAACTTCTTATTTACAAAATGTTAACGCACGTCGGTATTACCAGGTTAGGAAGTTTTACAGAAGAGATCCTCGAATACTACACACCTGCGCGTCAAGTAAAGTTTGTTGCATTAAGCGTGAAAAATTATAATGCCAGAAAACTTTGACGCCAGACAGAAGTGAAGCGAACCCTGATTATATTAAAACTCCCCCGCCGAATTTTTTGAATAATGAATCGTCACGGGATATTCGATTAGAAAAACAAATGATGGAAACTCTCGAAACTTTCGCAATTATAGAATGTCGCCCGTTTTGATCGCAATAAAAACTTTATCTGATATTAGTTTCCGAGAAATATCTTGCCAATTTCGTGTTTTATTGCGACAGCGTAGCGCGCGATTGTTTGACCTACCGCTAGAATTCTGTGGTCTTCGTACCACAATTTGAGAACATTTCCGATGTAAGGGTCCGGACGTAAAAGCCGGACAAAGGAGAAAGGATCTTTTGGCAGCAAAGATACGAGAGAAAGAGAGAGAGAGAGAGAGAGAGAGAGAAGTGCCGTAAAGACTTACTCGATGCGGTGGAACAATACATCGCGAGCAATTAATTAACTCTTGCGTTGTCCGCTTCGCTACAAACAGCCATAATTAATTTTAATTACACGAGTCAAGAAATGAACATTGTATCATAAACCGTTGCGATTAATTACAATTCGTTATAGTTAACGGAAAATATAATACTACGACGCATTGTAACCGACCAAAAATTCACGAAAATCAATACTTAGCTATTCGCGTGTGACGATAAAGGGTAAATAAATTACAAAAAGATGAATCGTAAGAATAAAAACGGAATTGACATTTCAGGATAATATACATTTCGTATATTTGCTATTAATAAATATATTTGTTGGCGATGGTATAAAGTGTTTGCTATTGCAATTGCATGCAGTGTTAATATTATAATATCGCGATTGTGTGACGACGTACCCGACGTCTACGGCGATATATTTGATTCTACCTCGCGAAATATTGTAACGCAAGAAAATTCTTCTTAAGCACCAGGGTCGGCTTTGCTCATTAATATCAGTTGAATTTTACAAATACGGTCTCGACATCGGGGGCGCTAGCAAGCCCAAAGTTTGCGCAGCAGAGAATTTCACCCTTCCGGATGCATAATTTATGCGGGTACTCGGCTTTCTCCGTCGCCAGACTTGGACATTTTATGCTTCAAAGAGCATAAAAATGGCGACGGTTTAAAAAATTTCCATCGTGTTCTCGACATCCACAATTTTGTATGTCGAAGTTGAGATTGTCATTTTAGAAAAATCGCGTACGGGACGCGGGAACATATCTCGGGAGAATGTTATGCGGCAATATTTGTAACTTGAATACTAAAAAAAGCGGTATATCGCGACTGGAAAACTTGTACTAAGAGTAACAGTGAAGAATACGGGCAAACAGATTTTCCCCGAGGAACGTCAGATAGGAAACACATCTGGATACCAAAACCCTTTCAAAAGATTCGATATGACAGTCGCGATAAATATAAATTTTCAGTGATATAAGCGTAAAAATAAATTTTTTTTCCTCGATTTTACACGCTATTAAATATTGAAGGATCGAATTTAAACAATTTCCTTGATTTAAATGGCATTTTGTAATTTTTAACTTCTATTTGTGTCAAAACCGAGGGGAAATTCACAGCCGGCATTGGTGTACAAAATTTCGGCAGTGGACTGCCGAAAAAAGTAAGCAGTGACCTATAATATTGACGGCATTGTCGTCAGTGGTTGGGGAGTGGTGAGCTCACTTCAGAGTCGGTTTTTCGATCATGGAGTTGAGCACAAAAATTTTGAATACTTCGGGAAAGCTTTAGAATTCTTGTGCAGGCATTGGCGTATGATAATGGGCACGCGGTAGTGTTCATAATTGCATGGCATTGCCTTAATTTTAATATAGGATTGACGGCATTGTAGGCATTGACTAACAATAAGCATTGTCGGCAGTGTACAAAAATGTCGGCAGTGTTTTACAGCAATGCCAAAAATCGGCATTGGTGTACAAAATTTTGGGATTTTGAACTTCCCTTTCGTGTCAAAACTAATTATTTTAGCACAAAGTATATAATTAGAAGAACAAATTTATTTGATCAACTCATTTCTGTGATTAAATTGCTTAATTTTAAAATAAGTAGTATCTATATTAACATAATAAATAATAAATTAAAAAGTCAAATTTAACATCTTTATAATTAAGTTTGGCTTGTTTAACTTCATTATTTCAATTTAAATCGATATATGTTAAGTAGGAGCAATGGCGACCTATAAGAACGATTAAAAATAACTCGAATTGGGTAGAATTTGAATTTAAGTACGAATTTAATAGTTGCAGTTGCGACGATGTCTCTCGGAGCGTAAATTGCGTGATACTTGCGCGCCAATAAATTAATTAAATCATGGACATCGCGTCATAATCAAGATAGCCTTAGCATAAGGCCATTAATCCTCTAACCAGAAACGTGGTGCTAGTTGTTTCGGTAAACTCTCTCCTATCCTCCCCCTCCCCCCCATCTCTCTCTCCCTTAGTTGGCTCTGTAACTAGACAAACGGCGTGATGATAACATCGCGCGCGGTTACCGGCCTTTATTGCAATACGTAGTAAATCACACACGGCCTAACTAACAGTGGATTGTCTTTACACGCGATGAGATTACGTTGCAAATTTCGTTCTTCGCCACGGTGTGCCCCGATCGCTCGGCTTCGCACCGCGAAAACCAAGTGCGAGAGAGGAGAGGGCAAAATGCAAAAAGAAAAAAAAGAAAAAAACGTTCGATAACTCGGACGGTGCGAGCGAAAGCTGCGAAAATATCGAAAACGTAATCCGACGGGTTTCCCCGAAGCTCTCTGATATACGTTCGCGAGAACGGCGGTCGCGAACGAGCCTCGTAAAAGCTTGTGTGTTTACTGTCGACGAGGTTGCGCGCGGATTTGGTCCCCCGGCACGAAGTAATCGTGTAATCAGCGGGCGCGGCTTTATCTACTCTGGCATATCGGCATTTGGTCGGCCGTTCGTAGTGGATTCGGTGTGTCCGAGAACCGAGAACCGAGGGCCGCAAACGGGCAAACGATAACATCCAACGGACATCGTTCGCAAACGGGGCGCAACGGGAGTTGTAGTACGCGGCGCGCGGCAACGGGGTCTTTATCGCGACGATAAATCAGGGCTCCGTCAATAATACGGCACGGGCCTTTCGACGTCGCGTCGGGGCGTAAGACGTCGGCGGGTGCCGTGCACGTTAACACGCGGGCACATGCATGCTGCACACGAACGAGCGCGGACACACGGGCGCGAACGACAACACCACACACCGCACCGGTGCGGCAGCAGACCAGTTGGGTCGGGTATGTAATAGCGGGGCCATAATTCCCTTCGAAATTAGTAACGGTTAGGCCTACAAACGGCCGCTAGGCAAGCGAACGCCTGCCGGACGAGCCAGTCGTGACATTAATCGCGTCTGTAAATTTCACGAAAGCACGGCCGGAGCATAGCTGCGCACTTGGAAACTCGTGGCTAGCATCGTCGGGGGATGAACGCGGGGGAGGATGTGGCGCGATGCGAACAAACGGCATTAGCGTTCGTCCGGCCGGCCGGATACGATCGTCGAAGAAAATCGATACTCGTGAAGCGACGGCTGCCACCGACACCATCCGCTGTTGATTCCGATTATTCTCCGCTGCCGTGACGACGTAATTCTTCTACACGAGTCGATCCAAAAGGAAAGCCGGGAAAGGAGCGTTCAGGGATTATGCTCTACTCTATCAGATAGATATAAAACATCCGGTTAATTTAAGTCCATAAATCACCCTCTTTCTCTCTCTCTCTCTCTCTCACTCACTCAAGCAGAAGCGAGGACACCTATTTATTTCAAGTAAGATTTTTATATCGGCTTTTTATAGAAGATTTCCTACCTCTTTTATCTCGACGCTAATTGAGATAATTCTAGCACAAGGTTGTACACACAGATTTACTTGAAATAGAGATCTATCCCCCATCCCCCTTGTGTCGAATTTTTTTGGTAATCTTAATCGGAATTGATATCTCGGATCTATTTATGCTTACGTGCCTCCTATATCACGATTACGGTTTGACTGTATCAGAGGCAAATATTTGTCGCATTTTCCTCCGGCGTATACCGACCAGCTGGCATGGGCTAATGCATCATTACAGATAGTTATCCTTTAATCGACAAACCAACCGTACGTCCTAAGGTCGTAGCAATTGCCAATTAAGCGCATCTGGATATCTGATTGGTGCTAACGTAGAGCTCGATTCGCGCATGTGCAGCCGGAGATGCAGCTCCGAATTTGCTACCTCGTCGTAGAGTGAACATTACCATATGGATAAGGCAAGATTTCGGTAAAAGTGCTTTAAAGCTCAGCCCCGAAATGCGGTTGAATTTTTCATGTCGCGGTAGAACATGCTGACTGCATACGATTTGCCATATATTTAAACATAGAAAACTCCGCTCCTTTATTTTTCAATACTTTTACATTAATCGATAACGTTCGTAAAATGTGCTCGCGGCTGTTTGAAAAATTCCAATCGGATGTAAATTAGGTTTGTTTAAAAAATGAGGTAACAGCGCGACGTATAATTACGAGTAAATACACATTTATCTTTGGGGCGTTCCGCTAATTTTTCTACCGCTCGAAAGTGTTCCGCTACACGCGACAGAAGCTTTAAAATACCGGTTTAATATTTACAATGATGTAGCGCCATTATTCAGGCCAATTATCGCAGCGATATGGTCACCGGTTGGTTAGCAAATAGAAGGAAGATGGACGATATGTGATGATTACCACAATGATAGTACAGAGCGACAGGTCTCGAAATTATACTCAGCTTTTACTACACAACGAGGTTCAATCGACCCTATTGGCCACCACGTCGACGATCGTATTGATTTCGTAAACCAACCGGCGTATCGTGGTTTCTCGTTGCGGTTCGAAATTCGCTAAAATTTCAGTATCATATGCTCGTTCTCGCTATTATTTTGGCATCGATGACGGTGTTGATTTGTAACGAAGTAATACGTTCACGATATTCGATAGCAAACTAAGCGTGCATTAGCAATTGCTACGTTATTTATGAGAATTCGATTATTCTGTCTTTCTAATGTCGTATCGGCTCTATTAATCAATTATTTTGTATATACGAAATGTTTCATTGATTCATGCCATCGTTACGAGGCGAGTTTGACAATTAAATCACAGAGTGACGTACGTACGTATCGTGACAAAAAAGATTGGTTAAATTTCTGTCATTTACACGATTAATCCGTAAGCAATTAAGAACGATCTTTTCCATCCCAAGTCTAGGGTGAAAATTGCTTTTTATTTATTTATAAACGCTTCTAATATGTATAAATCCTCTTTCAAAGCAACTGACTGTTTTTAGTTACGTCCGAAATAAAAGTTTAATCTTGTTAATTTTTAGAGATAGGAAAATTTATCTTATGTTTAGTGAGTTTGACACAGCAATTTCGACTGCGAAAATATCTTGCGAGTATAATAAGAGCACGGGAAACTAGGGTTGAATTAAATTTGCGAATTTGATATGTTAATATTTAGTGAAAATTGAACTTGCTAATGTTTCAGTCATACAATATATGTTCATCATGTATTATAATTTTATAAAGGATGATATATATTTCAATATACTTGTATATAGCCATTGCGCATACGTATTAGACAAATTCGAAGATACGAAGACTTAATACGATTTAAATTCTATAGATAGCGAATTCAAGCGCAAAATTATTTATAAATATGAATAAACCGTTCTAAAAATAAAAATAATAGATTTATATTAATGAAAACTCAAATTAATAAAGTGAGTTTGAAATTCTTATTAACGGAAATGTCACTAAGTCGAGACGGCTCGTATTAAACGACTAGTGACTGCGATTCTTAGAATCGCCAATCGAATTTTCCTTTTCTACAGTAATAGAGATTTATCGAGGTATCTATAAATAAAGAAAAATATGGCGAGCAGTGCCCAGTGTTAAATTTATATTTTAACCGCCTCGCACATCCAAGGGTCGTTCCCCATAAAAATTACTTAAAGTTAACCGAGATTTAATCAATTCGCTATCTTTTTCTAGTTTTGTGCCTCTGGAGAGAAACGGAGAATGAATTAAAGCTCAGTTAATTTTCACTAACGTTTATGGGAGCGACCCTAAGCCAGGCGCGCGAGTTACGGTTTCTCACGGAAGATTAAATGAAATGTCGATAAACCGCTTACTTACACGGAAAATAGTTATGCGCGGTCGACTTGCTGATCTTTCAAGTCTGGTCTATGTATATAATTTCATTAGAGGTGACGTTCTCTCTTTCTCTCTCTCTCTCTCTCTTTCTCTCCCTCCACTCCATTTTTTTTATCGAGCCCATTTTCATTATCTCGGCGTTAGACGCGACATCTGCTGAATAAGAATTCGCGATATCCCCGGCAGAAATAGAAGGCGTGGGGGCGGAGGTTTGCGATTTAAATTACGTCGGCCGAAGTGTGTATCCGGCAGAATATAATATCTGGCTCCCGCGAGCGTGTGGTGGTAGTGAGAAAAATACACCGCGGGAACCGGTAAGGTCGATTAATCGGCCGCAGTTGCAGCGGCAGGAGCGGCTGCGGATCCGGTCGAGCAGGTTGGGCGCCCCCGATATTGCTGCCATTGCTGCTGCCGCTGCTGCTGCTTCTGCAAGCGATCTTAAAATTCCGTACGCTCGTACATATGGAGAACGAATATCGCTGGAATTACGTTGTGTGCTTATAATTGCGTCAATTAATATCAGGTGGCCTGTGCGGCGGCGATATCCGGCGCTAATTATCAGACTAGAACGTTCTCTGATTCAAGATAAATCTACGTGAGTCGGCTAAACTTTTCCATAGATTTTCGGTTGTAGAAAGAGAGAGAGAGAGAGAGAGAGAGAGAGAGTTCGAATTTTGTCCTATTTTCCTATAGTTGCCTTGTAAATTACGTGTCTTTTCTTTAGCAATAAAATATACAGGTACAGAGCTCAAATATATAATTTTATTTTCTGTAGAAATGAATTTTCAAATAGGTTGTTTCAAATGTTTCATTAAATATACTTCTCTTCACTCCTTTTTGTTCGATGTACCATTATTAGTCGATTACTTAATACATATTTATAATGCAAAATTTGCTCGTAATTTAAAATCAAGTTTCAAGAAGGACGTCACATTTTACAGGCTACATTTTTATTGCCCCTGTTTATCGACTGATTAATTGGCTAGACAACAGCCAAACAAGATCTGGTCGAGCAAGTCACCCCAGGCTGACTCTGCGTGTGAATTTCCTTTGAAAATCTTCATCGAATAGGGAGATAATATTATTCCTGTAAATACTCTTGAGATTTACGAATGAAGGTGTATCTTACCGAGCGCTGCTTTGCGCAACGTGTTTAGCGTCGGATCGAAAATGTTTTAAGGCCAAAGTTTCTCGGTTGCTTTAATGCAGCTTTACAAAATTTTCTTAAGGCTCCCTTGAAAGCCATCCATCGCGATATAAAGCGGTATATCGGACGATAACCATTATTTCTACGATAACGAGCCAATTGTTAAGAGCACAATTAAGTTAAAAGTTTAAAATATGCAAATTTTTAACTAAACAATCACGCTCATTAAGTGCGCGGATGAGTAAAAAGGAAAAAGAAAGTAGAACGCGCGCGCCATATTTCTGATCTGAAAATCTTCGATATTATTACCTCGTTAAAGCTGGGTCAGCTTTGCTTTAGGCGTGATCGCTTCATCGATTAAAATCTATTTAAGCGTATGCTTACGTGAATAACATCCGCCCGGGGTAGAAAGATATGAAATCGATAATATCCGCAGAGTAAGTGTGGAGCGCCGCCGATTGCCTACCTCCGTTCCGGCAACGCATCCTCCCCCAGTCACCTGTTATCGTAATAAATTCGTCCGGACGATAAGCTATTTCTAATACCAACGATCGCACACCCCGAACCCTCAATCGCCACGTATCTCGGATCCCTTAAAGACATATCGCATTACACGCGGCAGCGGCGGTGGCGGCGGCGGTGGCGGCGGTGCCGGTGTAACAAGGTCGAGCCGTCCGCCGCCTGTACGCAGGCGCGTCTTATCGAAGGTGGAAATTATGACTTCGTGTACGTTTTTCCTTTCCGTGCGCCCGTGAGCTCTCATGAGAAACAGGTATATCGAGCATGTAGCAGAAGCAGAAGCGGCCGCCGCGGCGCGGCGGGGCATCCGGTCAAGCGGCTGCTGCTGCTGCTGCTGCTGCTCGCTGCCGCGGCCGCTTTTCGCAGCTGGGCATCCCGCGGCGAAGTGTGCGACAACGCAGCGCGCAGCGCAATGCAACCGCGCTACTCTGCAATTCGCGCTTTGCAACTGCTCTCTTTCTCGTCGCATCGTCGCTGCCGCTGCCGCAGCTGCAGCTGCAGCCACCGCCGCCGCTGGCCGCCGCCGCCGCCGCCGCCGCCACGCCGCCGCCGCCACCACCGATCTTATTGATCTATGGTAGAACCATTAACCATCAGAGCGTGCACCGAATGTTTCGGAACTAATTTAAACTTAGCCGCTTCTCTGCCCGCGGCATACACGACGTCGAATTAAAGACTTGGCTCTATCGCTGCGCTATCGTGTGTAGATTGATATGTGCGAGCCTCCGCCGATTAAAACGATCGTGACATGTTGTGACTCCGTTTGCGGCACCTGCCCCCGTCGGCTATTTGCTCGGATATTGATATATTTCAAGGCGCATCTGTGCTTATCTTCCCTAACTCGCGACACGTTGGTCTTAAAATAATTCTGTACGTTAAAATTCGTTTAATCATGCACATATAAATTAAGTATTAAATATTGTAAAGTAAAAAAAAACATTTTTTTTTTTACGGAAAATATGTTATTTTGATTATTTAGAAATTTAAAGCTTCTGTCTAATTGAAAGTTTGATGGGTAGTCATTCTTTATCGCAGTATTTCAATTCTTGCTGTTTGATACATATATATTTTTTTTTTTTTTTTGTTATTTGGCTCTAATAAATCAATTTTTGTGGAAGAAACGTTGCGTTTCATGACGTCGCGCTGAGTGATACTGACGCATTGTTTAGTAAGATTGATCTCGATACGTTTGCATCGTGGTAAAGCTTGAAAATGTCGAGTTTCCTTGATTTCTTTTATACTCGAATTAAATGATGAAAACGTTAATTAAACGGTTTTTCCGATAGTTAATCATAACCTCGCGACCGGCAACGAACACTCACGCTATGTTCTGCGCTAATTAACTTTCGGATGCGTACATCTAATTTTTTTTTCCTGCACTTTCGATTAATTTTTTTTTCTGCCAGCGGATAATTTTCAGACCGACCTTAATCTACCTTTTTTTTTGCAGCGTGGCGTATTTTGTCCTTTTTTTTTGTTTGAAAAGAGATTGTTTTTTTTGCTTTTATTTTAATTGCCGCGGCTCTTCATTATGAAACCGTATAGCCTAGGGTTAGAAAAGGTGGCATCCAAAATATAACAACATTGCGATATAAGCTATAAGAGCCCGGCATACTAAACCGGGCAATAATTTTATGGAAATCAAGCGTTGCTACCACGGGTACGTGCCATGCAGACGATGGGACGCGCTTATATGGTAGGAGAAGAATGAACGAGGACCAAGGCATCGTGCAACGGCATATAGTTACAAGTATATTATGGTTTCTCGGCTTAAACTGGATTTCAAACGCGCGCAAGCGTTATCGTCCCAACACACTGTGATTGTTGGGGAAGTCCACGTATATACGCATCAGGGAGGCACATACGGTGTTCAGCTTAAGGATATAATGCCACCTGTACCTAATCCTACTTTTGACTGACGCGTCATCATCGAGTTTCACGGGAGATCACTGTAAAAGAAACTTTTCGCATAACTCGATAATTCCTTTCGAAAAATCGTGCTCAGTTACTCTCGGCTAACCGCGCGCGAAGAAATATTTAAATCGCATCAAAATATTCGCACGTTATATTCAAATTACATTCAAAACTAACTCGCGCGGAAAAAAAATGATATCTGGATTGGTATAGAGACAGATTTGACGTGAGAATTATTCATCGTGACAAATAACGATTACATTCGAATGAAGTAGCTTATCAGTGGCAATTTTATTAGCCAAATAAACGTAATTCGTTATCTCCTCTTTTTTTTTTCATTTCGGATCAGGAATATTGCCGAACAATGTAATATTTTTTAACATATTGTGAATGCAGGAAATGGAATATCGGAACGATACGCTATCGTGGGATCACTCTATCTTCGGCAAGCCCGGCGACTAATCCTGCACCCGGCAAATACCGTAACCGAAAAACGAATAGAAATAAAAAAATAAACGCCGCGTTCGTATATATCGTTCGCGTTCCAATATGCCGCCGCGCACGAGCAGGACAGCTTCGCGAAACACGTTACAAATTTTGATTGAATAAACGTTGGATCGTTTCGCTTTCGGCGCGCTGATTTTTGTGGAATTAAATGACGAATGCAGCGAGCGCGGAAAGATACGCGCGCGTCGAAAGACAATCTATATATTGAAAGAGATACACACACATGCGCACACACATGCAAACGGATGAAATAAACCAGTTCACCTTTCCGCCTCGTGCGCCATTACGTGAAAAAGCTTCGTTCTATCGCGATATGCGCGATTAGATTGTACATTAGATCATTCCGTTGTAACATTAACGGAAGTGGAGCAATTTTATGGTTTCTCGTTACAATTTAATTTTTACCCTGTTATACTCGATTTTTTTTATTTTTTTTATTTTTATTTACTTGTTCACTCGTTTATCTGGTTCGTCACGTTGAAATCAAACGTGATAACTATCTTCGATTATTTGCAACTAGATTTCACATGCTCGTTTGCCCGATATAAATCTTAAACTTTTATCGTCTTGTATAAAATTGAAAGAAAATTTTGCGCTTAATGAAAAATCGAATGTTTAAATTACTTGTATGTCATCCCGAAAAATTGGCCGCGGTATATTTCCACTATTAATTTTTTCACCGTCCACCTCGCTCCGTCATTGTTATTACCGCGATTTGCTGTCCGCGGTAAGAATATTTCGTTCGCGTGTGCTTTGTTATTTGCGTTTGTGTCTCTCGAGTTTATTCGCGAGCAACGCTAACATCATCAGCGTTCTCGCTGCCGAGTCGAGAGACGTGAACCGTGAAGGTCTTTATTTGAACATCACCCTTTCATTTGCCGACACAATTTACTGATTGGACGAAATTCTCCATCTCCTCGTTGCCTTTGCCATTACGTTCTGAATTAATTCACCCGGTGATTGTATATGCCGTTTCATATTAAAAATTTCGCAATAAAGAATGTCGTCTCAAGCGCCGAGTTGCGTCCCTGGTGTGACTATTTTGTGTGTTATAGAAGCATTTACACGTGTAAAATACTCGTATACCATCAAGTGTTACGAGTGTGTTGGGCGGCATTTTTTAGTAACTCGTTAGGAAACTAATTTAACTTTGCAGTAGCTTTTAATGCGAACTGCATCGGCTTTATGCGACGTAGTCGACACAAGAGGCGAGGTCCATCTTTGTTTTAAAGCGTGCTAACAAAAGAGAACCTCTTCCGGAAGTGCTATACAGAGTGAGGCGGAAATGATGGTACAACTGAAAAGGAGGTCATTTTTCATACAAAAAGAAACTTGAAAGTGTAAAATAAATTTTTTTTGTCAGCCGTGCCGCGGCAGCGGCTGTCAAAATATAAATAAAAATATATAATTTTTTATTTTTTTTAAATATCAAATATTTTTTTAGGTTTTTTTTTCTGATATTGTACAACTTTTACAGTGACTTAAATTCTTTTAAATTAATTCTTTGAATAAAAGTTTAATAATAATTTAACATTAGATTTGACAACACATTTATATGATACAAGAAAAAAATCATCCAATTTAAAAAAAAAAGATTCTAATATTCATAACAGAATTTCTCGGACAGTCACAGATGAAAGAAATATATTTTCCGTACACTTATGACCTTTTTGTCGTGCTACGATGTAATCATGTGAGATATTTATGTGCCTCGGTATTTACCAGATATTGCTTTTGTGAATAAACTAGACCTAAACCTCGTCTCGCGCATTATGTGCGTGTCCCACTATGTCCACGAATGTCTAAACGACGTGAAATATTTTTTCATGACGCCCAAGTCCTACGAGCAACCGGGCGAATGTGCGTACACTTTTTCGACACGGCAGAAAATCAATACCTTGCGGCCGGAAATTGAATTTGAACGAGTAAACAGGCCAGCGGCGTATTATAGTGCATGTTGATATAGTGTATAGATTTTTAAATAATCCTTCACTGGTAAAAAGTACAGTTTTATCAGCAGAAAATTTAAGCGCAGTTAAGTTCACGCTCGAGAGAATATCGGAAAACATTAAAACATAGCGATATCTGCAATTAGCGTTTGGGTTTGAAACAATATTTCACAAAGCTATAAAATTGTCAGACTATAGTTATTCAATGAACGGATTTCCTAATCTTTTTCCCGGCAGCGAAAAAAAAAAAAAAATCTTTCTAAAAGAGCCCAAGACGGGAAGCTTCACATTACGATCGCAAATCGCACTGTATTTTGCATAATTGCAGTTTATTGCGCGGGTCGGTGAAGGAGTCCATTTGAGCGTGAAAATAGAATTTCCGGAATTATCTTATCTACTTATACTTGCCTTCTTCGTCGCTACCGATCATGGCGTATCGCTCGTATCCGGTGAGATTCCTAACCGCTCCCAGGCCAAAGTCGTCCTTGGTCCATTGAATGGGTCCCTTCTGATCGAGAACTCGGCATGGAAGCGTCACCCGGCTGCCAATCACCGCGGTTTGATCCATCGGCTCGATGGCGAATCGCTGATAAACTACTTCCGTCGTTGTAAACGGCTTCAGCGTCGACGCTAGCACGGACGACGCGTTTGTCACGTTCGTAGCTGCCACTGTCTTCACCTCCATTGTCATGAGCAGCGAGAGGCAAATTATTAACGGTATCGTTCTTCGCCTGACTCTTCTGCTCTCGTTCCTGCGCAATAGATGAAAAAGATTTATCAGATCGTGCACTTGTCAAAATTCGATGCGATTAAGCAATATGGAATTAATTGCCGTTTATTGATATCTTTTTTAAATGCTATATCGCGATGTAAAGGTTTGACGTATAACTGATGTAAAATTTAAACAAACTCATCTTGAAATACTCGATCGAATATTCGTATGAATCTCGAATTATTTAGCGTGCCAACGAAACTGACTCGTAAGTGAAAAGCTGTCGCTTTCTTTTCATGAATTTCTCGCATTCTCGCTTTCTTTTCCCTTCGTGTCATTCGACGAGTACGTAGGTTGCCGTAATTTCTCGCTCATTTACTTCGTCGTCTTATCTAATTTATTTTTATAGTCCCATCGGATTCAAAAACGTAAGCTGGGGAGTAAGGGGATCGGATGCCGTAAAAGAGACGATAAAAGTATTGCCGGGTGCCGGCAATTTAGTATTGGAAGCAAGGGTGCGTTCTACACGTGCACGTTTACGTGGGTATGTGGCTAAGAGCACATATGGAATCGCCATTATGAGGGAAGCTTTTTTACGACGGTAATATAGTTTTGCCGTTGAAAATATACTACGTCTCGACAATTATCGCGCGGAGTGTTTTACGGAGTATTAAAACGCGCGATATCGTATCGGATAAAAAAGCGGCAGTGATCAGAACTAAATAATTCAGAAGATAGCTTACGGGTGAGTTGTCAGCTATCGCTTCTTTCCATTAGGAAGGAAGCGATTTATTTATTTTTTCTTTTTTTTTTTTTATTTAAGAATCGATCGTTTGCCCCTTTCTAACAAAATTCCTTTCATTCCCAGCCCGACAACATAAAAGAATTGAGAACCCCGATTGGCCGTTCTACTTGAGTTCTGGTATCTGAGGTTCAATGGTATTTCTTAATTCAAAACTTATACGATACATTCATCTTTCAGCTTTTCGTAAATGATAAATTAAACCTAGTAATCATTTTATGAGAGCTGATTTTAGCGATGCTAAAAGTAACCGCGTCGAGGAGTTTCAAGGAGAGAAAGAGAGAGAGTGCGCGCGCGCGCGCTTGTAACAAATTCAGTACCTAATTATTGACTTTGCGCGTTCAAAGTTGCGCATTTACTGACCCAACTATTAGCCCTTTATTATCATTTGGCAAAACAAACGGAAAGCGGAGGAAAGCGAAGTAGCTGAATCTCGGATCTCACAATCGTATTATGAACCGTTAATTAATTTTCGTCGTCTCATTAATACTTGTGGACTATCGTCCGTCATCTAATAACGGGAACAAGATGGTACTCGGCTTCTAGTCTCCTCACTCCCTGTATCTCGCGTCTGTGCGCGAGCACACAGCTCCTCCGTCATCCATCTACGTTTCCTCCTCCGATGCCGCCGTTCTTATTCGTCGTCGGTGAAATGATCGATAGAACTGAAAATCGCTCGAGGAGAGATTCTTGAGAACGATGTATCGTTCTCGTATGTCTTGTCGGGACTCGCGCGGTCTTCACACAGACGTGGCGCCTCGGCGTCGACCCCTGTGTTATCGTCGAAGCCGTTCGTTATACTGGGAGTTGCATCTTCCCTCCTCTCTCTCTCTCTCTCTCTCTTTCTATGTCGCTCTCGCTTTTCCTCTTGAGAGGGCGAAATCTCTCTTCCTCTCGCTGGAGGAGCAAAGTTACCGGGGCTCTCTACGAGCTAAGCGTTTCTTGTTACACCGTGTTCCGTTGGTTAGCAGATAGAGGATGTCGTAAGACGATGGTTCATACGACATCGCACGCGGGCTGCTTCTTATGAGCTCAATAGGATAATAACCCCCGCGGCAGTCGCTGCCGCGCCGAATGTCCGCCCGAATGCTTTGAATGGAATACGCGAGTAACGAGCGTAATAATAATTGTGCTTGTGCCTCGTATTCGGGCGCGTACCCTGGCGTCGTCCCCTCCGACGACGACGACGACGGCGGAGAGTAATCGTGCGGCGCGATACAAGACTTGGAACAATCTCTCTCGCTCCCGCGGTCGTAAGCGGTCCCCGCTCAAAGCGCGCTTCTTTTGACTCCGTTAAACCATTCTTCCGTCTTTAATGAACGCGAACGGTATCGCACGATTATTTGCCTTTGCGAGCGTCACGCAACTATAAAGAACTACTCGAACGGTAATCGCGCGCGCTCGACGAGATCGATGTTTGTCACTGTGCATCGCCACCAGTCTAGACTGACATCACTCCAATAGATTTCCGCTTATTCTCCACATAATAATTTGCAAGGGAGTAAAAATAAATTTTGTATCGAATGCAATTTACTCATTTACTTGGAAAACATTTATCATATTCCGTGACGTCTATGACAAGGCACGCCACCGGCTTACGAAACAGAATTGGGTCATGTCGGAATTGGATGGGATACGTCCCAGGCGATTTTACTACCAGTGATTTTACATGTACGTATATCACGAAAATATCGCACGCGCACGTTACGTCCAACAGCGGCGGCGGCAGCGGCGTCGGCAGCAGCAGCAGCAGCAGCAGCACAGCAGCTTCTATCACGCCCATTGGCTTTTTATCATTCACGAGAGTATCGGAAATTTCGAATCACCTCGCGAACAGGCGTGCAGCACACGCGTAGGCGTATTCGTAGATTATGCCGCTGGCCCCCGATAAAATAGAGCGCACGCCGATAGGAGCGTAAAACACAATCAATCGCGATGTCGTCCCGGCAATTACTAGCGAATGTTGCGATAATCACCAGCGCGTGTAGGCGAGCGGGCATGGGCGTTTAAATTTAAATAAAGTCACTAATCGAGACGGAGCGTCGAATTGGTTTGCCTGTCGGACGTCGCGTTGCGTTCATCGGCTAGAAATTTTAGCGCTCGAGAACATGTGTCTGCCTCTCTCGCTCCCGCTCGCTTCACTCTCTTTCTCTCCGCTTCTCTGTAAATGCATTTCGGTTGGCACGACGCGTCCCGTCGCGTCGAATCGATCGGTACCCCGATTTGACCTTCGAAATCAATTTTTCACCGCGCATTATTCGATACCCTGTTTTGCGATATTCAATTTTTCTTCAATTACAGCAATCCCCAGTATTTACGCGTGCATGGGCTCCGCGCGTTTCAAAAGTTTTGCATAGAAATAAACGTTGCAATAACGGGCACAGATAAAGAAAACGTATTATACGAGTCGATAGCGATATGTTACCGATATGATTGATTCGTTATACTGTTACATAAGTGTAACATGTGTTTAATCGTCCATTTTTAACGTAGTTTAGAAACATATTTGTCAGATTTATTTGCGCATTGAAAGAGTATATAATTTGAAAATAAAACACGAAACTAGAGCAGAAAAAAATGGAAAAAATTAAAAATATCGTTAGTTTTTTTTCAAATGCGGTTTAAACGTCTATTGAAATTTATATTTTTGTTTAAGATAAAATCAAAATACAAGTACACAATAATTATATAGGACGCTCAAACTGGTCGCTAGGGTATCAAAACTTTTTCTAACATTTCTCATTATAATCGAGTGTCCTTCATAATTATTTGATGATCCAATAAAGTTATTTTTAGGTCTATGACTAAATTTATAAAATACTGTAGCAATCGTTTTCTCTGCGCGAGTTTTGAATACCGTTTGCACTGTTAAATTTATCATAGTGCCGAATTCTATCCAGTTTGAAATATTTTTTATCATTTTTATAGGTCGTCTTTGCTTCTACTGAATACGTCGTCAATTTAAACTAAAACAACGAAGTGAATCAGATACAAATGTTACATTTGCCTCAAATTTAAATTATTATTTATTAAGTGCATACGTTAATGCAGACACCACTTACTTTGAAACTGAGCAATTTGATCGCAGAAACAAGTTGATCAGATGAGGTTGTTCTTTTTCTCAACATTCTAAACGAAATGTTGTTTAACTCAAGGGATTAGTTTAAATTTGATTCTTTAATATTTAACTGTCTGCTATTCGTACAAACACGAAATATTTATTGCAAATACCCATTTCCCCGTAGGCTTATCGTATTTCATATAATGTATCAGAGCTACATCTCTCAAATTTACCCAGCACAGAACCTAGATCTAGGCAAGACCCCACACCTACCGGCGGTATAATCCACCGCATCGTACATGTCCCTCGGAAGGATCCTCCTCGTTCGAGCGTGGAAGACTCATGCCGAAGCTCAACGGCGCAACGTCACCGATCAATTTGTCATGGGATGACCCAGTATCAAAGATACGAGTCCCTTGGGTCAGTGTAACGTGTTTCTGGGAACGTTGATACATGCACATGGATACGCGCGCGGTCGACGCGACGCGACGCGACGCGACGCGACGCGATGTGTACACATATGCAAACACACGATGTGGCATACGCCGCCGATGTACGTATGCACGCCGTACGCGTCCGTGTGGGCGTAGTGTGCGCGCTTGTTCGACGGTCGCACGACTATCTAAATATAACCCTACGACCGTGTACACACGTATATGGGATGTATTCAATGGTTATCGCGATTTTCGATACTCCCCCGACAAAGTCGGAAAATATTTCGTCACGCCGCTGCAGCTGACACTGCACCGGATAAGAGTGATGAGGGTGCCGTGGAATCAAGAATGCAGGAATCAATTTTCCGCATCCGCTCCGTTTATCCGCGCCATATCTCAAGAGTTTGCATCTTTTTTTTTTCGCTTAAAAAAACTATCTGAATTATAATAAAATTTATGAAAACTTTTTTCTCACATCAAATACTTTGGTCATCGTTTCCGCGCGTTACAACTTGGCATTAAAAAATTGAAAATGCTTATAATAATTATTTATAACGTGAAGATAAGACCGTGATTTACATTGTAAAATGTTTATAGTTTCTTAATACGTTTCGTGACGCATGTTTTCTATAATATTACTTTGAGCATTTAGTTTGTGAGTTAATTGAAGCGCAATTATGCGTTTATTTCGAAATATAAAAATCTGTAACCAAGTTGATAGGAATGCAGGCATTATATACGTATAACCTTATACATAATTTAAATTCGGAAAGCTGACAACTTGATGTATACAACATTGAAATGGACATCATTGAATAGCCATTTTACTTTATAGGATTGCTATTTTATGATGTTCCTACATTTTGAACATCATGCGATGGATTTGTAGAATGGAATCGGATTTGCGACCGCAGTATGCTTTATTATGTATGGTATGTGTTCCGACATGGTGGCGTATTTTATTTTGAACACAAATTCTTTCTTGCACGCCAGTTCAATTTCCCGACGGAAATTCTGCTGATAATTGTTATTTATCATAGAATTTTAGATATAAAATATTTGATCGCGTACGAGAAATAAATTTAGAATGATTTTTCAAAGTTATGTTAAAGCCATTTTCAAATAGATTGGAAAATGTAATAACCGAGCGCTTGAAACTTGATAAACAAGTTAGATCGATCATTATTTTTTCCCGCAACTTCATATTGATCGTAATTCGTTAAAGTCAAGGTAAAAGGACAAAAAAAAGAAAGAAATGCACTAGGTCGGGCAGGACGAGAAAGATCGGGTGATTCTCGAACTCTGTGCTGCAATTCTGTTGGGACGATCTGTATATTTTAACGCGGATAGTGCAACCTTCGCGCTTGTGCAGCGCGCAGGTCATATGGATAGATGCAACCTAATTTTTGATTGGCTCTAGGGATGGAGTGGAGGAGAGGCTTAACCTTCGATCCACGGAGAGAAGGTCGAGATTATACCGCAGGGAGCTCCCCTCCTTCCCTTCCCCTCTAAGCGGGTTCGAATTTAAGCCTCATTCCATCGCCGATTCGGCGGCCGGTATTAACGAAGCCATTAGTAGTTCCTTAACTCCGGGCCAACGGCTGTGCCAACACATCCGAAGTCACACGACGAAATCGACCCATCGCCATCACGAAATGGAACGAATATTTGTCACGTAAAAACAGGGCGCGACGAAAGTGACGTGAAGTTACGGGAGCGCATTAGTCTCGCGTAATGAAGTTCAAGTTGGAGACGCGAATTTCGTCCATTTACGCTTATCGTGGCTCGATTTATTATAGCCCGGCACAATACCGAGTTCGTAAAGAGCGCGATTTCGCAGAAATTACGTCGGCTTAGGAATTTTGGGATCATCTGCAGCCGGCATCCAGCCGGGGACGTTTTTATCCTCGCCAAAGTGCACAGAGGTTCTCTTTGTAGCCTTCTCGTGACGTTGGCAAACAATCCGGCTCTAAAGGTAAACCTTCGCGTTTGCGCCCCCCTTTCGCCCTCCCTCCCCCCGTCCTCCTCCCCTCTGTAGTGTGCATTCTTCGAGAAAATCGGATTATTATCGCGAAATCTATTTGGCGGTCCCGTTTGCTCGTATCAGTATTCACGGGATGTCGAAGACTGTCAAACGTTCCCCCTTTCCAGGACACAACCAACTGTTGTAACGCGCCGCATTGTATACTCACGCAACAATCAACATTGCCTATGTGCACCGTTGCATATACAAGTGTATAATGCTGTATATACTGCCCGTGCAGTGTGCATTCCTGATGCGTGGCAAGCAACGATACATCCCCATCCTCCCCCCATAGGCGAAAATTCGCAAGATGCGTCAACGGAACTCTTCCCGTCGCGACGCGTCGTCAGTCAAAAACAGGGTATGCGGGAATCGATACGTTTCCCTTTTGAGATTAATTGACTAATGGGATTGACGCGAAGTGGCACACATCGGTTTCTATTTATTTTATGAGAAAATCCCACTGTTATCGCTTCGGAAAATGTTCAATATCGTTGATCCAATTCGATCAGCTCTTATTGCATCGTAGAACAATCTATTTTTCCCTACGCGACGGGATAATGGACGTATGATCAATTTGTAATGTGGATTTTTTGTCGACGCTGTATGAATGTTGAGATAAGATCGCAATTGTTTGTACGTCTCTTTTTCTCTTTTTCCTTAACGATTACCGTGCACGCGCGCGCCTCAAATTGTTCGACGCCATCCCTTTATCTGATTTCAGCTTACTCCAACTGTCCGAAATTGTACGACTATTATCTGTCTATGTTGTGCTCGTAGAGCTCGCGATGCTCAAATATTCACGCATAGGTATCTGTAAGCGTTTTATTGCGCCTTCTCGTCCACTGCGACGCGACGACTTCATAGCGCGGAGAAATTCTTACATTCATACTACATTCATGCTTCTCGCCACGTGGCCGTACATATGTACATCGAATACGTCGTTTTCGCATTCCACCGTCGATTTCGCCGCCGTAATGCAGCTACGCACCGTACAATCGTCGTAATCCTCGAATGCTTGCGAAAGCAAATATCTGTGTACGGGCGAGCAATGCCACAATTTCACTCAGACGGCGCGTTTCGGGAGCACGGGGGTATTCTCGTTATCATATAAAAATTCCTATTCAAAGGGAAGCGCACATGCGACCGCGTCACAGGGACTTTCTCGTTGTACTTTCACGTTGACAATCCTTGAAAGTCTCATATTTTTGTCGTAATATGAAAATATATTTTCAAAGACAGGAATATGTGTGTCAAGAACATTGCGCGCGTTATGCGTCTGGTCCTGTGCATGTTTTATCTCTGCACGGGCGGCTCTTACTGGCGTATTATATTTTATTCAACATCGCATTCAATTCGAATACGTTTAACCGGTGTCAAAGGACAAAAGTATTTAATGCCATAAACTTTTAAAATGCACAAGTAACTTAATTGCTTTAACGTCATCTTTTTCTCTCTTTGAAATCATACTAGGATGTTAAACCGACGTGAATATCAGATTTCATAAATCCAAGTTTATAACTATTGGTACTTAGCCGTGACTACAGCATCAGCGTATATCGATAACAAATAACGCTATCTACAAGTTGGGGAGGAGGGAGTACTGCGCTTCGAATCGTTTCGCGGGTAATATTTTCCGCGCTGCGCGAGAGGAAATTCGTTTTCGCGAATCAGATTTCATTAGACAGGGAGTTGATACAATAGGTTGTACGAACCCATCGCAAAGAGCAATAAACGGTGTCGCCACGTCGTCGTACATGACGCGTATATACGTACGAGCGGGCGGCCGTTGACACATACACGCGCACACACTTTCGGGACGGATACATCTGCATTGCAGAAACGAGAGGACCATGCAAATTCAATATTTGCACCGTGATGGAATGATCATACCGAAGAGGAGGGAACCGGCGCGTGTGTGTGTGTGTGTGTGTGTGTGTGTGTGTGTGTGTGTGTGTGTGTGTGTGTGCGCGCGCGCGTGTGCGCGTGTGTGCGCGCCTATCTGACCCAGATGCTTAAATTGTCATATGTGCTACAGTTTCGTAGGAAGCTTAGACGTATAGACGGGCCAGCGAGAAAATGGTCTCCGGTACTAAGGCTTTGCGTATATACATACTCGCGTCCCCTGTCCCACCCTATATACGGTACAACCTATTTCGGCGAAAGAGCCACAACATTTCGTCCAGGGGAATGAGACGAGACGGAAAAGAAAATTAAGTTTAAACTCGAACTTTAAGATCGCAACAGTCCTGTATCTCGCGCATAACGCGAGGTACGGCTACGATAGTATTATACGTTGATATGGGCGGAATGGGAGTTATATACCGCATTGTTGTACCATGATACGACGACGTACGTGGATCGCAATCCGTCCACCCTCCATGTCGGGCTATAGACGCCATTCATGCGCGAAGAAATCGCACATGGCATGCGATATTGGAACATGAAAATAAACTTAACAATTTAAAAGATTATAAGCAACAATGCCGCGAGTATCGACCGAATGTTGAAAAAAATTATGGAGATCACGAATAGAGATTAAAATTTGTAAAATACAATAACGCTACTTTCAAAAAGATTAATTGTTCCCATTTTATTGATAAGCATTCTATGATCGTTTGATTATTTAAACGTGGTGTGTTGAAAAAAAAAAATGAAAAGTCGTGCTAGTTGGAAGTTACTACAATGTGTTAATTAAGAAAGTTGTATTAAACTAAATTTTCTTAATTTTTTTTAATATAGATAATTTTGCATATCTTTAAATATAATCAAAATAAAAAAAAAGAATTATACATACATAAAGATTAACCAAAATGATGTAATGTTATGGGACAGAAGCGTGCGAAATTTCGAAGAATCAAATTATCGTACTGTGAGTTAAAATGCTTTTATAATAATATAATTTCTATAACAAGTAATAAAATATAAAATAATTATAAAATAATATTGTGACAATTATATATGACATAAGCTAAAGGTTGTAGCAATTATAATTTTAACAAAACAGGTTTGTGTTTGTTTGGTATTGTGTGTTTTTACTGCATTATTAATTAATAATCCTATTCTTCATAAATATGTTATTAAATAGAAATAAAATGTTCGATAATAATTTTGTGCATAAACAAATATTCCAGGTACAGCGTATTCTTCGATAATGCTAAAAAGCCTCGATGTAGTAGATATTCCTTAAATAAAAGATGTTAAATAAATCAGTACAAATTGCTTTTGACATGTCGATATGTCTAAACGTTTAATTTGTCACTCCAGATAAGATACGATTTCATCGCATTTACCATTGATTGAAATATTGATTATTATATTGATTGAAACATTTCCAGTACAAATCGAGTATCGATGGGTTCATTAGATATCGAGTTAAAATAACACTGCATATTTTTGAACGTATTTTGGATTATTAATTATTCTGTGAGTCGATACACACTGAAAAGACTTAAATTATTCTACGAAGACAAAATTATTCTACGCAGAATTATGTCGATATCAGGAGGCAAGTCGTCAGACGAGGGCTTCCTTCACTTCCTCCTGAAGCATTGCACGACGTATCATGTACCGGCAATATGTGCGGCGCACCAAATCTGAGCGTACGAACTTTCGTCGTACAGATTCACCGTAGTTGAACGCTTCCTATTTGAAAGTTATGACGTTTTGGTATCAGGAGTTTCGTCTCCAAATCAGGAATTTGACATTAAAAAGTTATGAGGCTGAGACATCCATATTTACATACTTATATATATGTAGATACATCATGCGCACGTCCAATGCTTGTGAAATTTTAATATCTTCATAAATTTCCAAGTATTACGTGGCCCAATATTAAAATTAAGTTTGAAAAAGTATCAATTTTTTTTTAATTATGTGAATATAAAATCGCCTTTACTTTTCTACGCCAAAGAAAATACAGACGATAATGTTAAATTGATCGTCAATATTACTTTTCTGATTTAATTTAAGTTTATGTTTGAAACCGAAAGTAACGGCGCACAGTTCGGAAGAATTAGAATGGTACACAGTTTGAAAATTTGCGTTAAATTTAACGTATATTGCATTTCCCAAAGGTCTCAAATTTTTGTGTTAATTTAACACAAGATGAATATGTTAGTACTGTGTAATATGTAAATATTAAAAAAATGTATAAAAAATTAACACAAAAAATGTAACATTTCAACATAGTTTAGAAATGAAATATGGAAACATATTTCTTCAGTATAAATTAACATTTATAGTATGTTGACACGTACATTTTATTTACCTTGGACTTTATGTTTTGAAATTACATTATTTTTACGTTATTTGTTTATTCGCTCATAAATTTGTATTATTTTAACACAAAGAAATTTTAAATATCAATTTAACACAAAATGTTTAAATAACATCATCACGATGTAATAAATTATCACTTGAATATGTTAAAAATTTAGTACAAAAAATTGTAACAGGGATTTTAACATAATTACAAAATGTTTTTACTGTGTATATAAAATCGCACACGAATTACTGTTTCAGCATCCAAGATCTTGCCACGACCGTATAGTAGCATTTCAAACGTCTTGCTTTCAATATTAATTACTAAAGATATATAGATTTTCATCGATACATCGCGAATAGGATTTAAATATATCATATCGGAGTTAGGTACGTGAAAGTGCGTGATGTTGTCAGAATTACCTTCTACGAATACATCGCGCTACGCATTCAAGTTTGATCAAGTGCGCGACTCGTTGCACATCGTCGAATATTGTAGCGCATCGCGAAATTCTGGTGTTTCTCGTTTCGGGCGCATATTCATGCGGCCACATTGCTCGGTATAATCGACACGGCATCCGCCACGTTCGACAAGCGACGACCCCTTCTCGGTGACCTTTTCACGCCGCGGATCGATTCGTGGAACGATATTTCCTCGTTACCGCCGCACGTCGCGTCGGCGCGGCACGGGTAAATCTGTTTTAAAAACGCCGCAAGTTCAGATGCCGCTGGGATGGCAAGTTCAGATGCCGCTGGGATGGATGATGTAGAATCACACAGCCAGCTGCGAATCGTTCAACGTTTGATCGGTCTAATATTTCGAATCGTCAGATTTGGATTGGAATTTGTTTACGTTGCGCAGTGTAAGTGTAAAACTCTCGATTGTAATATCTCGACACGCGCGCGCGCGAACGGTTGAGAGACCTTCGAAAATGCGCGCAACACATTTGAAATTTTAAAAGCGGAAAAGTGTCGCTGGCGCGAAGCTCATCTTTTTGCATTATAAACAGACCACTTCTGTATCGAGGATAAGAGAGCTTAAAAATAACGGGAGTCCGGAGATGGCTCGCGGAAGGGAAAACAATAGGATGGAGGAATGCGATAGAAGTTGAAATTGTTTCACAGAAACTATCTAGAGTCATCCCCTCTGCGGTTGACACTTCGATCGCGGTCCCAACTGTTCCCAAGGACAATAGCCGCTAATTTGATTAACTCGCGATTAATTGCATGTCCAGGACTAAAGCGGCGGTCTCACCGCATCAAGCACCCGGTGATATATATTCGCATTGACAGTACAGATACCTGATAGTGTCCGTCAAGGCAAAAGGCATGATCGCTTTCCTTGCCAATGTCTCTGATGGCAAGGAGCTATAAGCTCCTTATAGCAAGTTGCAATAGCGCGACGTTGCCATAATCTACTAAAGCAAGCCTCTTAGATCGTAATATAAGGAAAGGTCCTTTGATACAAACCCCCTGTCTCTTTCGTGGAGATGCCCATGGAGACTCGCGTGCGAGCGAGCGAGCGAGCGTAACCGTCCCTGAGCCGCATCTGGCAAATTTTCTGGAGAAACCTCTCGGAAAGGCGGCACGAAGAAATACGAGATGTATTTCCATACCGAGTTAACGTAACATTCACGGTTTCGCGCATAAAGCGATTGGCCAAGTATATACGTTTACTCCGTCGCGTCGCTACTGCCGCCGCCGCCGTCGCCGTCGCCGTCGCCGTCGTTGTCGCCGTCGTCGCGCCGCGCCGCCGCGTTTTATCGATTTCCGATTGTATTTTCGCGACGCGACGTTTAATCGAAAATACACATACGTTATGTGCTTTTGATATTTCTGTAAATTGGTTATATTATTGTGATTGTGCGCTGTTAATCCATATTGATGTGCCGCATTATTTTTACTTTCCACTAAAGGTAAAAAGGTGAGGCGGGAGATGTGAAATTTGCGCGTAACATTTCGCGTGTAAAACTATTGGCAAAGTACACGTATTTACGATGCGCGCTCCCATCGGTTTTCGATTGTACTCTCTTTCGCGAGGTGACATTCAATTAAAAATACCCGCGCGCGCATTCTCCTGCCGTTTCCGTAAACCTCTTCCGTTAATCCGCATACATTGTCTGCATTGTCTTTGCATCCTTTATGATAAGGGGATAAGAAAAGAGAATTCCGAGGGGGCGCAACGTGGACCCCCCCCCTCCCTCACCCCCAGTGTGGTTAGTTACACGATTGTCCAGATAATGTCGTTGATTGAACAAACAATAACATCGTTAAGGCAGTAAGTGGAATAATCGAAGTATCGATAATCTGATTTGAGCGGACGAGCAGACCGCGAAAATACGGTTTATTGGCTCGGGCCGAAGCCTCACTTCCCCTTCTACGGACAAATGCTATTTGTTCGTAGAATTTCCGGTTTCATTCCGGGCACAATAATTGTTGTTACATGCATTGTAGCGTAAGAATTACCGTACCACTCCGCGTGCATCGCGTCGGTAAGAGTGCTGAAACGGGAAGGGAAATTTCAACGAGGAGCCAGTATCGTATTCTGTTTTGTAATTTCTACGTTTCGTAAAATCGATTCTCTATCGCGCGTCCATGAAATTTCTCCTCGTTCATTGAAAAAGAGATGCTGAAGGGGCGATTCGATGATACTGAGAGAAGCTAATACCACGTCGACCTAATAGATCGACACATCCATTGAGGTTGAAGAGCAAAAACCGGCACCCGAACACAAACTTAGGTAGAACGAAAATACTTGACGATGACAAGAACTCGGCACACCCGAGGTAAATGGACTGTTAGACATAGAGAGCTCCTACTATCACGCCTACATATTTACTTATCAGTGCTGTCTTTACTTATAGCACGTATCATTACTCACACATACAGTTACGCGTAGGAACATGCTGAAAATATTTTACGCGGTGAGAATAACTTGCAGTATTATTTAATGCGTTCGTTCTTACAAAAAAAGAAATGTATAATTACGGAAGATTACCGCAAGAATAGTTTTGACTCACCTTGACAATATCAGGAGGGGAAAAGAAATCGGGTAATTCCGACTAAGGATCGAAGTCTCTTGTTTTTTTGGGGGTGGCGACTGCTCTTTACTGTTTAAGCTATTCAGATTATATTCATTATCACGATAGCGACACTCAATTTTAATACCATTGTGTTAAAATTCAAGACTATTAATAACTATTAATACTTAATACTATTAAAACTTAATACTATTAACTGTTAAACTCCTGTGTTTCGATATACACTTGCCAGTGCTGAAAATCCATAATATACGTCACTTGTAAATTTTTAGTGCTAGCGAGTGGATGTCCACGGTATACGAACATAGCGAACAGGAAAGAGTTCCTTCCTTGGAGTGAGAGAACCATTAAGCGCGATTGATTGGTCTACGCATAAATACTTTCACTTACTAGCTACATATTAATATCTTTTACCTGTAACGAGAAAGATTTTTAGCACCATCTGTGTTAAAAGTTACCTAGCTTAATATTAACCTAATATTAACCTATTGGATAAGAAAAAGTTTCTTCTACCTTTCCTTTAGAAAGCGAATCTTCCGCATACTTTTATGTTCTCACTCGATTAGCATTTCTTCATAAAAGGCTTTAATTAAGCTCATAGATGATTTGTATGTTATATCACAACGTTAGTGACGAATGATAGTATGGCGTGTATCTTCTCACTTTCACCAGATCGCTCCGTCGCGTCGTTCCGTGTTAATTTAAGTAAGGCAAACAGCGAGAACGATACCTTCGCTCGCTGGCACAATCTGAACAGCGGTGCTGACACACGTTAATACATGCGACAGCACTTGATTCAATACTGCTTCGGCGTTCATTATTCCGCGAAGTTTCGTTAGCATTACTAATTAGAATGCTGAGGAATGGCAAATCTCAGAAGTTTTCCCGAAACTCCCATTGTACCAGCCTGTAATAAGAACGGCCATTATTATACTGTTTACAATCTCTAGAGGTGAGTGGAAACTTTGCGCCAAGTGCATCGGGGAGTTCAGAGGGATGATGGAAAATTCAGATGTAAACGCCGAAGAAAACGGCGAGATACGATGGATCTAGGTCTGGTGCTAGGGGCAAAATTTCTTCGTTAATAATTTGATAACGTGACACACGACGGTATTTGCGGTAACGTACAGCGCGACTACGAAATGTTGCTACAAGCAACAATAACTTTTTCTAGATAAACGTTTCATGTGTCGCTTTTATCAAGATCGTGTTATCTTATCAATTTTTTCGAAAAAGACTACGTACGTATCGCGCGCTGCGCGCTGTGTATGTTCGCACACGCGCCGAGAACAAGCAAACGTACGGGGAATAAAAAAAGAGAGGACCAAGAATCAGGAGGTAATCCTCGAAAATGAGAGAGCGAAATGTACCATGAAATATGTACCTATTTTCGAATACGGAGGCGCGCGGATATTCACCGACGCGCCGTGTCAAATAAATCTCGCAGAAATGAGAAGTAATGCGCGAATACACTAGCGCTTCCTGACGTAATCGCTGGAGCTGCGGAGAATTAAAAAGGGTAGTTTCCGAAATTATACCATATGACGTAACACGCGTTTCCCGACACATTTCCCTTTCTTCTTGCGTGCCGCTGCCCTCATTATTCTTCGTCTCTCCTAATGGGGAAACAACAGCAGATAAGATTTGTTACATCATAGCGAACTTTCAAGACGCATGTACATATATAGAGAAATACGTATAAATGATTGATTCGAAACAAAAGTGTAGAGTATATGCGAAGATGTAATGCCAAGTTATGTGTTATCGCTCTCATTTATTGCGCGGTAATTTAATAAAAATGTAGACGGGAGCAGAATGTATAAAATAAATTACTTTGTTACTAAATATATATATTTTAGCAACTTTCCGGCATTTTATCTCTCGAGGGACGGAAAAAAAATATTAGGCTCTGATGATTCCTACCAAGAAACCCTCTGAACGAGAGAAATATCGAACGTGGATGACTGGATCGGGAATTGAATCCCGGATCTTTCGCTTGCCGAACGATTGCTTTTACCGCTAAGCTACCCAGGCCCTGTGGAACAACGCTCTTCCCATTGTCGATACGTATCGTGCCTATAATTTCTTAAGACTGTAATATACAAGAAGCATAAACATTATGATTTGAGCGATAAGCGTATCGAGCAATCGCAATCGAAAATTGTCGAGAACGTACGATTAAAATTCACAGGTGTAATTGATCAATTTGCTCACTGCTTAAATCTTCGTGCTAAAATTGGTCTTGCTTATGATCCTAAAATCTGAAATTTTCTTTTCACGTTTTACGATTCCTTTTTACGATAAAATAAATGTGAGCGCAAGTAAAATAGAGCCCGCGCTTTGTCCCATTCTAAATTCAGCTTTTATAAAAAATTCTCTCGACAAAAATTATTTCATTACTGTAATTCATATAAAAAGAAATTATAGTGGAGAGGCAAAAAATCGTGAACAATGAAACAGAACGCGTTATCGCCGTACGCTTTTCATCGATCCGCCTCGTTACTTTGTTACCAAATTGCGGTTTTCATTGATAATAAAAACTGAAGCGCAAAAGAGAGATCGTTCAATTAATCTGATGGTACGGAGTCTTAATGTCATTAATTAGATCCTTTGTGATACGCGCCGACACGATCTTTCAAAGGGAAATAATAACGCCTCTTTTCTGTATGCATTTAATTAGACTAGACGTGACACAACTATGTTTGCCTAACAAACGTATTCTTCTTGGTTTTCTTAATTGCCACTGTAATTGCCATTGGATGAGCTATCCTGATATAAATATAACACACATTAATTAATCACAGAAATTTAGTCGCTTTTTAAGATGGATGACAAAAAAAGGACCCGAATTGCATAGAGCACGCTTAGAATACGTGTACTTCTAATCATGATCGAAATTCATGCACTGCAGCGCACAAAGACGAGGAGCAGTGCTCATATTATTAATTATCAATGACATTCGTGATAGCCAAATGGAATTACCGCGTGTGACAGGGCGGTTTTTTTCATGTTCCGACTTTAATTACGAGGAGAACTGAAGGACAGAGAGGTCTCTTACACGGGGATAATCAACGCCCTTGCGTCGCGTGCGCGCATGTATTATATTGCAAGCTCTCTGAATTATATTTCGTAAAGGCACATTTGCGTGAGACACGGTCGCTCAATCGTGTTGTCATTACGCGTGAGAGGCTAAAGCGCTGTATTTCCTTCCGATAGTGCACCGCGAGGTGTATCGGTGTGTTTATTTGTCTACGTTACTGTGTCTGCGTTCCTTTAGGTATCGAGAAAGATATTGGATTATGTGGAAATAAAGGCAAACGCTTTTATGTATAGCAGAAGGTGGAAGCAAACGCGCTTTCACTTTGAAGTAAAAAAAAGCACAAAAGAGAATCACATCTTGCATTTCGTATGAATAATTTGTTGCTTTTATTACGAAGAATTGCATCTGTATTTTGAAGTATTCGTTTGTAAATATCATTTGCTGTAACGGAGAATGCATTATTCAACGGCGTTACTACGAGTCAGATCGACTATTTCCTACGGTAATGCTCGGAATTAATTTTCTACGTGCCCAAAGCTTCCTATTGTCATCTATTACAATGATAACGTGAAAAAAAAGAAGAGATTCGAAGACTCGTGCGATTGGAATCAATATTCCGCTGAGAGACAAAAGGATCGATAAAGTTATATAAAGGACAGAAATTAATACGTTATTGTGTACGTTATACAGGCCACAGTTATTGTTAATAATGTTATAACGAACGTCTTCAATGGAGAATATCGACATTGTTGCTCTCAATAAACTTGCCAAACAGAGGATGAGCGTATCGAGGAACGTCGGAAAATGCGGCTGTACCTAAATACTTTATTAAGTAATCACATCCGGGAATTATACGCGTTCACTTGTACCGATAAAAAAAAAATATATATATATATGTATATATGTATATTGAAGTAGAAACGGACTCATTGTATCAGCCATAAATCACAAGCCGACTTAACTACTTTACAAGCTCAGCGAAGCCGGCAATGTTATCGGGAAAACTTTCGACTTCCACCGGGCCGGACTCTCATTAAAATAAGCACATCAGGCATGTTACGCTACATCTCCATTATGCTGTCTCGAAAAACAGTCCGTGTGAGCGTAGCGTGTCTGAAGCACGCAACTGTATCTTAAGCCGTAATCTCTCATTTCTGAGCTCATAAACGCTTTTTTTGGTAATACGCCAATGCACGGTCTCGAATGCACTCGGCGAGTTGCACCTTTGGTGTGCCTGTACGCCGCGCCGCCGCGCCGGGAAGATATCGCGTGCCGATATCCATTAAATTTCCGTCACGATTTTAAAGATTTGACGAAGCGTTATCGACTCTCTCCCGACCGCGGGCGTGGGGTGGCGAGGAAGGCGCCGCGAATCCTACAACGGTTACAATATAATTTCAGATATACGTACTGGCGGAGTGCTATCATTGTGATACATCCTCGAGGATATTTATCAAAACTTTATCCCTATCTTGCCGGCTCACCTCCGAGGCACTCGGCTCCAGTCTTGTATCAGAACAAACTGAAACGCCAGGAACGTGCGCGACATTTTACGGACGGGTATACAGAGCGCGGGTGTACGGTAACAGTTTCATCGAGGCGTTGCACGTACTTCATGAGACGCTTGCAACAAATAATTGTTTCTCGGCCAAGGCGTGCTGGTATTTTCTAATTTCGGAAACCTATCGTCCGGTCGGAGATGGCTTCGGCAACACACATGTTCCGGGACGCTTTGTCAGAGAGTGAGAGAGAGAAGCGCGCGGACAGGGGAGGGGAAAAGAGATTGTACAGGCAGGTCATCTGCGGTCACCACGATTCATCAATTATTGATAGACTTTTATTGATATATCCGATCCCTTTGAATAATTTTTTGAATTTGGACGATTTGTGGGATACTGTAAATATTTCCACAGCGCACGCGCGCTATTTCCACTCGGTAATGCACATTTGCGCGCGGTACAAAACGACCGGCGGCTTTCGCAGCCACGCACTGTGTACTTTTCGACTATTAATCGATTGATTGACGCGGGGACGAGTCAATTTTCATTGGGTACACCGTCGATTGGAGCCTCGCGCGTATCGTCGCAGCGTATTGTGTGCGCGAGGTTCAACTCTCCGCACAGACTGTGGAAAAGAATTACATCGTCCGTCCGCGCCGTATTCCCATTCTGTGGTAAAATCAATACAAAGTAAAATTAAACGTGTCCGCCGTACCGTGAAAATTTAATAAACCAGTCTGACGAGTCAGATTCCTCTATGAGTGCGGAGCAGTGGAGGAGAGGAGGTAGCACAGCCACAGCCGCAGCCAGCGCCAGAAAGAAAGCTTTTCCCGCGACGCGACGCAGCGGAGAGAAGCCGCGCACACATAGATGGTCCGTGATTTCCGTCCGCCGCCGGCTATCGAGCGATTTGCATTTCGACACAATGGCTCACTACAAGCGACACTCACCATTACGATGGGCCTTTTCCTCTATCGGTCATTTCGCTTGCCTTCCTCCCTTTATCCCACCGTGCTCCACTAATCTTTTAACTGGCACACACGCGACACGCGTGAAAGAGCCTCGTATAGTGAAATAAAAATGAAAAATGTTTTTCTCTAGGAAAATTAAGAGGTCGAACACAGGGATCTTCGATGAGCGCAATTAATTAATTAGCTTCCCGCGAAAGAATGACGCGCGTGCGCGTGAAACAGGTGAAACGGGTGCGTAGGAAACACAGAGAGATAAGCCAACGATTCGCTCCCGACATCGTCTTTCTGGCTGCAACGGTGGCATAGAAAAATATTGACGCGCACTGGATGCCATTTTCCAGCGAGGTACGGTGATGGCGACGATAAGGTCGGCGATGCCAGGCGGGAAACACGGTTTGGACTGTAGCTCTCGGCCAGCTTTTATTGATCTTTCGAAGTCAAGAGAACCGGCTAATCCACCCGGCCGGCCGATCGGTGCGCGCTGTCCTTCTAATTAAAAGATAGGATCCGGGCGATAAAGAGAAACCGTGAACCGGAGTAGCGCTGATCGATTAATTGGCAGCTCCCGATCGTTGTCTCGAGAATGTCGACCGATTCCAATTTCTTCTCTCGTTTCGAGATATACGTCGCGCGCGTGTCGAGGCGCTCATCAAAATTACTCGCGATGTATCCGTTCTTTTGTTTTCTTCTCGCGTCCCGTTTCTCTTCCACTCCCTCTCTCCTTTTTTTTTTATCGCATCCTCATTCGCATTCAAATTTATTCGAACGCATAATACACGCGCGCGTTATGCTCGAAATGCATTCGCGTGAGGAAGGGTCCGTGGCGATTCACCGAGTACGACATTCGCTCTACTTTATTTTTTGTTACTTTCTATTCTTTTTTCTCGCCATTATTCGACGCATTGCGGGTGCGCATATTTTTTGTCGAGGGGCAGTCCGATGCAAATCGCAATTGTACTCTCGATATTTCGGTGAGAGAAACTGGTTTTCAAATTTTTGTACAAGTACATATTCGGGCGCGTTGTAAACTCGGAAATGGAGCTCTTGTAATTGACATGTTCCATTATTAAACGGATCAAAATTGGCTGTTACAATTTTTTTGTTCGACATTCATCAAACAAAAGTCACTGTTCAGTCTATTTCAATCTGTTTTCATTCTTGAAATGTGTTAATTCTGTAGATATCGAGTCTAACATTTTTAAATTTCAAAATTGCATAAAATTATAATTATGCGCCACTTTTAGTCATATATATGTATATAATTATAAAGTACAACGATGGTTTATTAAATTATAATCTACAAAGATGGTTAGTTGATATCAAGTTAAAATATAAATTGCTTTTTATATTTAACCAAAACTAAAATGAAACTAAACCTGAAATTGTACAATGAATAAAAATCTAGCAGTTAAATACATTTCTCCAGTGCGAATATAGGTACAAAAGATATGATTTTATGATAAAATGAAATTAAATGTAAAACTGAAAAAAAAAATCGCCAAGAATATCTTTGCACAGCAGTAAAAAAAGAAATATCAATAAAAGAGACATACATACGTTATTCAGAATGTCTCCACTTAAAATCGTATTTTCTAATCTAATCAAATTAGTAGGTATAAATTTCAGATCAATTCCTAGCAGCGCCCGATAGTTCGATTTGGCCCTAAGTGCGATTAGTATCGTGACAACCGCAGGGCACTAATTGGTCGGATTTGGTGATCGAGTCAAAACGCGTATTATCCATTTGGTAGTCGCGCGCGCATTTGCGTTACCGAACGGAGAGGCACTTGGTGGAACTTGGCATTTACTTGCCGGGCACGCCGTGTACGCGTCAGTATGGGCATCGCGCGCGTATCGCATATTCATTCCACGGCGGTAACTATCAGATTTCGGCTATGCGTCACTAGGCGAAGGAGATTCCCGTACCGGGAATAGTTGACCGAAGTGTGCCGGCCGTATGCCGGGGATCTCGCGATGCGAACTATGAGGATTGCGTGGACCGTAGCGAACGCGCAGCGCCCAGATTACTATCCGGAGAAGGCTTTTAGGCAAATTCAGATACTCCTGCTAGATTGTGCTCGCGTAACTGCTGTAAAACCGAACCTAACACGCAACATGCCGCATTTATCGCACGGCAATTTCTGTACACATCTCGATTCCCCTCCCCGCTCATAAACTATGCAATAATACAATTTAATAAATCATAAGCGGTAATAAAATAGTTACAGCTATCAAATAAAATCGTGGCTGCTTCTTGCCCATGCCGCCATATAATTTTACGTTAAAACTAGAGAACTTTTGTCCAAGAGATTTTTCAGCACGATAAATAGCTGATAATATATATATAAAAAAAAATTGGCGTTAACTGGTGAATTTTGAATGGGTTATTTTTCTGTTTTTTTTTCTTTTTAAAGAAAAAACCATTTATTAGCAGACTACAAAGAAGAGGAAAAAGTGCTTTGCGCGCGAGATGCTTTCTTGCGACATCTAAATCAAGCGATGTAGTGCAGTAGCGCCAGAGGATATATTATTTCCGCAAAACATAATGTTTTATAAATATACGAGCAAAAAGTGTCAAAGTGACTCGAAAAGTCGTGGTAGTTCCGATTTATGTGCTAATGCACGATTATTACATGGCGCTTTTACACATACACTTCCCTGATTAAATTCGCCTCGCCGCTAGTTTTTCCGATTTTCATTTGGTGTCCACCGGGAACGAACCAACGGACGAGTCTCGGTTACCAGGCGCGGGTTACCTCGTACGTGTTGACGGCGAGTAAAGAGTGGAACGGGGAAAGCTTCGATCGACGAAGCAGTACGGCTCGCGATGGACCGTTATCGCGTCATTCCGAGAAGATATCCATAGACCAGATAGTACGAGCGAATATGGCTTCCTCTGAAATCGCGGAATACGGAATCCACGCTGGCGCATCGCGTCGCAACGTCGCGTCCCATTGCATCGTATTATTTAACGGTCTTATCAGCCATGCGAATATTTCGTTTTATCGTGTTCCAATTGCCTATGCAATTACCTTATTATTGCTGTCAGAAAGATACATCATATTAATGTTGAGATTAGCATACGTGCCGATTTGCGGGCGCGGATTACAATCGTTTGAAATGAACAAGTTGGCATAATTGGACACTGATGTTCGTTAGTCGTTTCCGCATGACAATAGAATTGTGAAATTGGGACCGCGAAACGAGCATAACCACGTTGCAGCTAATCATAGCTGCACATAACTCTATGAAAAAAAATTATATATATGTTATACATATATAGCAAATGCGACTTTGAATCTAGATATTTGAGGAAGCGTATCCACGATCGGAATAGTTGATAGTGGATGAGTTAATTAAGCCGCGAGAGAGAGAAGCTGACAACTGGATAAATTTCATAAAACCCGTTATGACACCAAAGAGAATAATACATAATTTCAAATAACGACAGGCTGAAAATTTATTTGTCAGACGTTAATTATTATAGTAAAAATGACAATAGCGTAATATCATAATTATCGAGTTTATTAACTCGCCCTTTCAGCGGGATTATGAGAACGATTACCGAAATAGCAATTCAATTTCCCAGTCTGCAACGTATTAAAAGTTTCAGTTCCACACTTAATAGGAATTTAATCTCGCATCTGCAATTCTCTCTCTTTCTCTCTCTCTCTCTCTCTCCTTCGCTCTCATTCTCGTACATTTTCAAAGAAGTTCATCGGTCGGATGAGTAGTGAATTTGCATTTCACCAAAGACTGCGTTCGCGAATATTGGCACGACCTCGGCGATCTTGGTACTTGTCTCTCTTACGACCGAAACTTGACTCGGTTTTTCCTCTTCCGACTTTTTTCATTGTCTTATGTTCCTTCCTAGTTTTTCCTTTGCTCTCTCTCTCTTTCTTCCTCTTCGCGATAAATCTTCTATTAAATATTTACATTCTGCTTGTACATACGAAATCTGCGGTGATATTTTAACAATCTCAATTTGTACGAGGTGTCCCATCGTGAATTCTCGACGCAATCTGTTACATAAAATTTCAATACCCGTGTGTTTTTTTTTTGTTCAAAGATTTTTTTATTTTCTATGAAATTAACGTCACGTTACTGTATTTAATCAATGGCTCTTTACACATTCGGCAAATGGATATATTTGAGAATCTTTCCGTTTCATTAGACTAAATGTTTTCATTATTAAAGCACGATTTAATTTTCAGATTTCCGTGTTTTGTCAAATTCTACGAACTTTTCCATAATAAAAAAAATATCCGTCTCTTCCTAGTCAACGCGAATCAAAAATTGAAAAACAATCTCGCGAGGTGTGAAAACAATTTTCAAATTCGTTTTCAAATAAACGATATGTCCGGCAAATTCGCGATGATTCATTGTTGTTTCACTGTTTAAGCCGATGGTACATTAAGTCAAAATATATTTTTTAATTAGTCAATGCGCTGCTCTTAGTTAACTGCCTGACGGAGTTGCAGGCCATTTGTATCTTCGGATGCTTCCTCATTTTCGTTTCGCCGGGCACACTTGACGCACCATTAATTGGGGCTCCGAAACATCGTGCAGCCTCATAAACGACCACAACTATCGCTGCGCGCGTATTCATACCTATCTCTTGCATAAATAATTATTATGGTCAGTTTAATCACGCGCACTTACAAGCGTCAATATTTAGTCTCGCTCTTTTGTGAGAGTATACATAGGTACAAATAATAAAAATTGCGTCAATATATGTGTTAATTTCAATGCGTATTGTCTGGTAATATTGATTAACCGTGTTGTCGCGGCAAATTAGTTATTGCCATATTTGCAACGACGTAGAGTAATATCAGCGCGAGTAACGCAGTCGATGTCCAAATGACAAATGCAAGTGATAAACGCAATAAAAATTAACGAACCTATTCCCCTGTTGTTTGCGCGCGCGCGCGCGAGAGAGAGAGAGACTTGTTTTTAGTCGAAATTACTCGGGAGATTTATTAAATTTTTTAGACTAGGAGGGAGGGGGCTCTTGTGCGCGTCTTTACTCTGTCATGATCTCTTTTTTTCGCATCGTCGTCTGGATCTAAGGCGGATCGGAGTGACACGGCAGCAGCGGCGGCGGCGACGGCGACGGTGTGGCGGCAGCGGCCTATATCGGGCTACCCGAGTCCTTCTACAAGTGTGGATGGATTACAGCGACCACGGGGTACACTTTCGTGCGGTGGAGAAACCCAGCGGTGGGTACGCGGTGGGCATTTAATTACACGGATCGACCGGATCGAATGGATCGTCGTCGCGGTTGCTGCCTGCTCCGCGTTTCGAATGACTGCATCCATCACCGGCCGATATCACGCGACGTGCTCGTTCTCGCCATTTCCAGCCTCGCTTTGCCTCCCTACACACCTCTCTCTCTCTCTCTCTCTCTCCCCCCCTTCTTTCTCTTTCTCGCCCTTATATATATATATCTTTCTCTCTCCCTTTCGTCGTTCCCTTCGGAAGTTCTAAAGCTATTGCGCGCGCGAACGTGCTGAAAATTTTGTACAAAGTAACGACGCGACGCCGGTGTGTTTCGAGAGAACAAACGAGAGGTGAGGTGCTACGCAAACTTATCTTAAAGTCGACGAGACCTACCCCCCTCAAGTTCTTCGTTCGTTCGGTCGTGTCGTAACCTAACTTCGGTATTAAACGTTATTAGCTAGCGATCCGACGTCGTACTGTTCCCGGAAGAGACGGGTATCGGGGACACGATCCGATGCAGCCACTTGGTGTCGTCGGTATCATTTACCGAAAACTGTCGTTGTTTCAAGCGGGGGAGAGGATCCTTTAACGAGGTCCCGGTAGGTCGTTTAATCTACGTTCTCGTGTCTCGCGCGTTTACTATTCTAATAAAAGCAAAAACCACTCATGGTATTAAAGACTCAGATTGCACAAATTCATGCCCGGTAGAAGGCGAGGGGGGAGGAGGAGGAGGATAGTGAAGAGAGGCGGAGAATGACCTGAACCTCGAACGACTGTCTCTCCCGCCGGCTGACACACTGACGCCGTACACAGGCGACGTCCTCGGGATTTTCATTCCCTTTGGACGAAGGGAATCGTAGACGGGAGGGTGGAAAGCGGGACGGGAAGACGAAAGGGAGAGAGAGAGAGAGAGAGAGAACGGAATGCGAAGGCCGCGTCATGTTTTCGCTGGGGCATGTCGCAATTTTCCCTTTCGGAAAAAGACGGACGGTGTATAGCCGAGCGAGGGACGGCGGCGATTGTTGCAACGTCACCTCGTTTCTCGTGCTCACGAGGTTCTAACGTCAGGAATATATTCCCCGGAGTGGAAGCACACGCGCGTGTGTGCTAAGCATCGCCCAGTGGCGTTTACATGTCGCTCAGGGCTCTGACGCGGCCCAGCGACGGAAAGAATTCACGCTTACTTTCACCGCTGAAAAGGGCCAAGGGTTGCGGGGGATCCAATTATCAGGATGAATATGTACAGAGTCGAAGTCATTTCTCAATGGTTCCGATTATGCGCGAGCCAGATATTACTGGATTATTGCATAGATCGGATAATTCTAAATCCGATGAATTTATACTACCTTGTAATATTCATACTGCTAATGTCGAATAATCATAACAGTGTGTAATATTTGATATACATCGTAATATCATAGGGATATCCAAGCCCTTGAAATTGATGCTATTTTAGTTATTTTAATATCTAAATTAATTAGCGTGAAATCTTGTGCTTTATCGGGAATTTTGTTGCGAAGATAGAATTTTATTGATTATATCGAAATTCTCTAAAAATAAAATCACGCAGAAATACCGGAACACTTATATACATAGAGGATAGTTTCGATAAATCCAATAATTCTAAGTCAATTAGAAACTAGAGCCAGAGATTTGGCTCGACCCGAGCAGATTGAGCCAAGTACAAAGTACACGAAAATAACGTGATATTTGCACGTGTCCGTCTAACAATAACTTTTGCAATCGATCATATCCGGACCGCAACAAGAATAAATCCAATGTAATTAGGAAATTCAAAAGATATTTTTTCACAAATTGGTAATTTAAATATTTTATGAGAGCGCTCTGCTGCGAAATATCAGCTTACGATAGCTTTGTCAGCTTGGATATTATCGCCCGGGTAAACACGAATGGCGGATTATAACGTGAGCGGGGAAACTTCTCAGTTTATAATCTTACTGTTGCAGTTTGTGTAAGGATATTCTCGCGGAGGGTACGAAAACTCGGTCGTGCTTTCCGCGCAAATGCTTTCGCAGTAAATTGTCTTCAAACTCGATGTCATTCCGATTTTTTTATTTCGAGATTTATAAAGTTTGTCAAACAATACCGAAATCAAGATTGGATGTCAGTCAATTTTTAGACATTTAAAATTTGATATTTGTGCACCTGGCAATGTTAAAAAAAAAAAAAAATATATATATATATATATATATCGTTTCTAAAATAATCTCTTTATAAAAAGTTCTTTTCACAACGGAATGTAATTTGTAACGATACAATTTTAAATGGCAAAAATTTATTGACATTTCCAAAGTTCATTTGTGCTATTTTTAGAATTTAATTACATTGTCACACAAAAAAATAGACTCTCGAAATAAAGAACCGTTCTTTGAATGCAACGTCCGTTGGCCGGATATCAGCTTTAAGTTGACTTTACTCGTATGTTATATAATTAATGTGCATATGGTCCGCGGGCAAGAGTGCGCGAAATTTTGCACCTTCGGCTTTTTTCCAACGCGCCGTACGATGTATATCATACCTTGATTTAATCATCCCGTCTGAATCGCCTTTGAAATCACGGCGGTACGAAAATATAATTCCCTTTTTCACTCGCGGATGGTGCATAGGTGCTACACGCAGCTTCGCAATTACCTAGTACTTTATTCCGTAATTATGTATACTTTGCGCCGGTAGTATTTAATCTCTTTAGCGCGAGATACAGTTTGCAATTTTTGTAACGCACGTTAAACCTGTTTGTCACTCCGTAAGATAATTAACAATGGCAAGTGAAATGAGGTTGTACGAAATTCATTCTGACATCGTCAAGAGTAAATATTGGTCTTGCAAGGGAACCCATTGTCACTCTTTGATTTTAGACATGTTGAAGTTAGATAAATACAAGAGACGTTTTTTTTTCTAAGTGCGTTAAGAAACAGAAAGAAAAGCTTTGAGAAAAATCGACTATTTTCTTTCGAAGCGAATATCGTCGAAACTATAAAGGATAGAAAAGTTTTAAAATAACTGTTGAAATAAATGTGTTCAAGAGTACTTGTCGTAATAACGATAAAAATAATTTTTTAATTTTTATTGAAAAGAATTTTTTTACTTAAAAATGTATTTTTATCATTATTATAATATATTCCGAACACCATTTTACTTTTATTAAAAGCTTTTTTTACTATCTTTTACAGTTTCGACGATATTCATTTCGAAAGAAATTAACCAATTTTTTTCACAAAGGGGTGTTTTATTCCTCTAATGTGTAAGAACGCACGTAATAAAATATGCGTCTCTTATTTTTGTCTACATTTATATAGGTATTCAACATATTGAAAATTTATTAAAGTCGAAGAGGGACTCTTGGTTGTTCCCTTGTTAGATCGAGCACAAATAAAGAACGTGTTTATAAAGCCTATATTTGGGAAAGAATATTTTCTACATTTAAAAGAACAAGAGAGTCTCGAGTGTCACCGGAGCGTTCCGTCTCGATATAGAATAGAAAATATCGTAATAATTTGAATGAATTTTCCATTCTGGTTCCAAACAAATGGGGCGCGAGCACCGACTACATCGCCTTTCTGAATTTTTGCGTGAACGTATGAAGATTGGAAAGGACGCTTTGATCTATCAAACTATTGCAGGAATATGTCATCGTTACGCCTCTCGTGAGATCGAATGCATAAGTCATTCTCTTTGATGTTACTGCTAAAAATAGCAGTTTCAGAGCTTAGCGACCGGCTCTGTACACGTCGGCGACGTGTCGGCGTTATTTTCCCCGCAGCTGCGTGCGCGCTCGTACGATCCGATATTTATTATCTCGCGCAAACCCGATGACGCGACCGCACCGTAAACGGCTCTGCGAGGAGTTTCGCGCGCGCGCGAAGGGAGTAAGAAATTTCACGGAACGAGTGTCAGAGGGACATGAAAAAGGAGCAAATGTCGTCGCTTATACCTGGGCGCAAGTGTCTCCCGTGTTTGCACGAGGTGCTGTGGAACCTGATATTTCTCGCGATAAAGTAAACTCGTGGGAAGGGGAGCAGAAAGGATCGAACCGTAGGAGGAGAGCGTAGACGACGCAGTGTGGTATATTTTATAAGAAGAAAAAGGAGTAACGCGCTCTCTCCTTCTCTCGCACGCGCGAAACTGTGTAGAGAACGCGCGGTGTGCTCTTGAACCGTGAAGATCCGCTCGCGACGGGTGTCTCCAACGGTAAACGATTTATTCTCTTCCTTTATTGTCTGCGCCTCGTCGTCCGCACCGTAACGCGCTCGCGCGCGCGCGCGTCCGCGGCTCCCCGTGAAAACGGTATAAATTGAGCGTCAAGATTCGTATCTTTGCATGCGCAAATACGGCCGCTCCTTTCGCCCCTCGTGATTTTTACTTGGGTTACTCGGTTCGCGGCGTAAGACGCCCGATGGCGACCACCTCGCCACCACCTTGACGTAACGTTCCGATCCGATTGATTTCCGTTTTTATCGAACGCGACTGTTGTTAATTTATTCGCGAGAAACTCTTCTGACGCTCGCGCGCCTCTCTAAGGAAAGTGTACTCTCTTCTTTCCCCTGGTGGTGCGATATTATCTTTCCTTTACATTTAACGCGAGATACGCGCGTTATGCAAGAACGTTACACCTGAAGTCTGCCAAGAGAAATACGAATAAAAAAACGTTGTCTTATTATGTGTGCTCTGCTGTGCCGTGTGTGCGTGTGCGTGTGCGTGCGTGCGTGCGCGTGTGTGTGCGTGCGTGTGTGCGCGCGCGCGCGCGTGTGTGTGTACGTCCTTCGTAATACGTGAGAGAGCCGGTTTATTCATTTTCGTGAAAATTTCTTTAGCAAAAAACAAAACCGCGTGGGCGTTGTCGCAAAACAAAACACGCAGCTTCTCTCCTATAACGACGCCAATATCGCACGGCGCATTTTAAACACAACAGAGATATTCGATGCTTTGCGAGGCTGAACGTTACGCCCCGGCACGAAGATTTCATTTACAGCACAAAAGCAGAAAGCATTAAGAGGGAACGGGATACGGCGTGGCGCGGCGAAGGAAAACGCTTTCCGCGTGGACGTGCGTTGATCTTCAAGAAAGGAAAGCGCGTTCTCCGTGCCATTGCAACCAATTGCTCCAACCAGTTGCAACTGTGTGTTTACACAATACGTGGACGTAGTGTCGCCAGAGATTTCGTTAAACGTCGTATGCGAGTATCGCGCGCGCGTACGACGAAAGCTTGGCGAGCTTTGTTTCTGCAAAGTATGCACACGGGTTAACACGCATATTTTAAAACAGCAGAATTTGTAAAAGCGTATCTAACCGGGCGTACGTACACATTGAACCAGACGGAACATATGCGTGGTTTGCGTTGCGTCGAGCACCTAGCGAATACTCGCGGATACTCTCTCGCAAATATGCACTGGTATATTTCGCGGAAAATGTTTACGGCAAATACCGGACGTATCTTGCCGGAATGAATATTTCGAGCTTGTAACGGTCGCGCCTGCGAATAATAAATATTCCGATATTTTTAGAGATTTGGGCGGATTTTTTTTTATTGGGTCAACGATTTTCGCGAAATGTTTGCGTAGCTATTTTAAGCGCGTTAAAATTCGTCAAATGAATTCAGCACTTACGAGGAATTTCGTCACGTAAAAGGGATTAAGAATACATGATGAAATAAGGGTAACGAAGGAGCAAATGGAAAGTCATTAATTTAACTGGCAAACTTGTGTAACCTTGGACACGTATATGCGTACGTTGCTCTTTGGTCGGCTAAAATAATTTCTACGCCGAGTCAAGAAAGATTCACTCCAGTATTTCACGTACGACGATTATTTCTACCGTATAAAACGCGTTATCATGTTTTCTTTATCACATACAGAAAGTTGATAACATATTTTATAAATTTTTTATTTATTCTATTTTTAATGACGCTTTATGAAAATGAAACTAGACAATCGTTGAAAGGATAATTGTTTTACATTTTTAGTTCATTGCATTAAAATTTATAAATGTGTGCAAAATGAAAGGTATTAATAATTAAATTATATATGATATTTTGTGCAAAATATATATAGTAGCAAACAACGTGTGTTAAACAAATAATCTCTAATAATTCTTTTAGTTTTCAAGTTTTATCACCGAGCGCCATTAACGCGCGATAACGTCAATATCTCGCAAAGTATATATCTCGACTCTTCTCTTCTCTTTCAGCTCAATACTTCAACTTTCTGCTCAGCTGTTAATTGTCAACTGCCAATCTCCAAACTCCAACTTCCAACCTCCAAGCTCTCAATCCTAAGTCTTTGAATCTCCATCCTTTCTCAGTCCATAATCTTCAGCTTCAAGCTCTCAACATTCAATCCTCAAGTATCAATTATCAGCTTCAGCCCTCAGCTCTCAACACCCGTAATCCTTAACCTTCAATCCTCAATCCTTAACGATTGGCTCTCGATCCGCGACTCTTACGTTTCACGTCGTAATGTATGCTCTGCGATTCTTCAACTGTTCTTTCATGACGAATGTCGCGAATGCAAAAGTAACGACAGAAAAATATATATATTAATCAATAAAGTGAGATAAAATATTAGTTTATGTAGGACGCGATGTCATACGAGGTATTTTTCACCTCATCCTTCTATCTACAGATTCGCACTGTGCATCTGTAAAGCTGTTGATCTATATCTTCGTGAATTTATGAGTTTATAAAGCTATGAATCTATAGATTTATGTGATTCGAATAGAATCGGAAAAAGCCGGACGGGGAATCGATTCAAGGAAAAAATTATTCCGATCCGAGTGCGCGCCTATGAAGACAAAATAATATTTCAGAATACAAAATAAGGTAGACCTTGACACGGTCATGTTTTAAATTTTTCTAAAATTTAAAGCAAAAACCGAATTTACAAAATAATTTTAAATGCATTGAACGAGCTTCACCGTTTGCATTCAGTTCCATTCTTTCCGCATTTCTATTGTATTTTTGATAAATCTTACCGAACGAAGTCGCATAATTGGAATTTTGGAGCAGTTTCTCGAAAGCATTGTTCACAATTTGTTCCACTATTGACTTTTGTTTAATATTTTCCGAGGTGTACTTTAGCGTTTAAATCGCATCGTAGATTTCCACCGTAGACCAGTACGAAATTGCGCCGTTACTTTCTGCAAATCCACCCTCGCTATGAAACATTCTCCAAGCGAATCTGGAAAGGCTTTTGCTAGGGTAAGTTAAGTATTACGAAAGTGCCGTCTCTGTTTCTGCCTCTTGGCTACCGGCTTTGCCCTTTTTGCTTCTTTCTTTTTTTTTTGCTCGTTCCTTGCTCCGGCGCAGTTCAAGCGGTGTATACAGCTTTCAACTCGGATTCGCCCTACGCACTATAAAAAAAAAGAGACTTGCATCAGCGAGTTGCCGCGCGTTTGACACTGCCAACGTTGTTAATTTTTTTCCGCCGGACAGAGTTTCCTAGTCGTTGACCTGCGAAACAGAAATCTCGCTAATAGATAACCCGCCGTAAAACTGTTTTCTCCCCGGGATAATCGTCTCTTTTTATTCAGACGAATATCGCGCATGCAATCTAATAGAGCTGTAAACGGCGAATAAATTTCATCTTTTTCACGTGCGTACGCGTCGCGCGGTCGCCCGCGTCCGCGATAGTAGTAAGACGTGTTTTCGCGATGTTGGAAAAAGTTGGGATAGTGGAACTGAATTTGATCGATTTTCGATTGAGGTCGGCCCGCCTGCCGCGCGACGGCAAATTAGGTCGTATGATATACGCGGTGAATTCGCTGGCTCTCGCTCCGAACGGACAGCGGTACGCGAAAAACTTGAGCGTGAATAGAAACAGCGTGACCCTTTCAGAATACTTTCCACGTGACAAAGTGACGGGGGTTCTCCTTCAATCGAGCAATTGAAATTTTATCTTTGCCCGCGCGGAAACATGCATTTGCAAACTGCATTCTGTTTTATTCTTAACATATCCCCGCGACGTTAACAAGTAAAATTTTGATACTAAATGACAGGTTTCCCCCTTTGAAAACTAGAATACATTATTGATTAAGCTTGTCGGTTTATGTCGTCCGTGTTTGCCGTTACATGAGCTTTATTTAAATATCTTCTCCAAGCTAAGCTCATGCATCGCTAATGTTCTTAAGTACCGTGCTATTTGCCACGTAGGATGAGTTTCAAGAAAAAGCCACGGGTATATGAGATTCTGCGGACCCCCGAAGTGTGGGAAAAGGTAATTCTGTGTACCAACGATTTTTCATCCTGTCGTTCCTCAGCTTCCTCATTTTTCGCGGATGATATAAGAGTGATTCCACCCCCTGGTACTCAATAAATTATGCAAATTGCAAGAACCTTCGTTGCTACCTTTGCATTTTCTGCGGGTATACATACAGCAAGTTTTCGCGGAAATATACTTTCTGGAGAAAAAAGACGTAATATCCTGCTCAACCTCGAGTTTACGTTGTGCAACTGCTCCGGCATTACCGCTCGATTGTGGCTATTTCGCGTACCGCATTCGCTCTCGTGTATATTCGTACAAACGCGATCTATCTCGCTTATTCGACACATCCGGTGGACTGAAGTTGAAAGAAATATTCGTTTCAATAACTGTGCACGGCCGAAGATCGTTCTCGTGCAGAGGAGGAGGAGGAGGAGGAGGAAGGAGGCGAGATAAGGGCTTGGCGAAAAGAGTTTAACACTCGGGCATGAAAATGCGCCCAACATGATTTATATTCCGCATCGATGTCTTAACGAAACAATATCGCACTGTTCAGTAATGAGACGGAAAGGAAGAATCGCGGAAATTGGAGAGATGAGAAGAAAATATAACGACAGTATCGGCGAAACTTTTCCGTTCTGCTCCTCTTTGAAAGATCGACAAAGATATTCTTTAGTCTTACTCTCCCTCAGGCATCTCGACGGAAGTTTCATCAAAAAACTTATCGTTCTGTATTCTTCCCTGTACTCCACCTTTCTCGCGTCTTTCACCTAGAACCCCCTCCGGTCGAAGTCTAACAAACTCGAACAATGGCAATCATCGGGAAATATTTACGGTATGAGGTGAAAAAGAGGATTCTAGTGAGACCGCGATCGATCGGTGCTTCATAAATGCCTGTCGTTTTAATAAATTATAATCGCTATCACGTGCTTCGACGCTATTTATCATTCAAGGATTTTCAATAATTATGCAATCTTGAAATCTCGTTTCGAAGAGAGGAAGAAAACTGTGAGAAAATATTGGATCTTTTTTTCGTTTATATAAATCGACTTTTCGTCAATTACCCTAAATCAATACAGCGATATTATAAAATCTGATAGAAATTCCGCTACCAGAGGTCGATATGTCCCGAAGCATAAAATGATTAAATGTGACAGCAGCTATCAGAGCGAGTTTAAAATCTAGAACGGAATTCAGCATTTTCGTGAGAGATTTTGATTGATATTAATACGCCTTAAATAATCGTCATTAACACCCTTACGATCGTAAAATTTATTTAATGGAAAATAATAATTGAAGCGAAAAACATGATAATTGCAAAATTGAAATTATTTAAATAATAAATCAAATATTTCTAAAACAATTTGACAATATCTGCTGATTGATTTTCTATACAAAATATTTTTTTAATGAAAACTCGATTCTTTTTGTTCTAATATTAATTCTTATAATGCTGTTACGTTTGCATCAATTCGACGTTTTTCTAATATTAATGTGACAGCGCTTAATGTGTTCGGATATTGTGGAATATAACTTTAAAAGCCATCCGCAGAAATAAAATAAATTCAAATTCACATGCATACAAAATTCACGTATCAGAATTTTCAAATAAAATTCTTGAATTTTATATGTAAATTGTGAAATTTTGAAATCTCGATGACAAAAGTTTAAATGTGAAAAAAAACTTGCTTTCGGAATGATGGCAAAAAAAAACGCGGGTCGAGACCAAAAGCGAAAAATGACACGTTTCATTATTTTACTACCGTTTACGCTTCTCACCATTCGCGGTTTTGGTCGCTGAACATCATCCTCTTTCTTGTCCTGTGCAGTGGATTTATTTGAACGGTCCACGCTTTGTATTACTGACTGTGTACAGACAGCTAATTTCCGCGGATTAGCGAGAAATACGAGAATCGCGAGATATTAATTGCTCGTAGCGAATTGTCGATGATTGTCGATGTGAAAACAACTTCGTAAGTGGTTACAGGCAGAATGAAGCTGAATAATATGTCACTTAATCCAGGCATTTTTCCGTGCGGTCTAAATTTTATCCTTTAACAGTATTTCATACATTCTCATAAATTAAGCGGCATGAGAAGAAAAGTACAGAATAACGTTTATTTTGCATTGTAGGATATTTGTTGATAAATAAACGTTATTTTGTATTCCGATTTCCTGCATTGTTTCCATCACGTATTTATGCAGTTTGATTGCATCCGTCGCGTCGCATATCGCGTTTCTTCAAACGTTTTAAAGTATTTAATTTTTGGTTCGTTACGTTAAACCTCTGTTAATACGATCGTACCTCGCTGTTAGCACTTCTGGCTGATACATCGACAATTTGACAAAATAAAATTCGACATATCAACGGGGAATGTTATTTTGGGCGCTTCGTCCATTCCGATCATTTCGAATAAATTCAATATAAATATATATATACGATATATAAATTTATTTATATATCGTATACATATATATTTATTTATATCGAACGGATATATTAAAAAAAAATTGATAAATCTGCGGATGTGAAATGTCTGCTGAATACATACTGAATTATTTGAGGTACACTTATAAATAACTAAATTGTGTAATAATTAAAAAATGCATCGTTAAAATAATTTTAGCATTTTTCCAATTTCCTTATCTTTGATGCATTTATTCGCTTCTGTTGCCTGCGCAGAAGTATACGTATCTCATAATTCTTTCAACAGTCAAAATTGTTTTCCAACTTTCTACTGCTAAAAATAATTTTTCTTTCTTTATTTTGAATATCTTATTACCTTCTCTTATTTATCCCGAATATCGTATCCACCACATATTTCGTTTTACCTGATCGTGTCTGCCATGTTTTCGCGTTGTTTAAAATCTCCCTGACATTTACACGATTTATGAAAGAAATATTAGCCGGTATCGGATTCTTGTATCACGTTTGCGAGTTCTTGCTGGCATAAATATTGCTACACGATACGAAACGATGTAACGACGTTAAGAAAGAAATTCGAGCTTGCGATTAATCGATGAACTATGACCTGTAACTAAAGAAGTACAATACTTTCGCGTAGAAACCTGTTAGCGTTTCAAAATCGTCGAGTTAATCGAATCGTCAAAATAACATATAATAAAGCAATATTCGTGGAAGCAATATTCGCGTCTTTAAATAATCTCCGTAGAAAGCCGTGAAATTTACATATAGATATGTTTACTCAACTCACCTCGTGGTTCATTACATTTATTAATTCATATGCAAGTTATTAGTGTTTCTACATAGTTCGTTTTTGCTCCTAATGAACCCCTGTACTGCTGTACTTTGAAAAGGAGATGTGTTTAAAAGGAGGGAAAGTGCACTTAAGCGTTGATTGCACTGTGTGCACGCTTACCTAGTTATGCCACTGGCCATAACCCTATATTTATATAATTCAGTACAAATTTTGCGGTCTAGGTACGTGAAAATCACAATATAATTTGAGCGTAAGTTTAACGATACATTTCAGAAGCGTAATTCTAGACTACATTCGTAAAAGGTACTGGAAATATAAGTGTCTAAATTTAAAAAAATTTGTTTCTGCTTTTATTGTGTTTGAAAAAAAATGTTTTAAATTTTTATTACGCATATATCACATTTCTCTGTGTTCGGTATTGAATTTTTTTCATGATGGATATCAATTCTGTTGACACAGGAATTCAAGATCAAATTATTCCCACGTAAAAGTTAGACAGCAAGAGCCGAGGAGATCAAATGATGTGGTAATAAAGACATTATGCATGGCGTTAATAGATAAGGAAAAAGTTCAGTCGCCAGTTAATTGCGCCCGATTACATCAGGTTTTTGCACTTTGTCCTCTCCCGAGCGTAATCGCCGATCTCTTTCTCTCAAAGTGTATTAATTTACATACTTCTTTCGCACGATCATGAAGTTTTCCATGCAAATCTCAGATTATAATCTTAGAGCTTTGTAAGCATCGCGCGCTTCGTGTAAGAATGCAAGGCTCGATACTTCGGGTTAAATATCGCGGTTATTATACTTTGCATTTGTACCTTGCGACCGAGGGGCATGCTTATAACACAATCAATTTAACGCGGCAGCACTGTAACAAATGAATTTTTATTTGCTGCAGTTTAAAAATGTTGTGAAATTGATTTTGAAGTTATCACAAAGTCGATATTTTTACTTGGAAAAAAAAAAGTAGGACGAACTCGTTTGCTGTATGAATGCTTAATGTGCTCGGTGCTGGGACATCATCGTTCCGTTGAGTTGATAAAAATGTTGTAGCCCAGATATACCACGCTTTTATTCAAATCTGATGACTTTAAAATCATGTCGTCGAGGCACACCTCGACACATATGGGCTAAATGGGCTGCGACCTTAGGAGATGTCGGCACCAGAAAACGTTGGACGTTCTGTACCATTCTCATATACATTTTGTCAAAGTCTATAAAATTTCTCGGATAAAAGTTATATTGGACTCTAAATAAACTGGGATAACTCCTTTAATCCATCACTGACGTCAAATTAGATTATGATATTAGAAATAAATCATCGCGCGTAACTCTTTCTTATAACATAGCCTGAGAAGAAAATAACTTTTCTTATGTATTACTCTCTAAACTATAAACTCTGAAGGATGTTCGGTACAGATGCACCTTATATTTTACGTTTTCTGTCGCGTAATAGAAATAAGGTGCAGCATATACGATCATACTGTTTCCCGCGTCGTGTAAGAAAACAGCGTTCGCTACCCTGAGGGCCAAATATTGCGGCATGGCGTACTTCGCCATGGGACTTTGATACACAGCTGCCGCCGTGCTTAACATATTCAATTTAATACGGTAACACCATGGAGACTATACTTAATTTGCATCGGGAGATTCGATGCGAGAGCAGCGTATGCCCTGAAACGAGACCGATCAAGATGATTGGATGTACAGATAGTATCAGAAGTCGCGCACATATACCTCAGCTACAACTTTTCTATGAACTCCACGTTGCTTATTTCTTAAAGTACTTTTGTATAGATTAACAGAGGGAACAAAAATATATCTCTTTTATAAAATATAAAAATTAATTACTTGTTTTCAATTATTTATTTAAAAAGTTAATGAATGTTTAGAAAAATATCGAAAGAAAGATAAAAAAAAAAGGTCGAAGATACCCGAATTATATTTTTCGTTTCAATAATGAAACTGTTAAACTATTAACTATTAAATTTGTTAATCTAATAATATTAACAGATATGTTAAAAGTGTATTTTCTCAACTTTTTTAATCTTTTATTTTTAATTTTAACCTCTTTTATTTATATTTTTTTATTTATTCAAAGAGATCAATTTAGCCATAATATTATCTAAATTAAGAATATGACAGCGTATCTCATTTATATAATATGCGATTAATATAGCGGCCCTAGAGACTCAATTAGAATTTATCTATTTAATACAGGGCTTATCGTAGAGCGAAAGTAATTTAATTAAATAAGTTGATACGTCTATCGTAGCTCTTAACGAAATTGTTTTACCAAGAAAGAAAATGTCTAGGTGTGGTCTCGGGATATTAGCTGACTGAGAAATTATTTATCTAATTTTCTTAAGATTATCTCAGTCTCTCAGGATAAATTTCGCGACCTGTTTAATTTCCCTCCCCTTCGCTTATGAATTTATTCCGTACAAATATGGTAACTCGGGCGATTCTTTTTAATGGCGTTGTTCCTCCACAGGGCCAGCGGAGATCGATCTCGCCGGTGGATGGAGGTAGAAAGGTCAGGGTGCGGAAATCGTGAGGAGAGAAGACAGGCGTCGGATGTGGAGAGAGGAGAACAGGTAGGTTGAGCGCCGGCCGATCACGGACGCGCGCGTGGGACGTTAGCCCGGAAAAGCGAGGCAGATCGGGCTTCTTCCGGGCGAGAATTGAGACGTAGTCGAGGGAAAGGTGTCTCGTTGTTTAAAGAGCGCGCAGTCGGTAGATCCCCTCGAGGGATCCTGAGGGATAGGTAGGATGAGCGCGAACGCGAGAGGAAGCGGCGAAGTTAGAGGGTCGCTCGGGTAGATTTCGGGGATAGATACCGGGCAAAGGCTGTAGGCCGTTTGCTATAGTGCGCGCGTACCAGGTGAGAGCGAGAGAGAGAGAGAGAGGAGGAAAGACAGGGCAGCAGGGGTGGCAGGGTGGCAGCGTAGCGCGAGCGAACGAGAGGGTAACGACGAGAGGGTCGGGGAAGGGCGAAATAGGGAGAGAGAAAGAGCGAAGCGGAGGGATTCGTGGTATAGCTTCGACTTTGGCCGTGCCGCAGTGGTATCGAGCGGCAACCCCACCTTCCACTCGGTCTCCTACTACCCCTTCTGCCGTTCCCGCCACCTACTCTCATCCCTTCGTATTCGAGCCACAGCGCCACACTACCATTCCACCTACCTAGAGAACAACGTTATAGCGCTCTAGGCGCAAGTGCGCTCGCACCAACGCCGCGAATACCATCTTCCACTCTTTTTTTCCTCTTTTTCGAATTCCTATCCTTCATCTCGTTCTCCGTTTGCTCTATCCTGCACCAGCCCGATCTCCACACTGCCTTCCTGCCTTTCGCGGTGGTAAACCATGCCACGTGACGATAGTAGACTAGAGGTACTCTATTTAATGAACCACGTGCGCCGCGAAATGTCTCGAATATCGAGATCGGTAGCGTAACTCGCCTAGTCCCTTTTTGAATGCATCGCTTGCCGTAATAGCGGAACAATAAGGACGGAGACGGATTTGTGCGAATTTGAAAGACGACTGCTTCACCGCAGTCGCTGATAACAGTAATGACGTGACCTCCTTCGCGCGCGCAAGTGAGGTCTTCCACCACGGAAAATTCTACTCCTTTCCGTGAGAAGAACATTCTTTTGGGACGACATGCATTTCACATATCAACTGTGCTCGTTTGAATAACTCTCCCTCGGGAATATCTTCAAAAATCTTGCGCTATTCGAAATGGTTAAAAGTATAATTCCGTGTTCGCGACGGCGAGTCTTTTTTTTTCTTTTTTTTTTTTAAACATAAATATCCTCTAAGATGTCTCTTTTGATGTACCAATTAAAATCGATAGGATGCGATACGCAGGAAAATATCGGCTACGAGAAACTATGTAATTATGGATAAAAAGTAATACGATGAAACGACGGTCGAGTGTATAAATAAAGGCGGCGTTAAGAATAAAAATAAAATGGTCTTATCAGCGAAATAATACGTACCTCTCGCAAAGTATTGCGTTCCAGCTATTCCCGGCAGTATAATTACTTACAGTCGATTTAATTCAGTACGGTGTTGCTTGAAATATTTTTATATCACAACGCTTTACGGACAAACGAGCATCAGACAGAAACTGCATGCAAAAGGAGTTTTGTTTTTACCGCGATAATAATCCGATTGACGTAATACCGCGCGTGAGGGGACAGTCGCGCTTCTTCCTTCTCCTCCTCCTCTTCTTCCTCTTCCTCTTTCTCTTTCTCTCTCCCTTTTTCTTTCTTCTATTTTAGCATCTATTTTTTCGCTAGCAAAAATGCAGCTATATGACCAAAAACTAATTCCCCGCGGTCACTTTGTGAAACATGTTAGCCATACTTTCAGATTTTCCGGTAATTTTTTTTCCTTTTTTCTTAAAACGTATTGTCGCTGCGCATCAGAGCGTTTTGCGTTATGAAATTTCATGATTTTTCTCCGCCGATTTTAGCCCTCGCCTCCGCGTGTCTTGATTTTCCTTAAAAGATTTTCCACCGTGAAGAACACGATGCAGCTACACGGACTACAATGTTACAGTAGCGTACAAATTAAAAAAAAAGGATCGTAAAAAAAGGAACGAGAGAAGAGGGAAGAAAAGTAAAAAGATTCTGGCCCCAGGGTAATCTGCTTTGTGGCTTACTCTTTCTCTCTCTCTCTCATTCTCCCTTTCTTTCTCTCGCTCTCTCTCTCTCCCTCTCTCTCCCTCCCCCAAAGTTGGCCAGCCATGTTAAAATTGCTAATATTAGTAAAACAAAAATTCACGGTGCACGCGAATGACGGGCCGAGCTTTTTTACCCAGTGCTCTCGTTCGCCATGTTCGCCGTGTGTATTAATATACGAGCTCGAATCATGGCAGGGAATCGGGGACGTTAATCAGGAATACAAAGCCGATGTTCGGTCGTTGTTTTGCTTCTTAATCGAACGCGGACGGGGGTCACTTGCATTTGCACAATGTCCCGGAGTATGGTTTTGTCGATGAGGCAACGACCGCGGAACAGGCAGCTATGTTCGAAATTAGCATTGAAAATTCTACGGCTTTCCGCTGGCTACGTCTACGTGCCATCGCGGACGGGGCGAAGGTGTGTTATTTCGTTATAGATATAGGTTATATAAATTTACATATTATTCGCCCCGCGAAGTGATTGCAACTTTTACGAAGTATTTGTAATGGATTACACGGGCCGTGTTATGCAAAAATTACGTACCAAGTGCTAGTTTCGCGTAAATTAACTTTCAAATGCAAAGTTACATGCGGCCGACACCCAGCAATGTGCATAATACATTTTTTTTTTAATTTTATGGGTTATTTCATTGTTGTACAACACCGTCTATACGGAGCCGGCTATGTAATATGGAACTAACTTCAAAAAGTTTCTCTGTTTTAACGGGGAATATCTCACAAAATATTTCTACATGTTAAAATTCTAGCTGTTTAAAAAAAATATATGTGATATTTTTTTCTTAAATTGTTTTGCATAAGTTTTCGATTGAGAATTACGGCTTCATAAACCTGCGCTGCCGAAAATTGTGCGCTAGTAAATTCCGTTGCCTTGCAAGAAGAGAACTGCAGAAACTTCCGGCATTTCTATTTTCCTCGACAGAATTCGTTATACTTTATTCATAAGAAGTGTAATAGAAGTAAGAAGGAATTGTTCTGTTATATTACATTAAAAACTAATTAACTGGATGTGATTATATAGCCGAAATAAAGCATCAGCTTTGAAATGTTTGTTTTTCGTCGTTTAAAGCTGTCTCTAATAATTGTTCAACAAAAGTGTTCCAAATATATTGATTGTTTATTTTTATCACAGATTACAATTTTAATATTTTTTTTTTTGAAATAAATCGCAACGCCTGTATTTTACGCCTTGCTTCTGTATTCGTAACTGTACCAAATTCCATTGTGAGTTCTGACGTTTTAAAACGCTGATAAATTAGAATCGTAAATCGGATAGAGCTGATCGGATACAAATGAAGTAGATCAATAGGGATGAAGAAGCTGAACGAATTACAATTTCTCGAGCATCGGGCTCTTCTGTCTCTTGGAAAGACCTACATTTATATTTGTAATAAATAGGATATTAGATCGATATGTGAATTAAAAAAACACAAGAAATAAGAAGTGCTATTTTCATTCAATGGATCTTGATGCTTAATAATATTTTCAATTATTAAATACATTTTTCAAATTCAAAACGCAATTATTAGATTAGCGCTCGAAATAATATATTAAATTAATTGGATTATTAGATTTAGTAAAGATGTTATAAACATCTTAAAATATGAAAAATCGTTAAATTGTCTCGAAATCATGACACCGAACTATTCTTCTCAATCTCCTCTCATGAAACATTCCGCGAAACGACAGCAAAACGATGACGAAGTCATCTAACGCGGACGTTTTAAGAGGTTAAATAAATAAGTGTGCCGACCTCCCGTAATCCGGTCGAGAATAGTCTTCAGTCAGTTTTATTGCGAAAAATATCATTCCAGTCAGAGTTTGATCTCCCTCATTCCGTAACGGGTGTCATATCAATTCGACTACGAGAGCATGTGGTGAAATTTATCGCAATAACCAATTTATATTTGTAATTTCGTAAACTAACGACTGAGGCTCGGAATAAAATCTAGCATGTATAATAATATTGGAAGTATAAATTTATAATAGTTTACTCCCGCGCCGCTCGTTAAGCGATACATATGCGAAGCAAAAGCCGGCGCTGACTGTGATAATAAAACCGGCATAATAAACGCTTAACATGCCCGCGTAGCTGCCATTTTGGTGTAATGGTATGCCGTTTCGCTCGCGACAAGAAAAAGAATCAAATAAAAAATCAATGGACTCAGCAGGAACCGCTGCGAAACGGGATTGACCGAAGGCTATTCTCGATCGGATGATAGAAGGTCAGCGTACTTATTTATTTAATCCCTTAAAATGTCCGCGTTATCTACTTCGTCATCGCTTCGTTGTCGGATCGTGTTTCGCGGTATGCCTCACGAGAGGAGAGAATGAGCACAGTTCGATGCCATGATTTCCAGAAAACTTAACGGTGACCGAATTAAAGAGTTCCAAAGTGGAGAAAGTTCGAAATTCTTAAAATCACCTTAAATACTTTGTTTTATATTTAAAGTGAACTTCATAAATTATGGAGATATTTTATTTTTTTACTTCGAAGTTCTTCGATCAAGTATCCGCATCGTAGATTTTTCAATCTCCCGTGAAATGTTTTAAGAGCTTATATCGTGCTATTGGAAATAGAATTATACTCAGAAGTAATCCACTTTCCGCGATATTTAAGTACAAAGAAAAAAAACAATCAATATATAAAAATATTTAATGACTTTTCGACAAACTTATTTTACGTCTGAAAATTTGTTAATGTGTTTGTCGTTTATTTTTGCCGTTTATAAATTACTTATATTAAAGGAACGTCCCATGACTCAATTTTTTTATCGTGTTGTTTTCTTATAAGTTCAGTATTTTCATCATTATTCATGAAATTTTTAATTATTTTTTAGCGTATACACAGAAAAATATCAATTATACTGCTCAGAAAAATAATTACTCAATTTACGTTTTTTCCTCTAATAAGTGAACGATTATCTTTAACAAAGAATATTTTTTTATAATTATTTTCAAATATATTCGTCACAAATTTTAAAAAATTCATCACATACTAAAAAAAAAAGAATTTATACTCTCGTTCAAAGAATATTATAGAATTGTATAAATCATAAAATAGAAGAATATTACGAAATAGAAGGAAAATCAGAATAAGCAAATCAAATTTTGTTTTAACTCAATTATATAATATTCTTAATTGAAGTATTAAATTATTAAAATGCAGAATATAATTAGAATAATGCTTATGACAAATTTAGAATAGATTTGCGAACATAAATAAACTCGTGAAATATTTCAAATAAGTAATATTTACTTATATATAATTCAGGTATGTATTTTTCGTGTGTGCACAGAGAAGTGTGTTTTAAATAAATATGACTTGTTCCAAATAAATGATGAGTGTGTTTGAAGAGACGCTATTATCAAAATAACCTTTGTAAAGATAATTGTTGAATAAAGAAAATTTAAAATTGAATAATCTCTTCTTGGCAGGTGAATTTTTGTGTAAAAATGTGTAAAAACTGTGCGTAAAAATAGAAAAGTGATTTTTCAAATTTGTCGCTTGCATTTCTAAAAGAGAACGAGATTGAAATATTTTAAGTATTATTATCGTATTTTTCCTACATATTGATTGATTGCCAACCGTGTGAATCGCGTGTGCAAATTCGGCTCGGTGATGAATTCTATATTGACAGCTTGACATTCGGCGGTTAACCGCGCATCGAGAAGTGATTGATTGAGAGCAAATTATAAAAATAGAAAATAGGAAAAAAGTATTCTGAAAGAAAAAGGAAATTAAATATAACGGACAATGCTGGAAGACATGAAGTATTCAAAATATGAATTACTTACGAGACGAAATACGAAACTAAATTGTATATATTTTTTTCAATGTATGTCCAAAAATACATTGAAAAGAATAGATACAATATCAAAAATATCAAGCTAAAATATAAGACCTTGAAAAATTGATCGGTCAATCTAATTTTTTTTTTTTTACTCTGGCCATTTTTATTACTTTAACCGGAGGTGAGCGTGGAATATGTGATTGCATTACACGACGAACAAACCGAGAGCACGCGGTCGTTCCACGCGTCCCTCGTCCCGAAGAAAAGCTAGTAAAAATCAATGAACCAAAGCCGCCGACGGCGCGGGACTAGCCCAGGGCTCTCCTCAGCCTGTTGAATGAACGAAGTAACGTTGCCCGTAAGAACTGGTTTGACTGTTGGACAAACGTGTCTATATTGGCTGCCTCCCGATATCGATTGGCCGAATATGTCGGCAGTGATCACGTCGCGAACGCGGAAAAGGAAAACGAACGTCACGGCGCGGCGTGGCGGCGCGGCGGATGGGGAAAAGCATTACGAGCTTCACGAGATCGCGGATCGCGAATCATTTCCGTTTTGTTTTCCATTAGAGAGGAGAAAAATCGAGAAACGCCAGAACACGGCCGGAAAACTGTCCGTCGTCTGAGTTTTAATGGTTCGTTGCTCGCAATAACGTAAAGTGACCCGATTATACGTTGCACGCGCACTCGGGAATTTGTCAAAAGGGTGTCCGTCTAGACTGATATCTCTCGCGTTCGTTGTGAAATATTTGATAGCGACAGCGTGGCGCGGCAGACAAGAAACGGCGACAGAAATCGCCTGTAGGCGACTGGTTCAGGACCTCGCCGGGTTACTTTGCGAGGTCGTCGTACTCATTTATTCATCTCCTTAAAAAACTACGCCATACTACGCGGCCGCGCGCGCACACGCCGCGCCAGGCGCTCTCCCTTCTTTTCCTCCCTCTCTCTCTCTCTCTCTCTCGAGTCGACTCTCGTTTTATCTTCAGCGGAAGGAAAATTCGCTCCAGAATTCTGAGAAAAATTTAACGTCGAACGCGCGCGCGCACTTATTTTCCTAGACGTTCTACTCAAATCCATTTCAACTTCATCGACGTAACGCTAGCGAAGGAGAATTGATTTACACCGTGATGGTCTCTCCATCGACTTTTCCGGAGGTAATAGGAGATACATAAGATATTTCGTTCTTTTTCTTTTTGCTAATCCTCGGTATTTCGCGTCTAACGTAGCCATCAAGGGCATGAAAATCCAGTACTTTATTACGTTTTATTGTTATTGCTCTGTTCACGACGTGGACCGTGTATCTCGGTATCATGCTCTTTGATTTAAGAGGCAACGAAATGACGGATAACTTTTACTTCGCACGACCGAGCAACTAGATTGTTATACGCTTTCCAAGCTGCTGAAGTAGCCCTTCACCAGAGGCATTCACGACACACTTTGCAGAATTTATGATTGACTGCTGCTAGAGAATGAGATACGTGATGATAAGTGAGCAGAGTGAGCACAAGATTATCTATATGTGGATGCATAGATGTGAATACACGCACACACGCACACGCATACACATGTGAAAAGCGTTCATTGACGCGGGCTTATGCATAACGCAACATCTAATAATATCGTTAATATTAGAATTATTCCTCGAATGTTTACCGGATATGATATCACGTTAATTATTTTATCTCTGTCTCTCTCTCGCTCGCTCGCTCGATGCATTCTAAATTTATTATCGATGCGACGGTAATATCATGGCGATGAATTCGAATGCCTTGCGTTTAATAACGTAGATTGCAGGATAGTTTAATTTCTTATGTAATCCCTTATTCAATATTAATTCTTATCTCTCCATTTTGCAGTCATCATTTATTTTATTGACGTGTACAGCGATTAAATTAAGATAAATTAGTAGTTTAATCAGAGTACAAAACTCACCAGCACACGCGTATCGAGGGAATAAAGCATGCCGCTGCGACAAATGAATTTATTAATGGGATATTACAGTTGATGCAAAAGTCCTTTTGCAGAATCCAATAATTTGCCGAGAATCACTGCGGATAAGAAGTAAAGCGGCTTACTTGGAGCTCACGAGTATTTCTCCAATTATAGCGCGTGCGTGTACATAAAACGGCGCGGTTCTCGCAATCCGGAGCGTATGTAATCTGGTTAAAGCGTATTCGGAGAACTCTGTGCTGCATCTAGCTATTGTTCGGGGGAGTACATTTGGTCGACCGAAATTGTACTCATAAGCCATTTTGGAATACAGACGCGCGTCGCTTTCTCGCGGCGAATTAATACGAGCCTTGCCATTGTCTCGTGCCGGCAATGCATTTGACGAATCTCGCAGTCTTGCCGACGAATTGTTGAAATGCAACAATATTTTTCATACCGACTAATCATGTAACACAGTTATTTAAGAGCTACGACGTGCAATTAGCTGATGAACGTAAGATCGCGCTGTCAGATAATTTTTACCTAACTATTTTGCAGAACGGTTTGACCTAGAAAGCTGATGAATCAATTTTTAAAAAATATCAAGGCAAGCTAACATTTTTAGCTTCTGTTTTTGAAAAGCAGTTATAAAAATAACGAAAAACATGCTGTTATTCCTATTGATGTTTGATACATTTATTTCTTCCAATTTTTTTTTCCGAAATTAGAAAACTACAAAAATCAATGCGAGATACACGAGCGAGAAGTTAATGACACGAATTATTTAATCGCTGCCTGACGGTACAGATTAACATTCCTCCACAGGAAATAAAAATTGACCTGCATACTCGCGTGTGAGGATCAATGACCTTGCACCCTCCAGACGGATACAAACGCGAAACCGTGTATTTTTAGCGAGACATCGCGACGGAAATTCACGACATAGGCGCCGAGCGTGATAATTGCACATCTGAGATTTCCCGCGTTATTATTGGCTTACGCTGCCGTTAATTATTTTACTGAGTTAACAACAAAGTTAAAATTGAAAAGTTTACGCGCGTATGCACAGCGCGATTCCACTCGAAACGGTGTAATTCTTATTTCATCGAAGTTGTTTGATGCGCGCAGAGAACGCAAAAATTACAAAAATTACAAAGCTAAAAAGAATTAGTTATATCTAGCTGGATTGTGTGCAAGCACTGCATTTTGACTTATAATTTTTATCAAATATCGCTACTTAATAAGTCAGCTTAGTTTGACATATTTTTTGAAAAATATACAGAAAAAATTTTTTTTCTTCATCGATAATATAAATTTAAACGATAAACGATAAGTGTAAACATTTGAGAGGAGAAACTCGATAAAAGGAAAACTCTAACGTCTTGGAATAATGGACGCCAATGTTTCGTCTGGATGTGCATTTACGTTCGAGACGAGACGGAGGCTAAATCGAGACTGTCTCGCGTGCAGTCAAAGCTCGAACTAAGTGTAGAAGCATTAGCTTTTACTACAGCATATTCCTAGGATTTTTACGCTTGACACATGATATGCAAGTTCTGCTAAACCAAAAAGACCAACGCTCTCTTGCAAAGAGAAAGAGAGAGAGAGAGTCTCGCTTGAGGAAGTTGAGTTGGCGGTCTCTTCAGATGATGTCTAAAGTGTAGGCAAGAGAAGAAAATTAAGATCTGATCAAAATTCAAGCTAACTAATGTGTTACAGCGGCTAAGTTTCGCCGATTTAATAAGCTGAGGTAGAGCGAAATTTCCAGCGGAGCGAGAGAAAAAAAAAGAAATTACTCAAATACGTACGCGTGCATCCGTACAATGATTCCTCTCATGAGAAAAGGAGGTACTGAAAAAGAGAGAGAGAGAGAGAGAGAGAGAAAATATCGAGTTGCATGGAACGTATCGTAAACGTTTCCAGTGCAAATGAGGTGTTCTGCAACGTGGAAGCTCTCGACCCGCGGGCTTGATGTACAGGGATGCTGAACTATTCCGCCATTTCGATAGGTTGTTGGCAGAAATCCGAGCGGGTCTCATCATTAAGTAAGAATCCATTACCGCGTTAGTGGCACGTCAATAACGAGAGACGGCGGAGGTCGCGTTAAATTATTCCCGTAACATCAAGGTGAACGAACACGGAAAGTCCTTTCCGCGCCTTTCTCTACATTATTTAAGGGAATACGGGCTATTTAAAAGTATAATCATCCATATATATATATATATATATACTCGGAGTACATCTTCTCGCGGAGACTTCCCGAGCGTTATCGCAAAGTAAGCCTATACTCATCGAGATTCTATATCGGTGCGGTATATCTTATTTCTATCTATTGTCCATTGGTTTGCTCGCGCGCATCCTATGCGGCATCTACTTCCGTCGCATATCTTTTCTATACTCAATACAATATACACGGATAGACATTCGCGTTTCTACTATTCGCCCGGATTTTCGTCTCGGATTCGCAATCTGCAGCGCGGAGCGAAACGGCAAAAGAAAGAGAGAGGGAGAGAGAGAGAGAGAGAGAGAGAGAGAGAGACGCGGAAATCTGATCGTATCGATCGGCGTTGCGGCGAGAGAAAAAAGTGATCATTGAAAAACGCTCCGGGATCTCCGTATATTTGTCTCCCTTCAAATTCGAGAAATGCGATATAGTTACGGCTTCATTTTTGCCGCATGTAAAAGGGGTTGAAGCGAATTCTCATCATCCCGCCGGTGCTGTTCGACTATGCGAAAAAGTTTTGCACGTGGAAGGGGCCGGGGCGCTATTTTCGGGGAAACCTCGACCGGGATAAGGCCGAAAGTACCCAATTACCGGGGAACACAATACCTGGGAAATTTTTGCGAAGAAACTCGGAGCTAAGAGTAACTCGTTTCAAAGGCATCGCTTTCGAACGACGTCGAAAGTATCGATTCCCAAAGGCCGTTCTCCGATTCTCGCTCGGTCTGCCCTCGTGTTTCCCGCGCCCTCTCGATCGTACCCTACCGTACCGTCGAAACGACGATGCTTTTATCTTACTTCTGCCAGGAGAGAGGAATGTTTCGTCGTATCTCGGATGGACGGATCCACGCGAACGGCTATTGCGAAAAAGATGGCAGCTTTTTAGGAATTATCTCGAATTAGAATTGACGGAATAAACGACGAGATAAAAAGAGAAAGTTCGCGCGCTCGAACGAATGACGTTTTATCGTCGAGATTATTATCGAATTTGCGAACGTGTATCAGGAATTTTATTGAAACGTGATACGAAAAAAACTAGGAAATCGATGTAAAATTGTAACTGTCAATAGAGCATAAATAAACTGTATTTTTGAGCAAGGATTGAAACCGATATAACTTTGCCTGTGCGTTCAATTCCCGATACGCTATAGATGCGCGAATAAAAAGGGATTGCTGAACGCCAATTGCCACGTTCCTGGCGCTGCAGATAAACATAGAGATTATTTTCCTCTATGTTTATGCATTTTAAACTGACCCGAATGACGCTTCGTTATATGAAACTCGACTTTTGAGAAATATTTTGCCCTACAATGCGACGGTAATGTGCGTCGGATTAACAAGTAACTTTCTGACACATTTTATAAGCGACCCATTGAACTCCGACGGTATGTCACGCATTCTGTAGCGCGAATGACTGTTTTGTTACCCCTTCCGACATTTTCTTCCCTGGCGCTATTCCGCGCCGTGATAACAACATTGCGCATATCGCTATCATGCGGCGTTTAAATGATGAAAAAGTGGGAGCGGTGAAAATCGCCGGACAGGAAAATGTATCTCGCGTGTACCCATTTTTTTTTGCCGCCGCACACCCGAAACGGCGTTATGCGTCCTCGGCGGATTCCAAAAGGGAATTACGGCCTGGTCACGACAGTCGGAACTACATTTTACGCGATAACTCGATTATGTTTCACGGCTGGTGCACTCACGCACTTGGCCGGGCTGATGTGTGCGACGTGTATCGCTTTATTACGCGGGGACATCTCTTTTCGACAGTGCCGTTACTGATCATTACGAACGACGTATTTCGCGCGTGGAAAAACACGATCTCGTCACCCGATATTGTCACCCATTGTTGCGAAAGGGGCGGGGGAGGCGAGGGTGAAGGGGTTGGTGGTTGATGATGACGTCGCAAGAAAATCACAGATAACCGGAGCGCGAATTCTTGTCTGTTCCGCGTGCCGCACACGCGCGACATGCAACATGCTCAGGCGTGAACCGCAATTAGATCGACACAATTGCGTCATTGCACGACGACGTGGCGCGCCGCTAGCGTAAATAATACTATATCATTATTTACATCTGTCCCTATGCGCTTCACGTGCATCGCTCCCACGTTTGCCTTCCCGCACATTACGTGTGCCCCGCTTTATAATTAACGCTTTTCCCACTTGCGGTTATATTATGTCTGTATTTCTCCGAAATCATCGTCATATAAATCTCGCGATCACCATCTCGATTGTCATGTTAATGCTAATGCGGGGAGGAATGATATATGAAAGAGAGAAAAAAAAAAATTTGTATTCTTAACTTGAGAGTTTTCCCCTTATTTTTATAGCAGTCTTCTCTGAAATAAGCACCGAATGGAATTTTCTTAACTTCAAAGGGAATTCACGAGGATAGATTAATAGCGGATGTCTGTAATTTTTATAAGGATACGTATAAGTGAGATGAGATTTCATAGGATTTACTCTAGGTCCGTTTTCTTTTTTCCCACAGATATAAAAGGAAATGCAATTTTAAAATATTGAACGTTATTGAAACACGCACTTTTTTTCCGCCGATCGTGAAGGTTAAAATATGCGCAAGCTGATAAAAATTATAAAGAAGAATCTTTAAAACATGCTATTCGAAATAGGTTAGCTCTTTGAGTCACTTTTTATTACCGTCTCATCCATTATTTAAATATCACGATGTTTAAGGCTTTGAGCACCAAATACTACATTTCACTATGTATAAATTTTTTTTATACATACATATATAATGCAAATAGTAAATGAAACATGATCTAAGCGCCTGAAGTTCATTAGAAAGAATGTATTCTTAGTTTCAAAAAGGGATTTGCAAAAGAAGAATATATTCCCATTCATTAAGAATATATAAATGTTAACAGAGCTTGCAAAGTGTATATATATATATATAGTTCTTTTATTTCGAGAATACAGTTTTTTTTTGTCTGTGAAAAAATGAAAAAAATAGTAGAAAGCGGAGAAGCATACGATTATTTTTCTAATGTTAGCGAGATTAATAATACTTTTACCGTGTACTTTTTTCTTAACATTCGACGATATATTATAGTTAGCAAGTTGGACGCACACTGACATATTAAAAGTGTCAGCAGTTTTGTTAGAGGCGCGAGTTTTAATCGAATTAGCCCGCCTTTCGCGAAGAACGAACTTTTCGCGACGTGTTAGCGACGCACGCTAATAGCATTACCGGCAGACGTACGCGAAATTTGCACTCGGCAGCGGCGGTGGTGGCGGCGACTCGTCCGTTACTTTAATTTCCAAGCACGTACGCGAAGGGTGGGCGGGAGGGGATGAAATTATGGGGTGGAAATATATCGCGCACGTCCATAGAAAGGGAGATCCGTCGATGTCGATCGGTTTGCTCGCTTTTTCGGGCTGGGATAAAGGAATGCGTTATTATAGAACGATTGCCTTTCGCTTCGCTTATCATCGCGCGCGTGTTTCCCCATTCCTTCGCTTCTCTTACCCAGGGACTGACGAATAAATCCGACATATCTCCAAGTGACAGAATCATTTAGATTCTAATCGAAACAGTAGAAATTAGCTTTCATATTATCGACGTTTGGATAAATTGGATATTTTAAATCAAGATTCATATTAACGTTAATATATGCGCGCTGCTGACAGTTTTATGTGACAGTTTCATCAGGATAATGACGCAAAAAAATAAATCGCGGTAAGTGCTTGTTATAGTAATGCTCAGAAACATTAGTTTTATCGAGATATGAGATAGTAATAGTCTTTGAATATTTTATTCGTGTTTCAATATTTATACGAATAAAAATCTTCCGTGTCAATAAATTTTCTTGACATTTTTTTTCCCCGAGGTTTACATTCGTCTATACGCTACACCGAATGATACATAGAATTCTCCGAAGAATACGGAAGTCGAAGAATACCGCGAAATCTTTCTAAAGAAAACTAAAAGCACACCAGAGAGCGAGCTCGAGCGAACGTAACTAACTGTGAAAGCACTATACACCAAGTGAAACAGAAGTATTTCCGTGAGTAACCATGCGGTTAAAATTCCTTTCGCACGAGCGAATTAAAATATAGTCATTGCAAAACGGCAAAGAAGCGAAGTCAGGATGAAACGAGATGACGTTCCGTCGCGCTTTTGACATTTATCCTTTTTAGAACGGACGGGACGGTACGAATCAAAGTGACCTAGAACACCCAGAGATGGCAATTTCAGAAGGGGAAATTTTTATCTCAAATATTCGCATACGTCCCTTCCGCACACAGAAAAATATAAATAGCATGCATTTTAACTTTTTCCTTTTTCTCTCTCTCTTTTTTTTTTTACATTATTGCGAACAAGACATTATGAATGCCGTGTACTTCGAGGGTCAAGCAAATAGTGAAAACTGAGGGAATATTAGACTACGTCAATAAGATGATATATTACGTTTCTCCGCGTTTCTCGGCAAGTTCCTTCGAGGAAATTCTGACGCTGCTTCTATCGCTCGGTCTGCTTTTCGGATCGAGGGTTCGCATTATCCTCGCTCAATTTCCTCTCGTTTTATGTAGCCGCGTGTCTCTTTATCCTCCACCCACGGCCGGAGTTTTTTATCCTTATCCAGCAAGGTGTGCAATAGTCGGTGAATTCGGTGTAGCCCGAGCTGAGAGCGAAGGTATAAAGACGATAAATGAAGGAGCTTTCAAAGAAAACCGGAAACTACTTCAAAAAACGAAATAAGTGTCGACCAAGTTACTGTAGAGACTCCCTCGAGAAGGACGCCTCGCGGCGATCGATTTTTGAAAATTCTGTCGTATGACGTGAAGCGAAGGAGCAAAAAGGAGTATCATTTTTCTGCGTTTCCCGCGCGATAAGGAGGTTAAGTGGAAGACAGAAGAAAATGTGAGTTCGATATGCGCTTTAAAGGATACATATTCCTTAAAAACACACTCGAGACTCGATTCCTCCTGCCCTCTTGTTTTAAGGAATGGTAATTAAAAATGTGATCAATGTCCCCGATAGTCTCTAGCTAAAATATCGTCGATTTTGAATTTTACGAAGGAAGTTATATCTATATTACCTATCCATTTTCTGCCAATTCCAAGACATCCTCTATACGCGCGTCCACAAGAAAGAGATTCTCCGAAGAGAACGAATAAAGGAACTTCTGAAGAGATTCAGGAGCTCGAGGACTTTAAAACGTGAAATAAAAGTCGTTAGAAGTTACTGGGTCACAGCGAGAACTTTTCAAGTGAGCAATTTCGAAAATTTTGTAGGCGAGCCAGCGCGAGCGAGCCAATATCAACAAAAGAAGGAAGAAACTCGCGTAATTGGCAAGAATTCCTTATGATTACACATCTTTCTGATATTTCTTACCGTCTATCTTGGTAAAGTACAGAAAGCTTGATGTGCAACTGAGGAGGATATTACGAAAGAAAATAGCGTCTTAAAATTCCGTAGGCAAATCGGAAACTGCACTAAAATTCGTAGGCAGGTTCAAAATTGTTGCGGAGGATGAAAACTAGAAGCCAGCGATTTTCCAGAATTCCGTGGCCGGACGGAGAGCCGAACAAAGTGGCGAAAGAACTAGTATCGGATGGGTCTTTTTCTTCTCTCTTCTCTCGGTCTAAGGAATCTCATATAAGTACTAAGAGTCTTTCCGAAGGAAATATATATCGTGCACCGACTCGCGGAATCTATCCATTTCTCGCCATGTTTTGTCGAACGGAATTATTCTTGCCCGATTTCGGGCATTTGTCTTTTCTTACTTACGGCCCAATTTTCTCTTTCCTCGTATATTTGTTTGAAGAATTGAGAATCTTCGCGCGCGCGAGCGAAAACGATAAATAAAAGCGGTGGGACGAAAGAAAAAAAAAAAACTTAAACTCCTTCAAGCTCGAGTCGAGCTTCCCGGCGAACTCGACGTTTCTAATGAGAAGCAACGCGCGCGAGTGCAACGAAAGTAGGAGCGAAGGCCGACCGTCCCTTTTCGCGCTTTCGTGCTGCGTAATGTAAAAAGACATTTCAGAAAGACGGCGCATAGATAAGGTAGACAGAAAGATATATTTCGCGAAATATTACCGGTTGAAATATTCGCTCTCATACGCTGCGCTTTTCAGATCGAGAGGATACATTATTCTCAATCGATTTCCTTTCGCTTTACTTTGCAGCGTGTCCCTTTGACTTCCCCTTGACATTTTCTGCCTTCTTCCTCGTCTCTTTAGCAGTACGTGCGGCAGAGCTGATTTCCAGCCGGAGAAAAAGAAAAGATAAGAGCGGGGAGGGGGGGGAGAGGGGTGAAAGTAAGTTGAGCTTTTCAAAGGAAACCAGAAACTGTGTTGGAAATAAAATGAAAGTTACTGCACTGGGAGTACTACGAGAACTCTTCCGGAGACCCTCTGACGTGAGCGGTTTTGCGAATTTCGTGATTAAGAGCAACAAGAAGACAAACTGGATGTAAAAAAGGGTCGGCGAGAGTTACGAACACAGAGCGGAGACGCGAAAAGATAATATCGATATCCGCATTACATAATAGCATTGAAAGAGAAGTAGCATTAACGATAAATATTGAAAGATGCAAGAATTTATTGCTCGGCATTTTAAGTCTTTTACGTTTCCTCGAATCTGCATGAATATTTATCACGCATATTTTACCGCGTGTATATCATTGTGCATATGTCCACCAATTTTTTCGCTAACGAGCTTTCCAAGGCATTCCAACAATTTTATCGCTCTTAATTTACCTCATATGATATACGCGATAAAAAGTCTTGAAAATGTAATAATCACGATAACAGACTGAAACAAGAGTCACGGCGCGAAAGAATCTGTACCACGGACACGATTCTTGAAATCTACAGACCGTTACAGACGATAAGGACGATAATAGTCGTGGTAGAAACAACGAGCGACGAACGACGAGGTAACAAAGAAAATGCTGGTTGTTTCTTTTTGATGCTGGTGCCCAGGGGGTCGTAAGAATAACGCAAGTTAGAGGAATTATGTTTTCCTTTTGTCCGGGACGTGGACAAAGGCTCGCCGAGGAAAATGGCAGACTCGCCGAGAGAAAGAATTCTTTCGTATGACGAGGGTGGAATAAAGGCCGAAAAAAAAAAGGAATGGAATGTCGCTAATTTTAGCATGTAATGTAATCGCGTTACGTTGCGTGTAAATTCAGGCGAACTGTGTCAAAATATAATTTTATTTTTTTTCTTTTTGTTAAGTCTTTTTAGATCTTTAAACAAATTCAACATGTGCAAATTTGCAGTTTTACACTACGCACGCACGCACGCCGATTTATGCTTTCATCATTTTTGGCAAATTCAAAAGTCTTTAGGGCACAAACACGCGCGGTTTATTTTTTCATAGAAACATGAAATCCGTGCTAAACAACGCGAATGCATGAGATACATCCAAAGGTTAACGCAAACGTCAATATTGAAATTTCTCCTGAAGGTTTATTAAAAGATACCTCTTCGCTGTACAATTATCGACTGACTATCAACCATGATAAAACTCGAGCAACATAGTAAAGCGGAAAATAAAACGAGAGGAACGTACCATGGCGATCCGTAGCATTGTTGTTTAGTGCGCGGAGAATAATGTCATCACGGTAACCGACATTTTCTCCATGAATGCGAGACCGAGTAAAATTATGCTGCAGAATACCTCAAAACATTTTGAATGAGAACAATAACCGACTTCATTTAAATTTTATTCTCATTTTCTATAAGTTTTGGAGTGTGTATTATTTTTATTTAACCATGTTGTCGGCCCCTATTTAGTTTTCATACAAATTAATGCAATGAAATTATGAATAGCATTGCTAGAACAAGCAAGACATATCGTTATTTTTTATATTTTATACTACCATATTAATATAATTTTAAAGAATAAACATGTATCATTATTTTTCATATTTCACTACCATATTAATTTAATTTTTAAAAATTCAAAATTTTCGTTGCAGAATATAATCGACAATATATTGTTATTATACTTGCGTATTATAAATAGCAAATACCAAAAATTCGACTGACCGGTAATTCATTTGTATTATTTATTTCTCATATTCATTTTTATTGTCCATTACAAACCGGCAAGTTTGTTCATTCGTTACACTGAGAAAAAAAGGTTGTTAAACAAGGTGAATAAAATTTTTTAACTTTATTAAATCTCTTTAGCTCAAGTATTTATGTATTTAACTCATAATACATAAAATATTTGAACTTAAATTTAAGCATTTATATATTTTACTCAAATTGCACAAATACTTGAATGAAAAATGTAGTCAAGTTAACAACTTTTTTTTTCTCAGTATAAATTATCGGAGAAAATACAGTTTTGCATTAAGTACATTTTTTTTTGTATATTTTATACTTTATCAAAGGGAGCTCTTTGCTGCTATAATGAGCTCAGTTTGATTAAGTAATGAAGCGAAATTTGGAGCTGATTGGATCTCGACTGAATCGAGAAATGTTATGAAAGAACATTGCGTGAGGTGGAAGCGTGGAGATATCTTTGGTATGTTAAGTTCACCGCGACTCGAGCGCGCTCAATGATAACACACTCGTCCGCACAATCGTTTCCTCCTCCAGCGTCGTCGCGACGTTGATCGACCGTCGTCGTACGAGAGAGAGAAAGAGAGAGAGAGAGAGAGAGAGAGCACTTGGTCGCTCCTCCTCGGGGTTCTCAAGGTCGATGACATTACGCCCCTTTTAATTGCTGACGCATGCGCGGCGAACTCGCGCGATTTTATGCTCTGGGCGTGAGCAGTCACGCATTTCACGCGGACGAAATAGCCTCTTGAATTAAGCAGCGCGGACCCAGGGGCACCTAGAACGAGTTTACCGGGGCTCATGCATACGTTTACGCAGTCACCCTGATTCAGGATCACCACCACCGCCCGCCGTCGCTGCTGCAGCCGCGCCGCGCGCCGTCGCGATCGCAGTCGCGTCCCGCCGCTTCATCATCCGTGATCCGACGAGCGGAATCACGGACGCGCCAAATCCCAGCCTCATCGAATCGCGAATCGCCTCTCTCTTTTTTTTTTCTTTCTTTCTTATCTAACCGGCCGCGAGAGTTTAATCCTTTTCGCAATTAGTGGATTACGTGTGCTCCTAAAGCTTAATTCGCAATTTACGTGTTATACGCGAGCGGCGGCGTACACTGGCAAGAGAGGCAGCTCATTAATGGAAAGATATGCATCGGTTCTTATTTGCATGACGCGTATATGCGATCCCGAGTCGATTCTTGGGATGAGGATTCTGAGCGCCTATGGGGGTACGTATCGCGCAAATGCGAATTAACCCTTTCAGACTGACGGACGAGTTATCTGCGATCTAATGCCGCCGTCTCGCACTTTGGACATAATATGTCGCGATGCCACGTCGTCTGTCTGCCACCCTTCAGACCAGACATAATGATGGCTCTGAGAGATATATATCACGTAAAAAGCACACGTCAAATTATATTACTCGAAACAGTCAAAGTGGAAAAGAAATCTCTCGCGTGTACGCGTTAAATTAAGAAAACTGAATTGTATAGCGATATTCCTATGAGGTCTCCTTCCCGTTATACTCGTCGATATATCTCTCTCTTGGTTCGGTAAATACGTAATTGTATTTCGTAGGCGAGCACCTCGGAACATGAAATTCCTCTTCGGGTGTGATATCGGTTTTATTACGTGTACACTCCGGGTATCTCCCTCTCACTCTCTCACTCTATGTGTATGCATCAGACGCAATCGAACACGACCGATGCAACCAGACGCATTTCTCGCCGTTCTTATTTCCCAAATATAGTATATGTGTTGCCTCTTGTTTATGGAGCGCCGATGTCTTCTATTCTCGCGGACCGTTGCGCAAACAATATTCGCGGGTTACGCCGCGCCGCCGTCTGAATAAATCATACAGCCGCGACTAGTGCAGCTAGCTCCGCCGAGCCGCGCTGCACCGGAAGGAAATACACGCGTACACTACGACCCACATGCCTCCGGCCAAATGAAGAGTTACTTTCGAAATATGGGCTTTCCGATTTGCGACGTTTACCGGGAAATTCGTCGTCGCGCGCGCGGGGGAAAGACGGATGAACGTCTGGGCGCGTGGTATTCCAGTCCGAATAAAATATTTCTTCATTTCAAAATTGCATATGTATTACACGCCAGTTACAGCAAAAATTTTTAGTCATTCAACACGTACCTCGGTGTAAATCCCATACAACGCAGCATTGCAAAGTTTTGCTGCAATGTTTCAACAACATTAGCAATGGTAAAACATCTGCTTCAGAAATATTGATACGTAATTTTGCACCAATATATATATATATATAATATAATATTGTATTAACATTAACGTTGCTGCAACATTGCTGAAATATTGTAGCAAAATTTGCTGTTCGATATCACAGCTCGGGACGATTTTCCTCTCGCATGCGAGTCTATATTCTCCGATATATTAATTTGCCGGTGCTTCATACACGTCTCGTCTTATGCGTGTCCTTGTTATAGTTACGTATATGCATAATTTCTTGGAGAATTTGATCCTCTCTGCGGCAGATAAGTAAGCATGTATATTAACAACATTGACAAATATCTCGCGTCTCTTATGTGCGCCCGCGCTATACGCTGTACGCGCCACGGAATTCATTAACTTTAACAAGCGTCGGACGAGGTTACATTTAAGAGAATAACCCTCCCCGGCGCGTTCCGTGCCGACCGCGATTCGGGTCTCGGTTAATGCAGTAATATTGTAGCCATCGGCTTCTCTTTGTAATCTTAATTGGTTCTTGGCTATCGAACATCTTGATTGCAAGCACATGTTCTTGCTCAGCGCTGCCGGGGCTACGCGACTCGAATACAGCTAACGAAGGAACGTTCGTTATGCCAACAGAACAATTTATCCCGAAGCTTAGTATCACGTTGCTCGCTCTGTGCACACTTCTGCATTTTAGCCATCCGTATTGAGAATGTATTTATGCAATTGTTAATCCTCACATGCATGCTGCATTGTTTTCGCGAAAGCAGAGTCATTGATCATTTCTTTAGTTTTATTAAATTCTTTTAGCGTAAATTGATTATTATTATTTTTTTTATTAATATTTACATTGCGTAAAATATTCGTTCATTTGTTACAACAACGACATAAATTGTCAAAAATTGTCATTTTGAATTGCCTGCGAAAAAAAGAGAATTCTGATGAGAATTCAATACAATAAAGAATTAATGACATTTTTATTACTTTACAATTAGTAGACCAAATTGTTGCACCAAAATCGCATTTAAAAATGATATAACAAATTTTTAATGGTTTCAAACATTTAAACTGGAAAACATTTTTCGATGTTACATACGTTATTGTTGCAATAAATGAGCGATATGATCTTCATTAAAATAAATAAACTGAACATGATATTAACTTTAATAGAAAATCCAGTGACATGCAAATATGTGTTACAGATATTAAGATAAATAAACTGAACATAATATTAAATTTAACTGAAAATGCAGTGACACAGTTATACAAACACATTGTAAATATCATATGCTACAATATACAAAATTTTTTTCAAATGTGAAACGCAAAATGAATGTATAAATATCTTTATTAGAAGATTGCTCTTTAATGAATAGAAATTAACAAAAGATATAAATGAGAAAAAAAAGTCTTGCGGGTGTCAGTAAAAATCGCTTATTAAAATCCAAATTAATTACTTTTGACTGGCGCATAACGTCGAATAGCTGATGAAATCAGTCTTCGTAATCTCATTACACTGAGGTGAAATAGAACTGTCACAAATAATTTCGGTAAATTCGCGTTAAAATCATTATTCCATTATAATTGTCTCGCTATTAAGATCTACAACAAGAAAGTTTAGCTGAATTTGCTGTTCTACTTAGTTTCTATAGGATACGCGTAATTGACGTTATTCATTCTCCTGAAATTTGAAAATTTCCGTACGGAAGATATTCTTCTCATATATTTCAATATAAGCCACATTACATTTTCATTTAGACGTGTGTTAATATTTAAAATCAATTCTGAAAGTAGTTTGAATTCAATTTTGCAAAATTTGTAATGACAATAATATGTCGATCTTAATTTCAATGCTTACTTTTATCATGCGAATTGGCCCTGAAATTGGCGAATTATTACAGATACAAAATTTGCAGTGAAACCATTCGATGAAACGATAAGATAACCGATGCACGATCCATCCTCGGATTTTCTCTCGGTCGAGAGAAAAAAAAGTGTAAGTGCGAAAAACTCGCAAGTTATACTTAAAGCCCTCTTCATTCTAGCTGTGAATGTAATTGTTGCGCGAACGTGATCATTGAGGACGCCGGTATCGCCGGTAACTCGTATCAAAATTAACAGCCGGTGATGACGGTAATATTGCACGCTCTTTGTAACATAATTGGCAATTCGCTACCGCGGATCTTGATTAAGGTGAGCTATTCCCGTTACTACTTGAATAGACTCTCAATCCAATCGAGTTTCCACAAATTGCAGCCATTGTTAGATTGCATCGGATGAAGCTCAACAAATACGCCGCGGAAAGTTACCTAGATTTCGATTTTGCCTGCAGTTGTTACATCGATTTGGCGCAACAACTTTGACAACGTCACTAAACGCAGACACCATATTCGCCGATGATACACCTGTTTTCGGTGCAGCGGCATGCACGGGCGAGCAGTAGAGAACTTTACGTCCAATATCTTCCATTCAGGAAACTAACATTCAAACTCATCAGTTTGGATGAGAAATTTATGAGCTCTTCAAACAGACGTACATTTTTTTAACAATGGTAGTAAGCAACGGCGAGCGGAAACAGCGGAATCAGCGTATTATGAAGCAGGAAATATTGCGCTTTCGAGAGAGAAAAACGTCGCTATTTAGCATTACTCTCAATGAATTTCGATTTTCGCGGTACGCGAAGCGAAGCGAGCGAACGAGCGAGCCAGTCTCTCAGCGCACGCGGCGTCGTTCGTATTTCTCGAGTTTTCCCCGAGATTGGATCGTTAAAACTTGGAAAAATGAGAATTTACTTCACCTGCGACCCCTCGTCGAGCGACGAGAAATTTAAAATGACATATCCGCGAATTTATATTGATGAACACGTTACGCGGGAAGACGCGTATCTTCGCATATCCGAGAATGCGAAGTACAAAAATGTTTATATTTACAATCAGGCGACAGTATAGCGGAACGTATATTTTACTATTATTTTGTAGATCCTTCAACACGTTGACTCTATCGGATCTTTTCTCTTTCAGACCGGGCGAGCGTGGCGCATAAACCACGCGCGATTTTACGATGCCCGTCCTTAAAGGGTTAAAGCGATAAAAATGCAAATACAAGAAGATCGAAGGTAAAACAGCGAAATAAAGGGAAATGATCTAAAGAGGATATTCCGTTCTTATACTTTGCGCCAACTCCTCCCGAATGCATTAGTCATTCCTTTATCGCGGTCATGCCTAAAGATTCCATTAGACCTCCCGATTATATTATTAGTTCTCGAGAGGATTCGATCGGAAAGTCAGATATGGAAAATTACCGGTCACGGCTATCGCGCGGCCGACGCTCGGCGAATGATACATAGTCGGTGGTTATTCTCGGCTCCATTCTTCACATTCCCCGCATTTATATATTTGGCTTTGAAACTCCGCCACGATCGATCGGCGCTTTACTCGTGTTACGTCAAGTATGTCAAAAACGCAGTGAACTCGAAGTTTGAATTACCGAATTAGAATTATCAGGCCGGGCGCTTGGAACTTTGTCGAGTGCACAGACCCCATCTCCTCCCCCTCTCCCCCTCCCCTCCCCCTTGCTGCCTATACGTTCGTAAGCTCCTTTGCTTCTATTGTTGACCAGATGCATATGCATGCAATTTCATCTATTTCACCGTCTATCTGTTTTATTCGATTAAGCAGCAAAGAGCCGGAGGTGTTTTGCTCACAAGCGAAAACTTCGATAGGCTTGATATTCATCGATGTTGGTGAATTTGATCAGTTTTGTACTCCCTCTCTTTCACTCCCCCACGCTCTCTTCCACATTCCTTGCCATTGTCCCGCGTCCGCGTATATCTGCGATATCCGATACCGATAATCCTGCGCCGAGCAATACCCGGTCGGTTAGTCAAATCACGATCGTGCATACGATCAATGCAGAATCGGCGTTTCGCTAATAAGAGAATATGCAGATCAGAGAGATATTAATTCTACGGCCTTCTTTTTTTTTTTTGCAAAAGCCGATATTCGTGAAACTAACGATCTTTTATCTGGAAAATTAAAAGTTTTTCTTTGTACGTTTTATTAAATATTATACAATAATGTCGACGCTCGAAATTACAACCGTCCGTAGCTGCGTGCAATAAAATAAATTTCTTTTGAATTTTTTATCCCGATAGTGGATATTCAATTCTACAAGAGAAAAGCTTCGATTGCAACCGCACGCTGTCTACGACGGCAAATCGAGGTGTCAACAATGGTAACGTACGTCTGTCACGGTATTTAATCTTTCAAGCCGAATACTGCGTGAAAGGAATTACGTTTTTACACGTTTAACCAGTACACCTTTCGGACAGGCTAATAAAAAAAAAAGGAAAAGAGCGACGAGACCATCCGAATCAGATCTCAATCAATCCTTTGCTCTATTTCAATCAACCCTACACGCTGGTGAAATTTGAGGACAGTCCAAGTCAGGAGGAGGTTCTGTCATTCTCTTCGTAAGCTTCTCCGATTTATTACGTGACCCCACGTTTCTGCGTCCACATCCGTAGGGAGGGAGTCTCTCGGTTGTGTGTTTTTTGCCAGGCACTCTCTCTTTCTCTCTCAACATTCGCATCAGTTTCTTATCTCGATTTTATCCCTCTTATCTCACTTTATCTCCGATTCCATTATTATTTTCCATTCACTCCGTATACCTTTCGACATTTAAAAAACCATATTTTTATGCTACTTTAAAAATATTTAAAAATGAGATAATTTATCTTCAGATTCTTTTGCACAGCTGCTAAATCTAATAATTGCTCGCGTAGAAAAACTAACAGGATGTAATTGCATCACAAAATTACCTCAGTTAACATTAATTTTATTATTCAAGACTTCATTAGAATATATTAAAACTAATGAAAAAGGTATTCACGCGGCGGCCGGACTTAATCATTTAAACGATGTAAAAAAAGACTATTCTTGTTTTATGAAGTTTTCTTTCAATGTGCTCTTTGAAATTTCCCTATCTATAACGCGCGTAGTGGCGCATATCTTTTCATTAGAGTCGCAATCTCCGCGGGCACAAAAATTCGATCGAATAAACCCGACCGGATTCACTCGCGGCGAATAAACTCTTAACACACATCAAAGTCGATCCAATTAACGCAAACTATCGCGGGGGAACGACAATTTCTAAAAGGGAAAGAGAAAAAAATATCACCACCGCGAAACTTTATTCCGGCCTTCGAGCAGCGTGTTCGTTGAACCATATAAACGCTCAGTTGCCGAACTAAATTCCCGATAAAGTCACGTTCGACCGAAACGGGTCACCTGGTGTAACTCCGAATGCCCGTGTTGTCTGTTTGTGCCGTGTTGAAAAATTTGTGGGATTCGCTGAGGACTGCCGGGCAGTGTGTGAGCCTCGATAAAGAGAGAGGCGTAATCAAAAATTGCGCGAGAAAAGACTCCCGACGATCGATCGATGCGCTAATCTCAAAATATATTGAGCAGAGACAGAGGGGAAAAGAGACGACTAGAGAGAAAAGAGAAAGAGAGAGAGACAGTAAGGGGATGCAAGAATGGCTGCATTAAATGGCGATGTAAGCCTGGAGGAACGAGATCGAGTGAATCGTACCTATTCTCTAAGCGGTTACAACGAAAATCAGACGCGGAATGGGCGTGCAATGCCCGCGCGCCATCCGATTTATCGCTTCGCACAGTTATTGACTTACAAATTTTTCACATATGTCACGTAGCGCCATTCGGATTAAAGGTCGGTCGAGCAACGCGGAGGACATGCGAACTACGAAATTTCACACGTTTCTCCTTACACCGAATTTATACTATATATCGCAGCTGTCAAATTGATCGTCGATAGTTCGCTCACATTTTTCTGAGGAGTACCAACGAACACGAATAACTCACCAATTTTTGGAATCCAGGTGATGAATGAGTCAGTAAATGTTGCTTATTGATAAGGTTATATCTCAAGTACTTCTTCATACATTATGCGTGCAATGCATATTTAACCTTCTTTTCCTTAATTTTATTTTATAATGTATTATTTATAATCTCATATATGCTTATTATAATACTTTTTTATTCTGAATTCGCTTTCTATATATACCTATCCCAGTGAGCATTATTGTGAGGAAGAGTTCTTTTTAAAGATTTCATTAATTTCTCTTCAAAATGATATATCTTTTCGCAAAACAGAATGGCCTCTTACAAAACCTAACTTAGCTTGATTACATATGTGGTGAATATTATTAGAGCATAAAAAGAATTACAGCGTTAATATTTTATTGTGGAGAAAGATTTGTGGGAATCAAGGAATTGGCAAAATAAAAAAGAGGATACGAATAAGTTTTAAGTATATTAAATATGTAGTTTAAAAATCAATTTGAACATATATTTAAAAAATTATAAACAATTATAAACGAAAGACTAGTGTTTGGGCGGTACTCACGACGCAAGTTCCTTCCTATTCAAATCAGCCTTACTTTAAATATAATTTTTATTCAAAATATTACAAGTGTACGATTAGCTCAGTGTCAGTATATTAGGTTGCTATTCCAAAATCGTAGGTTCGAATTCCGTAGGCGTCGATGCGTTTTTAAAAATTGTAAAATAGTGCGTAATTGTAATTAGTGAAATGGGAATCTTATATGCAATACAGAATTAAGTTATAAAAATAATAAGATTGTTAAAAAACTAAAAAAAAAAAATTATTTTTATTGCACGTTATTTGCTAAAAAGGGAAATTTTTTTTAGCATTAAGCAAAACGCGTTTAAGAGGATTGTCTTGAATCTAGTTTCCCATGTTTATTCGATATTCCTCTACATTTTAGAGTATCTTCTCGAGGCTGTATATAAGGGGCAAATCCTTCAGAATCAAGACGGTACCATTAAAAATTAGAATATTTGTTTTCAGTGTAAAACTTTTTAATAATGACATTTTCTTAACATTTAGAAGAAATCAAAATACAGTGCTCCTTTACATCACATTTATAAGAAGTCAGATTGTCGTATTCTTTTAGATGTCATATATATGATGTCTTTTTTTTCTCTAAAATCGACGCACTGGATAACATAATGATATCATTATATTATTATTCTGATAGTGTTAGAAGACGTCAACCTCTTAAACATGAATACTTTAAGAACTATTTTTGATAATATTTTCCTCACTAGGATATAATTCCTTTTTATTCTATATACTTACACACACACACACACACACACACACACACACACACACACACACACACACACACACACACACACACGCACGCACGCACACACACACATATGTATATATGTATGTACACACACACACACACACACACACACATAATTGCAAATAATTGAATATACGTAGATATTTTCAAAAGCCAATATATATTTTATCGGATCCAACTGCGGAAACTGACAAACTGTTACTGATAAAAATGAAAAAAAAAACTTAAATTTCAATAATAACATTTCAAAACGTTTTACTCTTTATATAAATAATTTTTTTTATCACAAACACCCCGGGGCTGTTTTATCCAGTTTCTGTCGCGATCAGTTTATTGTCAAATTGCTTATTTTCTATTTAATAGGGTAGCTTCAATATCCGTAGCGAGACCTGAGAATACGGAAGTGACGCTGCATTTGCTGCCCATATGCAAGTTGTACTTCGCAAACTAAGTACAAAACACAACTCGCAATCAATCCGTCAGTACTTTATGATCTATCAGGTATTCAGCTGTATTACCTTTAAATGCATTAATTTGTCGTAAAACGTGAATTTTGAATCAAGTCATATATTATTTGAAGATGCACACTATATAGGGTATCTCGAAATTTGCGGATTAAAATATTATAGCAAGAAAAATTAAGAATGTATAAGATATTTCTCAAAACACTAAGAAAATTATGAAAAAATTACACATTGTTTTATATTGCATTTGAAAGCAGTAGAAAAAAAATTTGCAATTTTCTATCTAGATAAAAAAAAGTTATTTCAATGACAAGTAGACATGTGCTTTAATGTAAATATAATTAATAATGAAATAAGAAATAATGAAAAAAATCTAAAAGTTTTATTCAAGTACTTTAAATATTCAAAATGATTTACGTAAAGTTTCATTACGATACAGAGATCAATTCTGTAAAATAAAGAAAATTTATTCGTTTATTTATTCGTTTTTTTTTTTTCTTAAATACTTAAAGTATAGTTACACAAAAATTGAGATTTAAAAAATGATTTAATTTTTAATAACAAATAGAGTAAATAAATTATAAAAATATGTTATTAAATAAAAATTTAATCTTATTCACACAACTTTCATATGTATATTTGTGGTTTATTTGAAGTTTTAATATTAAATACATTTCCAAATTTTAATTACTTTACGAGAACTGTATGTCCGATACATTTTTAAGTAAAACAATTATTTATAAATTTTTATTTTAAACGATGGTTTTCGAGATACAAGGACTTGAAGTTAATTAATCAGAGATTACGTTTAGAGAGTCACCTGTCATGCGGTTACTAACACTAACGCAAGAGCAACTCACGGACACTGTCTAAACGTAATTTGTAATCGGCCAGCTTTAAATCGTTATAGACGAAAAATTGCTGAAACGGAATTTTACAAAATTTACAAAACTATTTCAGTTGATTTTTCAAGAAATTTGCTGCGTATTTTGATTTACGAATTTTGGGACGTTTTATATATACGAAGTCTTTATGCTCTCTCTCTCTCTCTCTCTCTCTCTCTCTCTCTCTCTCTCTCTCTCGGGTACGCCTCGTGTTTCCCTGAGGAGGAATTGACTGGCAATTTCACGAGAGACAACCACTGATAAACTCTGCATTCTCGTTTTTCCGATTCCGGGGAAATTTCGCGGGGTCGATACATCATCGTTCAGGAAATATATCAAAAATCGCATTGAATTGATTCACGCCGATGGGCCCCGCGCACGTTACATATTTATTGAGCTATGCAATTCACCCGCGATTAACGCAACGTCCATTCGCGCGTAGGTCGATTATCAGTTATTATTAATGGTTATCAATTTGTCAGAGCCACGAACGTGTATGAATACGCGGTCGACAATCGATATATACAGAATAACAAAGCGCACGATAACGCTTAACGCCGCAGATGTAACGGACCAAATTATAGGATACGCTCATAGGTCAAGCGGGAGTAAGGTACTTATCGATACTTCTGGCGAATTCAGTGATGAATTAATTTACGCTCGCGATAAACGCTCGCCGAGAGACCGGTGAAAATTCATCCCCGGCTCACTCTCGAAGATACGAGAAAGATGATTATAAATTGTCGCCGCTTGTATGACCGGACGCCGACTTACGGCGAGGTCTTAACGAATGTGACGCGAGTAAAGAACGACGGGCGTTAAATCATCTCCGCTCTCCGAGCGGCTTAGCCGGGCGCAAACTGCATAGCGGGCGCGAAGAAGGGAGCAGGTGGCGGTTATCCTTGTACAATTCATGTACCCTGACGCGGGGTTGACGGTGAAATTTCAGGGTAGCTAACGCGTCAGCGCTGCGGGGCCACGTGCTGCTGGCCTGTTCGATACGTCGATATTATGCAGGTATGCGACTGTGTAACGGATGCGCGTGGTAGCCGGAGAATTCGTTGGTGCAGAGAGCTCTCGATAGCCGTCACTTGGTGAACCGAAAACGACGGTGTGTGTGTGTGTGTGTGTGTTTGTGTGTGTGCGTGCATGCTCGTGTATGTATGTGTATGTATGTATATGTATGCGCGGCTCTGTGCGGACACATGGGGAAAGAGAGAATGGCGAAGAAAGCGAGAGGGATAGCCTCTACAGCGTAAAAGGGTATGGTGTGAAAATACCATTGCATGTACAGTCCATACGCGTGCGGTAAATGCTTTGAATATAACGCTGTAGATAATGAGGATATATTCGACGCTTGCGCCTTGCTTGTCTCTCTTACTTTTTTCCCCCTCGGTTTTCTCTCTCTTTCTCTCGCTTCGTTAATTCTCCCTAATTACAAAAATTGCATTTGCCCATACTGCTGCAAAGTGAATTCGTACAATGAGCTCTGTTTCGAAAATGTGACGTGCTCGTCCCAGTATACGAAAATTTTAATCTGGCACGCAAAAAATTCACAAGCCGGAAAACTCACGAGGTACATGCTTATCGTGAGATTAAGGAACGTTTGAGCGAACACATTTTTGCAATATATTTTATTGATAATATCCGATCGTTTTTAATAACGCGCAAGTGATGGAAAACTAGATTAATATTCTTTTTTCCATTAAAATCACCGCGAGACACCCCCTCCGTACTTTTATACAATATTTTGTGCCTGCTAGGTATGTGATGTATCTTCGCGCGCTTGTCAGTTTTCAAATAAACGCCAAAGTGTTGAGATAACAGTATCTCTTGCCATTTGATATATATCGAGAGAACGAGACGGATTAAAGAGCCGGAAATACGTATAAAGCGGAGCCATCACGAGCGAATGGGCACACAGAGACATGACGAACAGTGTGAAAATTTCACGTACTCACGTACTAGGTGGTTGCTTCGAATATACCAGCGCGGATAATGAGGATGCATTCGACCGGCACGTATATGCCATTTACCCCAACTGTATCCGCCGCACCGCGAGAGTCAAAGCGCACGAAATTACGCGCGCTGAGAGATACACGCGGCAAATGGTAAACGTTAAAAAATGTGCGTTCGACGGCGGCCGACCACTTTGACATGCGCAGCCGAGACTGCGGATGGGAGAAACGCGGAAGAAAGTAACCGAGATTGATATCGGCGTTACACCGTGCAATAAAAAAAAAAAAAAATGTAAAGGAAAATTGATTCCAAGTAATTTAAATGGGGTACGAGAAAGAGTAATAGTTTAAGATTAAGTCTTAGAAATTATATGGAAGGAACAAGAAACTTGATCGAAACTACAGGAAATGTGACATAGAAATGAGTACATCGTAAAGATGTCTCGCGTATCATAGGATTATAGAAATGAAGAGACATCCTCTTGTCGATGTTGATCAGCGTGAGAAACGTAAAACTCGATGGAAAGAGGAAACGGGAGATGGATAATGATGGACAGGAGTGGAAATAATACACAACGCTGCGCGGACGGTCGCGAGTACGCCGTGGTTAATGAGGGTTCATTATCATGCCGGAGACATCGAAATAATTATCTTTTTCTATCGCAAACGTGACTATGTGCCGTTACTACCTGTTAATATTCGTTTGATAAATATGTAATAAATAGCAAATGCAACGGTAATAAATAATAGAATCTCGTTGTGCGCTGCTATTACTGAAAAGCTTTCAAACATATTATTTTATGTTAGTTATGCTATGTTTGCAACATCACTCGAATATGCGGTATAAATATCGCTAGAGAAAATGCTTCCTACATATATATATATATATATATATATATATATATATATATATATTTTTTGTTATTGATATAGCCACTGTCATATCTTGAATTAATAAAAGTAATAAACAAAATGCCGTGCATGGAATGCACACAACGTATACAAGAGGGTATAATGCGGAATATTCCCGTGTGCGACATTATTTTGTGTGAAACGCAACATGCATCATATTTTTTTACAACAGTACGAGTTTTCGAATAAATTTATAATCCTTGTAAATCAATTATTTAAATAGCTATTAATCAAAGCTATCTTTTTTTTCTTCAAATACTTTAAATATGTGCTAACACATATTTGAAGCTTTTCAATGTTACAAGCAGAATGTTAACGAATGTTATTCGATAAAAAAAATTCAATGCCATTGATTAATTAGCATGGATATTAATGGCACGTCACAGATTTTCTAATGTATCCATTTTTATCCACTTTCGATTTTCTTTTGTAACGAATATTTTCATCGTAAAAATTTAAGCGTTCTGATTTAAACATGATCTCGGATTCTGATCGAGGCGAATAAAAAGTCGTCTTGTACGTTCAGTAAAATACCGCTCATATTGCATGAGACAGATAAATTTAATCGCTATGCGACGAGTCTTCTCGCAAAAAGCGAAAAGTCTTTCGTCTTTCAGTGGCTACGGCGTTTCCATGCGAGACTGACGCACCTACACTGCAAATCCAAGTGTGTAAAATATGTAATCACTTATGCATTAAATTAAATTCGTGCGTGTAATTTTTATACTTGTTAAACGCTTAGACGCGTATTAATATTAAATCACACGTCTAGGCATACAATAAATTACCCACACATAAATATGCGTAAAAAGTGACTACATAATTTTATGCGCAAAAATACACCCTTGGATTTGCAATGTAGGCTCGTCGCTGAGACCGAGTCGCGCCCTACGAGAAAACGGTTACGACGTGTAAAAAATAAAAGTAGGCATAAACGTTTCGATTGCAAGCTGAAAATCACAAAATCTTGGATGGTGATGATGAAAAACGATCGAGACGCGCGACGCGAGTAAATAACAAGTAAACGATAGGTTAATCACCTCTTTCCCCGCCGACCTGCCGCTCCTTCCCTCGGAATCCTTCGCAGCTGCTTCTTCATAGCACACGATCTCACGCGCGCGCGCTTATTAGCGAAACACAGCGAATAGAACCATTGTAATCGCGCAGATCGTTATTCCCGATTAAACGCGATTCGAGAGCTCTCCGCCGCGCTGCGTCTCCGCGGCGTCTTCCGTTGACGGGAGAGAGCGGCGCGGATGACGTCAGCGTCACGTCGGCAACTTCACTCCGATTTACCGCCGCGACACGACGCGAGTCAAGCTAGAGTCAAGATGCCGAATCGACGCGGTTACTATTTACCTTCCGTATATATGCATATTAGCGCGCGTTGCAGCACGCGTCGAACACCGTGGGTGCACGGAAACCGTCTCGATCAGTCGTCTCGATTTCGACCTCCTAGCCCTCGCCTGACTCGCGCGATACATCGAAATCGCGATAGTGAAGTTGACGTCATCGGCGCTATCGGCGCTCTTTCCCGCCAACGGAACGCCACGGAGCGGGCGCATCGCAGCGGAGCGCTCTCGAAATCACGTTTAATCAGGAATCACAAACGGCCTGCGCAATTGATTCTGTATCCGTTGCGTTCGGTAATAAGCACGCGCGTGTGAGTGCTATGGAAAAGCAGCGCTGCGAAGGATTCCGCGAGAAGGAGCAGCAGAGGCTTGGTCGGCGTCGGTCGGCGCCGGGCAGCGCGACTTTGGAGGAAGGGGGGGGGGAGAGGTGAGTAATCTATTATTCATTTGTTATTTGTACTAATCCTAATCGCTCGCGTCGCGTGTCTCGTCGATTGTTTTCACCAAGCTGTCCAAGATTTCTGCTTTTGGGCTTACAATTGAAACGTATCGATGTTCATGCCTACCGCCGTTTCCTAACCTGTCTCGCGGCGCGCGACTCGGTCTCAGGGACGACGCTGCGGTGCTGTAGCTAAATAAGGACGCTCGAACGAGATCACGTTTCTGATAATGAACGTCAATTACACGATTCGCTTTTTAGCTGTTCGGCATGCCCTTGTGTCGCGGTGTAGTTCCGTGAGAGATTGTCCAGGGAGATCGGCAAGTTCCTCGTAAATCATCGATCGTATCTCGCCGCCACCATCGACAACTTCCGCGAGCCAATTAATTCACAGTAAGCAATTGCCGCGATCGCTGCAAATACGATTCGTCGCGAAACGCTGCTTAAAAAAGCGCAGATTTCCTTGGGCTTGCGATACGCTCTGTGAAAAATATCTCTATTGAATCTCTCTATTGAATAGTAAAGATATAGTATGCAACGAATTCTTTTATGTATGATATTCATCTTTGATAAAAAAAGAAAAAACTCGCTGTGCAGCGTTAAAGAAGCTAACCGAAAAGAGAAGAGAATTAATCTCTCTCTGATATTTTTCAATATTTTATATATCCGCGAGAAAAAGGAAATGCATTGCGGAACGATATATAGCGCAGCCAATGCATCGATCTATTTTTTTTTTCTCTCCTCTTTCTAACGCGCGGGAGGAAGCGGTCGATCATATTTGTATTTTGTCTCGTGCATTTCGTGCATAAGCAACGGCTCAGAGAGTTGTACATCAAATATTTAATCCTCGACTATTCGCTGCTTGCCGTAAATTAGCTGATAACCAGTCCAATTTTATCCAAGATGATATGTGTGAATCGGTTCATGCATTTAATCACGTTGAAATGTTTAACGCAAATAATCGTACATTAAACAACGCGATTATACGTACGGGTACAGACAAATGAATGCTATTCGAACGATAAAGTGCTCTCCAGTATCGAATCTGTAACAATACGAACAGTATTCGCAGCGGCGTGCATCGCAACTAAACCGATGAACTAGGTGATCAGTCTATCGAATATCCTTGGGGCACATTGTATGATTCTGACATTCGTTTGGTTTCGCGGAGATACAGCTATCTCTCGCGGGAAGACAGGTGATTCTCTATAATACGTAGCGAATGCATTATGCGCTCCATAAACTCGTGCGTGCACTAATGATGCATTAAGTTAACATCATGTAACCTGAACGGCCGTACGAACAGCTTTACATAATTGTTCAGCGTGCTCTTTGATTCGGAAAATTAACTCTCTATCATGGAACCTTTTTTTTATTCTATTACGACTAATTCGAGGTTAACGAAAATTATTACAAGCCGCAAGCGGATCTTTATCTAAATCGAAAAACACATGTATCGTTTCAAGTTTGAAGATATATTAATCTGCTTCTGTTTTTTACTGTTTAGTGAGACCATCTGGTTGTGTTTTTTACGTTTTAAAAAATCAGAAAAAAATTCCAGTATTTTTGTAACATTTAGAAAAATACGATTGTACAATCATATGATCCGAAACGTGTTGTACTTTTTTTACATGTCCGAATTTGCGGCAAGAAAATCGACAATGTGGAAAAAAATCATTTGGTTCAATATGATCCGGATTGGTCTGTGGAAGATTAATAATTTTTTCTTAACAGTGTTTGCGCAGTAAGAAAATTGAATTTTAAACAAACATAATTTGCATAGAGAAAATGTTTCTCTTTATAAATTCTTCCAAAAAGATGTTATATTCTTGCTATATATGAAACAATAAATTCTTGATTTTATACTAAATTTTTTTCTGTGCACCGAGGAGTAATATAATCTAACGTACAAATAATCGGTGCATACAATAGATGATATCGGGTCGTGAATGTGGTGAAAATCTTGTGCCAATAGATAGACGACAATAGATCAAGAATCTTAAGAAGGACGCGAAAGGAGACTGAACGTGCATTCACGCAAAATTCCCTCGTCTCTCCTTTGTCAGTCTTCTCTCGTCGTGTAAAATCGGACGACGATTTACTCCGCGTCTGACGTGACATTTGTCTCTCTTTCTCTTCTCGAAACTTGTTTGCGAGCGACTCTCCAAAGAGTCGCTCAATAAGGAGGACGGCACGGCGGCGGTGGTTCGTGAAAAGCGCAAAGTGGTCTTTCGACAGAAATTACCCGCGGGCTAGTGTGATTTTGAACACCCTTTTTCGCAATTGGTCAAATCTACTCTTATATACCGATGAAATGAGATCCTAACCGAAAGCTTGGCGCCGTTCCAATACGTTATTGCAACGTTTTACTCCTCTAACCAAGATACCAGAAGATTGAATCTCTCGCTTCTATGGGCAGGTTAATCGTAAAAGTGAATTGTGAATTGTACTCTGAAGCGGATCGTAGAGTTTACGTTGAGTAACAAGGCAAATAACGGAAAACTTGTGTGTATCGAAAACGATACGCCGCACCGCGCGCCGGACTTAACAGAGTTAAGTTGGTCAAACTTCACACTCATGAATATTGATGGAGCATTTTATCGATGAAAAAATTCTCGCGTGCGTGAGGGAAGGAGAGAGAGAGAGAGCGAGAGAGAAAGGAAAAGCATACATTAACGACTACATCGTGGTTCAACAAATGCCGATGGCAATATCGTGAGCTCGAACAGTTACGGTCGCACATTCTTTACATCGCGTATGCGCGTTTGAGCGTGCATTACGGATCTACCGGGCTCGTTATAATGTCTATATTTTAAAAGCTCGATAGATCCATTAACGCACGCCAATTTATTTTCGAGCTTCTATTTCCCGGAATAAATGACACCACCACCCAACCCCAACGATAGGCGTTCTCGCGGCGAGTTATCGCGCATGCAGCGACAATTATCGCCACACGCGGCGATTGTGAGAGAGCGCATATTGATCTGATGCAACCTTTATAACGTCGCCGGCGCGGGCCACTTTGCGGAATCTGTTTCGCGGCGAGTCGCGGCGGTGGGACGGTTGAATAAATTATAGCCGAATAAACATATATGATAATGTGCGTTGCATTTCGCTCGCAGTAATCGTTAAATTGGCAATATTGCTCCGGCAACGTCAGGAAATAATGGAAAAGATGGTATGCCGCGAGGACGAGCGGCGGGGCGCGGAGCGGCGCAGCAGTGCAGAAATGGCAGATAAAACAAGTAGTAGATTGCACCGGCGGTATAATGCTCTCGATGTAAATATAATCAGCATAGCGAGCAAATATTGCAAGCGACTCTAAATACACTGTGCGCGTCAAGCTAAAATGCAAATATCTCGTAAATTATGCTCGCTCGTTTTAATACTAGAACGAAATAGTAACTGTGCGCGGCTCCTTTATCGGGTTATTCATAGATTCTTGCGCAGCATAAATTTCCACGTCTGTCGCTCATAATCGTCGACGAACTAATTTGCCGAAACTGTCGATGTTATTTTCACGTCAACGAACACACACCGCCGCGCCGGCGGAGGTCTCGCGGTTTATTCCACGATAGCTCCATGTATTTCATTATGGCGCCGAATAAGGGAAGCTCGGCGGGAGATGCAGGTTGACAGTAATGCGGGAAAAGATCGTAAGGAGAAAAACTAGTCGTGCAAAGTAAACTCTCGTGCTTGAGATGCAAACTCGGAAGTGGTGGGTGTCTTTAAATAGTATCATTTATCGTGTTGCAGCTGGAAAGAACTAAAAGTGGAACCTTAAATGATGCCATTTATCGTCTCACAGCTGGAACGCTTACTTTGCCGCGGCATACTTTAAACAATCTACGACTGCACGCCATACGTTAGCACTTTTTTCCTTCTCGGTCGAGATAATGGCAAGCAGCGGTAGGCTTTTCCGCGCGCGCACGACACTTTTCTTTCTGGAAATTAAATAAATATCGCGAGTCCCGATGGTCACCTCACCGGTAAGTGATAGAGGAGACAAGTTTCTCGCGGGACGAAACTATTTCCTATGAGTGTTATACGTACAGTGAATAAATAATTCAATTTCACTTCGGAAATATCGCTACCGTAAATTTAATAAATTATTTCTCTAGAAACTACTTTGCTAAACCAAATTTAAAAATATATGTCACTGAAATATCATATGGTCGAGCGCGTCCATTTAAAAATAACTGTTTCTCGTTGGACAGGTATATGTTTAGCGGCAAATAATTTTTTTTTTACATATATATATATAAATTATTTGTGAGATGTCGCATTCTTCCTCAAATAACTGATACAATTTAATATTGACTTATTTAATTCTACGTTACGTGACTGGACTGATAATTCCTCAGGGTGAACGCGACATTTATCTGGGGGGGGGGAGCGAGTAGGCGAGGAAATTATGGCATTTATTAAGAATGGAGACAGCCGGATACGCGGGGGCGACAATAACGTAACTTCGCGAAGAGAGCAAGGTATATCAATGCAAAAACCTTCTTCTTCTACGTCGGCCTGAGAATAATTCAGTGTCACGTTCCGGGTGGAGACTACCGGGAAGAGGAAGCTATATCGCGGCTATTTTACATTCTGTATTTCCCGGTTCGTTATTTATGCAAACCACCGGAATATACGATGAGAAAATGTATGTTTATGTAAATTGAGCGCACAAACGTTTACTTATGTTTCAAACGGAATCTTAATCTTTAACTCGTGCGCGCATCTTCTAACTCCACCCTTATTTTATCCCTGCCGCCTGCTTCCACTCACTTCTCACCCCCCCCCCCCCCTTCGCTCCGTCTTTCTTTCTCTCCCTCGACACGTTATCCGGAATATCGGCGTTTACGTCCCGGCCGGCGTTTGGTAACCAAACTGCATTACGGAAGGAATTACACCGAATCGCTCTCCCTGCCTCCATTTTCGATCGATGTCGGCACGGTCACTTGGCGCTAACTGCCACTAAATATTGTTACCCGACGGCGCCGGCCGACGATGTTGCATTCTGGTGTTACGATGAGGGATAATATCCGGTAAGCTATGCAACGCGGGTGCTCGCCCGCTCCCGCTCATCGCCCTTCTCTCCGTAGAGACGATAATGAATTTATTCGATTTTCGTCGTAGCGAGGGCTCGTAGTAGTAACAGCTCGTGCTCGTTGCATTTATATCCATTTCTTAGCGAGAGCTCGAGTACCAGTCGGCTACGAGCTTCTTACGCAACCCCGGCGCTTCTGTGCATAACTCACAATTAGTCTCTTCTAATGACGGCATTTTGCTGAGCATCTTGCACAATGCGTCTTTATCCAGCTATCGCGCGTGAAGCGTAAAGCTTCGTAATAATGGCTGTTGTAATAACGGATTCAGTTTAGTGTATTTTACCTGTGTACACGCTGCACACCCGCTTTTTTTCCCCGTTCGAATCCTACGAATATCACTTTACATTATTATTGCAAAGAAAGCTCTTGAATACATTCCACGCTCCGCGTAAACAAAACACGATTTTACGCCACAAAAACGAGTTGCATCCTCCGCAGCGCGTCCGAGCGAGCCGCGCGCGCGCACCAGGAAGGGAATAAAGCGCGTTCTTATATCGAGTTAAAAAGTTGGGGACCGGCAAAAGATGAGTTTATGAGCAAGATTGCGAATGCACGCTGTTACGTAAAAATTAATCCGCGAAAGTAGCGGTGGCATTAACTAAATTAAAGTTTTAACGCAAACTATTAAGCTGGTGAAGGGACACGTGGTGATGGTTTGTCAAAACACGGAATACACGCGATGTTTTGCGATCGGCTTTAAACTCTCGGAGTATCTACCCAAAGTTTAAGATAAATAGCGCTTATAATATCTACTTTGTAATAGGCGAGCATACTCAGAAGCGATTAATCATTTTTCGTATATATACATCGCGGTTAATCTTCTATTTAGCGGGCCCTCCGTAATTCGAACGATGTTTTTCCGCGTAATTGCGGGTAATCATTCTTGTTAGAGCGGCGGCGCAGCGGCACCTAAGAAGAACGGAAACAAGAGGCACGAGAGCGAAATACGGTGCGAATACCTACCGTGCTTTAATCATCAGCGTTAATTAAAATAATGCTTACGAGATAATTACTTTGTGGCCAGACAAAGTGATGGACGACCGCGTGGCTATAGTGCTATTCGTGCGGTCAACGCGTGAGTAGAAAAGAGGAGGATATAACGCCGGCCACGAGGGTATTTGGTATTCACAAATTAATCGATTAGAATTAATTGTTCCCAATTGAAACATCTCTGGCTTGCGTGTGGCATTCTTCTTTTTTTTTCGACCACCGCTGTGAGAAATTGTTCATTTGGTGCGGGTTAACGTTTTCCGAAACGTTCTTTGTAAAAGGCATCAATTTATCGTTGAATAAACATTAGCGTAATTGCATTATCAAGGCAAACGGCATTTTCCAAAAATTTACATAAATTTACGTTTAGAGACTTTACGTAAAGCAGAGCTGCAGCTTTTGGTAATTCATGAAAAATAAAAATTCTAATTTATCTTTTTTTTGTCCCACATCCGATGACAAGTTAATGATGAATTAGGCCATAGACGTCCAAGAAAATTGTATGAAAGGATGAAAAATATATTCAGCAGATAGATTTGATTAAATTACCCTCGTCGATCTATGTTATAGACTTTCGGATCGCGTTACTGCGATCGGATCAGTTTTGAATGCATCTCGGAATGGGAATTTTACAAGATGAGCTTACTAAAAGCGTTAAAATGATTTTCAAACACGTTCAATATTTGTTTTAATGCTTTCGCCTTGCTGCACGCTTCTCTTTGAAACTCCAAAATGTACAGTGCAACGTAGAGAGGATTGCTCGCGGCGAAATCAGGCTGACATTGCGTCGTTCACAGAAAACTTTCTCGTCTCCAGATGAAATGAACTTCACAACTTGCCACTAACCCTATCCCTATTCACGTTTAACATTATCTCTGTTAAATTAGCGTTAGTTCACTTGTAACATTATTCGTTGCAATCTGTTAGATTGTGATTATTGATTTAGCGTGTTGGAAAGCGTAATTGAGTACCGTGTTTCTCGACAAAGAGAAAATTTAGCATCTTCACCGTCTTACTTTATTCCATTGTAAAACCATACTTGCATGATTTTATTCTTATCAGACTCGGGATTGAGACAATTTTGAAACTTTTAAAACAACTGACGTATCTACTTTGTACGTCTTACAAAATAAGTATATTTATAAGAAAAATTCAGATAGATCGTACTTCAATTTAATTATTATACGTGACTCGCTTGTCGAGGCATCTTACATTGAAAATAAAATAGTGCTTCAAAGCATGTGCTTTTCAAAAAGCTTGAGCTCATTTGTAACATGGGTAGTAGTCTTGAAGAAAATATGTGAAACAGACAAAACGAGTCTGTGGCTTCAGCATTTTGCAGGGAAATGAAGATAAAGTTGGTAAAGAACGTCCTTGCCTTTCATCTGCGGTTTCTTTGACGGATTTGAGGAATATTATCCTTTAACAAAAATGTAGATTAAAAACGTAGGAACTTTCACTAATTAAAGAGTAAGGATAGATAATAAAACTTAATTTTTCATTTAATTTTAGCCGAACTTCACTGTAATAGAATTTTAAGAGAGTTCAGGGTTAGTTACAAAGGGATATTTAAAGTTGAATATCGAGTTTTCGCTAAGGAAAAATGGACTCCAAATTAGTTAAAGAATCCGCGGAAGAGAAGAAGTTAAGGAAGCAGCATACTACGCCATGCATGTTAATCGCTCATTAAATTCGTCCTTGAAAAGTAGAAACTTAAATTAGAAGTCTATAACGGTCTACTCCATTAATCTATTAAATGCAATATTGCTCAATGTTGCTCTATGGAATAGGAAATTAAAAAAATTTCACAGTCAATTATGCAGAAATAAATTACGAGTCTCACGGTGGCTTCACCGATATACAATATTCCTTTGCGATTACCTGAAATATAATCGAGCTAAGATTCTTTCGAAAAGTTCGGCGCTCGCGTAATTAAACTTTTCTCAGTAAATGAAAATTGGACCGAACAACTTTATCTGTGTCTGCCCGAGTGCAATTTTATTATCTCCTTAGATTCACAATAAAACACATTTATCTACCGTTGTGAACTGTCGCACCGTAAACAATCGCCACGTAGATTACAGATTTTACGCGACGACTTCAGGCTTTTTCCATCGAAGCCTTGATTTATTGCATTACACTTGGTACTGACGCTTACACTACCACCGGCCCCTTCAGGCAACTCAGGCTGAGTTTTATTTACTTTTAGCGAATCGATCGACCGCGGGGGTTAGTGCAGAAGGAGAGAGGGAGAGAGAGAGAGAGAGACTAGGTGGTTGCTGCGCACCAACCCCCGGCGATGCGAGCTTACGTGGTCCCGGCAACTCCGGGGTAGCCTGGCCTTTCGTTCCTCTAACGTTATATCATCGCCTACTTTCCTCTAACCGTGAATTTACGTCGACAGATCGGCCCGAGGATCGGCACGATTCTCTCTTTCGCCGTAATGCTTTACGAATCGACACATATAAAAACACATGTACGAAATATTGCGCGAATCGATCGAGTTTTCTTGCAGTCGTACCTTCCCCTTATGTGCGAATTTCAAGGTCTTCAACGTGAATAAAAGATCTGTTCTCTTATGTTTTATAACTTTCATGCCACTATAAATGTACGATCTCTTCATTCAATATTATATGTAAATGACATATTAGATAATACATCTGTTGAAAAACTATTTATATATTGGATTAATGCGATGAATCATAATTAATAAATCATAATTAATGGCGAATTGATTTGAATTGACAATCACAGAATAATACAGCTTAAAACGTACATATTACTTTTTTAATAGAAAGAAACTTAAATGTCCCCGAACTCTTGCTAACAAATCTACTTTTGAAAGAAAAAAATCGCCTCTGACTTTGCATATTCGCGAACCAGAAAGGGAAATTGATCAGAACTTTTGTTTGCAATTGAATCGGCTTCGGCCGTAAGTATTAACTTTGGCTGGAGTTCCAGATAACTCTCGAAGAATTCTCTCGATAATCTTTCTTATGACTGAAATTGATCTTGATACAAAGAAAAATGCAATTGCCAATTTTCATATAATGTAGACGCGAATTCGGATGATTCTCGCAAATTCTCGTAGTTTAATCATTCGAACCGTTTTAATAACCTATCAATAATTTTTTTTCCCCAGGATTTATCTCGTCATCGAGAGAGAACCGAAATCGTATTGTGGACGTATTAATTGTGGAGAATTCTAAAAACTGGGTGTTAATACAGGTACGTGCGATTTTGTTCTCGCCAGTAAACAGCGATAACGGAATATATCGATTGTTTCATTTATCAGCTAGCACACACGAGGTAATTTAGTCCGAAGAGAATTAACAAAAATGAAAGCGTAAATGTTGTTAATGTCACGGGGGCTATAGCACATGCTGTACGCGGCAACAACTATGCCCTGACGATTATACGATCTGAATTATTCACAATACAATCCGAGCGTAATTCGATCACACATGCTGTACGTTTTATCAAGAATTAATTTTCATTTGGAGAACCATAATTAATAGCAATCTGTTAATAATGAGCAACAATAGGGAGAAAATAGTAATGCAGTGGACGGAATACAAGTAGCTTTATTGATTATCATCGACAATGGATAAACGGAAGGAGAGTTACGTTGATGTAGGATCGGGCTAATGTGGTAAATCACACGCGAGAAAGTCGTGCGATTTAATTTAGATCAACACCGTACATATTTACGTATGGCATTCATCTAAATCAAATTCCAGCCCGTATTGCTGTACCAGTTAAATATAACCAGTAAAAATGGTAGAACCGGGTAATACTGATGAGAATGCATTAGCGAAAAGTGGCGTTAATCGCGTTAAACATTTTGTGTACGGACGGAATTAATTTTATTTGATTTTTTTGTTATGAATTCTCCATTTCTACAATTTGCGTGCCAGATGCGCGCAATATAACGTGTCGCGAAAATCTCAAGTGTGTGGCAGGAGCAATCAGGCGTTACATTGCAAACGAGCCGTGATATTAAACTAAGATTTCTATCTGCTTCGGCGAGATCCGTATCTCTTATCTCTTTTCTCAAGTGGGCCCTGTTATTCTTCCGTCTAAGTGTTTTTCTAACGCATTTTCATCCGCCGCGCCGCGCGGCGCGACTACGGGATTCGTCGGCGCTACGTGCGAATATTAAATCGCTATCCATCCTCCCTCGCCGACTGCCTAAATTAAAATTCCATCTACGAATTCCATCTTGACGCGCCTACGCGAGCCCGCGACTTTGGCGAAACTCTCGTAATCCGGTGTCTTGCAAAACTCTAGAATTTTTCTCTCCCCCGCTAACGTTGAAAAGGGAGACGCGCCCTTCCCCTTGCGCGCTCGCGGCTTCGTTATCGAACTTATAAAACCTTAGAGATTGAAGTTGCCCTTTCTCCCTCCCCCCCTCCCCTTGCCCTCTACTATTAAGTGGAATTAACCTTCCCGGTGAGAATCTTAAGATTCCGATTGCTCTAACTTCGCGCGTACCATCGTGGAACTTTGCCACGGAACTCATTGCAGCATTCAATCCGCAATTTAGATTTCTCATTAAACGTTGAAAATCACCGATAGATGCACGCGAGTTAAACCGTAGACTCCTAGATTCCCGCTCCTAGACTCCCGCGCTCGCGCGCCGACTTAATTATTAGGGGCTGTTAGCTTATCGTGTAACGTACATAACGTAAGGTACACAGGAAGTGTATACGTGAATGACACGTGCCCGTGCTGCCGCTGTAATCGTTAGTCACAATCCTGACAGGTGTAGGACGCTTTGACGTATTTGGACTCGATTTTTGATTAAAATTTGATGAAGAACTCGATTTAATCGCATTTCAGTTTTCCGATTGAATATATTTCGAAAAGCAAATCCGATACACATCTTCACGTCCATTACACAAATGTAAATTTTTCAACGATGACCGTACGATGACGTCAACGATGATATCAAATTTTGTTGTATAATATGTACAACACTCGGAATTAATTAGCGATGTTATCTGCCGTGAGGCCACCTAAAAATGCAAACAATAAAATAGCGAGGTCGTCTGGCGTCCTGTTACGAAAGAAAGCTACAGTAAGGACGCTACAATAGGGATGTTTCAGCGCATAAACGAGCCGGAAGGGCTGTAAGACTGTTAATAAATTCTGCTTAAGTTTGCGAAAGCTAATCGATTTCATACTGCAAATTTATAGGATCCCAAGCTGTTGCTCAAATATTTCTTTACCAGGGAGCAATGAAGGCAGTAAATGTCCGGCCGATACGATCTATACATCCACGCTTTCAGTAACAAACACGAACGCCTAGAATATAGAGACATTAACCCGTGAACGCTCGCGCTATGAGCTCTCTGTGCACATATTAGAAACTATTTCCGCACAACACATAGTGGTGTACCGAATATTACGTTAGTATTCTCTTAGTTACCTTTATTCAGAAATATCTACATCGCATATACCCAAATACCTCTATCGCAATTGGATTAAAAGAAGTCATTAATTTTCATTAGATATTTATTTATATTTATTAATACGCTTGAATTAAAAAAAGTATATCCTGAATTGCAAATAGCAGCATTCTATCATAGTTAAAAATTGATTCTTGAATTGATTCTATCATAATTAAAAATTATATTGCACTGGATTATAAACATGCATAAGTTTATTACATATTTAATATTTATAATATGTAATGAATTGAAAAAAAATATATTTCGAATTATGACAACGTTCTATCATAATGAAAAATTCCACATTTCCGTTGACGTGTTAACTTTTGAAGTTTTTACAATCGTCGTAGTTGAATTAAAATTGATATTGTAAATTAATACTGTAAACCACACGATATATATTGCAGTGGATGAAAAAATGTCATTTATTTATCATTGAACGTACGATTTTCGATGAGAATCTTAACAAGATTACCCTATATCCGCTTTAGTATCGAATGATATCTTGGTTACATTAAATAAAACAGTGAAATTATCTATTAAACGAGATAAAGAGAGAGAGAGAGAGAGAGAGATTATTTATAGACGAACGAATTAAAAACTCGATATTGATTTTTAGATTTTTAGACGTTATCGAGTGAGTCAAATTTTACTTCTTCTATGCTTAATCATAATACATCATTTACGAATTCTGCCAATTAGAATGTCAATACGCGATTTAAAAAGACACGTAAAAAGAAATTTGATTAAAAAAATGCGACATAGTATTTGCAAGGTTTCATAAACGTTTTCAATGACCATGTTTGTCAGCGAGTGTATTGGAAGCAGCGAAGGAAGTTTTTGGATTTGGACAGTGTGGGGTCGAAATCCCACTGCCGACCGCGATGGTCAATCCCTAACAAAGACGGACGAGCAAAAAGCTTAATCTAAACATCTACCACCCTTTACGTTGATTCGTCGGTCGCTTATTTTTGCCGACATCAACAAATCCTCTTTCTCATTAATAGTACGTCGGCCATTAACTCGACCATTTATCATCGGCCGATGTGGCGATCTGGCATCTCTTGGACCTTGGGTATAGCGCTATATTTATACCACGCGTATCTGTATCGATCGCGTAAATTTCTTCAGGGGTAATGGCATTTAATTTCACCGCGTGTCACTTAACTCTCCGCCTGGCGGACGGGTCCATTAGGCCCGCACCTATTTCGGCAACTACGTCCGTGTAATCAATTAGATGAACAGCTTTCTTAACTCTACCGATATTTCACGTAAACAAGAAGATTGCGTAAGAAAAATTGCGCGAGATTCTGTTCTCTCATTAAATTAATGTCTATATCGCTGTGTGCAAGAATGTCGTGTGTAAAATCGCGCAAGGTGCTTCTGAAAAGCGCCGAGAATCTCCGAATGGATTTGTTTGGATATCACAGGAAGGGTTAATCTCGATACGAGAGAAAACGGGCACTCATTTCGCAAGAGGGTCACGTATTAACGGCTCGCATTTTCCTCGCGTCCGATTTACTTGCCGAAATTTTCGCGAAAAGTTTCGCGACGCGATGCTAAAATCGTATATCGCGGCAAGTGCGGAATATTGATCTCGTGAATATTTTAAGGCGTCGAACGTACACATTGCTCACACATACACGTACATACAACGCGTGCACGCGCGAGAGTGCGCGCGCGTGCTGCGAACGCGGAAACCGTTGTCACTGGAATCCCCATAGATTATTCTGCATTGTGGCAAATGCGAGTAGCGTCGCACGCATGTGCATATGTATAATGTATACGTGTGACGAACGTTTACATGTTTTAGATTTACCCGGGGTTGGGGCGGGGGATCAAAAGCGAGTATCTCGCGATACTCGTGTTTAATTATGAAACGACGAGATGCTAAATTTACCTAGAAGAATAATAGCCGTATGCGTACGATAACCGTACAATTCTTCGTTAATTCGCGCGGTTCATTGGATGTTTAGTTTACATTTAACAGCTACGGGGTGCGGTAATTAAAAAGTCATTTCTCATTCAGCCGCCATTCAAATAGCGTTGTGTGCTCTTCCGAAAGTTTTTGAGAGCGAGAAAAGAATCTTTCATTTTCCCGCAATTCACAGATTAGCACACATTTTTTTGTTTTCTTTTTACAAAATGTAATGGAGTTCATTTTTTATAAATTAGATATGAAACGGAATATATTATGCGTAATACGATATACAAGTTTGCAATAATATCGCCAAAAATACGTGCATGCACGGCGCTCTTTGAACGGACATTTCATGTATATTTAAATTTATGTTTAACTGACGCGAGCGAGAATTTGATATTTAAAGTACATGGCATGCAATATGCACAAGTAGATTTTACAACGTAAATTAATGATCTTTCATTACAATCTGTTCTTCCGCCTAAACGCGTCTATGGTCTAAATAAACATATTTTTCTCGCGTTACTCTCCACAATATTAAAGATTTGCACGCGAGTGTGCGTTCGCGTGCACCTTCGTGTTTCAAATTTTCGACCTGATAAATTTCGCCACGTAAACGCGACATTAAACGTTAATTAAGTGATTTCCCGGTATCCTAGTAGCTTCTCTCAAAATGTGAGGTATGTACCTTGTTATCGCGCATCCGGAGGATTCCCTGGCATCCTCAATAGCATCGATCGCCGATCGTTGCATCCTCCGCGCTGATTCCGGAGCGAAATCCGTATTGAGCGCACTGGAGTATCCGGCCATCGTAGCTGCGATCCGTGCGAGTGCTGCTATAGCGACATATCCTTTAGGGATGAATCCGCCGTAACGTGTGCACCAAGGAGAACCACTGATGTATTCGTATGTTATGTGTGTGTGTGCGTGTGTATGTGTGTGTGTGTGTGTGTGTATGTGTGTGTGTACGTGTGTATGTGTTGTACGTATGTGTAATCCCGCACACGGCGCCTCCAACCACCCCTTTGCGGTCGAAGAAACGTATAATCCGCGGTGGATATCCCACGGGTAACTGTCACACGTGTTACACGTCGCACACACTTGGCATACGCGGGTAGGATGCAGAGAAAGCAAGAGAGAGAGAGAGAGAGTTATACGTGTATACGCGAATCTCGCGCGTCTTACGCGTCGTCGTCTCGCCTTGCCTTCCGTCGAAATGACGACAATGAGCGGACGACTGAGCCGGCACAATCTCTAAATACGTATCCCCGATCCATCCGTCGACGAGGCCGACGGATACACCACCACCGTATCGCGGGGCCTTCTCCTCTCCCCCACTTACACCACCAACATTTTTATTCTAATCGGACCGCACCACTGTTGTTGCGTAGTGTCCACCGAGGGTGACGCACGAGGGCTGGTATCGTCAGGACGAGATCGAAGCACCCTCGGCCGCGAGTCCTCTCGGCGGCGCGCGTCGCTCACTCCGCGGCATCACGACATGTAATACTCCGCCGGAGCGTCCACCGAGCGAGAACGCGGTCGCTCGGAGAGTCGCGGTGGACACGTCGGGGGAGGGTTGAAGCGAAGAGAATCTCCAGGTGCGAAGCGTGGACGACGCGAGAGGCGACGCGAGCGACGTTTCTTCCGCACGATCGAACACACTCCTCGTGTCCCCGGGTCCACTCGAGGAGAGAAAGAACGACGGAGAGAGAGGGAGAGAGAACGAGAGAGAAACGAGCGCGCGCGGTTCGACGTTTGCTGACGCGACGTTCGTTTCGCAGGGTAAGGGTGGCTTAAAAGGGGTGACGCGAGAGACGAGAGACGAGTCTATCGCGTCGCGGACACGTCGTATCCAACCCGCACGGCAGACAGCACGGAACTACTGGCGGTCCCTACGCGAGCGTAATTTCATCCCCACCGTGCCGACGACCAGGTTACCCCCACGACGGCGTCGTTGCTACACGCGCCCCTTATCCCCTCCTCAATAATGGGCACGCACCGAGAGCTATCCGGAGCGTGACACACGCTTACGCTTCTGGTGGGGGCTACAGTCGCGTGGCGGCGGTACGACTTGGAAGGGATACGAGATGAACTTGGCGGCGGCGGCGGCGGCGGCGGCGGCAGCAGCAACGGCGGTGGTGGAAGCAGCGGCGGCGGCGGCGGCGGTGATGGTGGTGGAGGTGGCGGCAGCGGCGATGCTGACGGCGGTGGAAGCAGCAACGGCGGCGGCGGCGGCGGCGGCGGCGGCGGCGGCGGTGGTGGTTAACAGCAACGCATGCGCACGCCACGCGCCCTACCTCGCCACCGCCGCCGCCGCCGCCGCTGCCGCCGTTGCTCGTCGCTCCGACGGCGGCGGATGCACCGCGCGGCCTCGTGAAAATCCACGACAAGTGCGTGCGTACGCTCGTACGTACGTACGGCGCGTACAAACGAAGGCCGCGAGAGTGCAGGGACCTCTGCCTCGCTGCAACGCGCCACCTCTGCTGCGCCGCACGCTCCGTCGTATCTCCGTTCACGTCGTGCCGACCGCGACGAGGATGCTGGCTAAACGCAGCTACGTGACTTCTGTCTGCGCCGGCCGGAGGCGGGAGCGCATTACGGAGCGAATTACACGGCGCATCGGAAAAGAATTCGCGCGACTTTCTCGGAGTTTTACTGCAAAAGAGATTATGAGTTATCGTACGGTATATAAAGTGTAATAATACCGCCAACCCGGGCGGAATGCCGTCGCGATACCACGAGATTACGTGTATAAGGCGTCGTTGGCAGTTTCCTGCACGCGTTCTCGCCGGCGAGAGAATGTATCATTATCTTTTATATTTCGAGAGTGGCTAAGCGCCGCGGAAATGCTAAAATCTAACAGATCCATTCGTTTTCATGACTCGAATAGCGGTCGGCCGCACAGCAGCCGTCTACCAAATCTACATTTTAATATAACCATTTGTAATTATAAATTAGGCACTTGTGGTATTTTCGACTGTTTCATTGATGTTGTTACATTGTTGTGTAATTATACATGGAATGCTATAATATTAAACTGAACGTTTAAATATTTAACATCTGGAGCATTTAACTTTCATGGAATTCCAATTCCGCGCTACATTGGAATGTCAAGTATATTCGCAAAATTTGAGAACTCGCGAAGAATATGTCGAAAGAAAAAACGGAATGAATCGCGCGCGCATCTATTTACGGAGCGTCCATCGCGTTTATCGCGCAGGAAACGCGCCGCGAGGATTCGCGGAGGCTGCAAAGGGCTGCGAACTGCAGCCGAGAGGAGACGGCGATGTCGACTCACGTGCTCTTTGAACGGAGCAGTCTGAAAAGAGAGTTTCTTAAAGTCATTGTAAATTTATGTGCAATCGACGTAAAATAGACTCTCTCGCACGTACACACGAATTTTGAGAGGCAGTATTTTGCCGCGGCGAATTCCTCGAATGAAAATCATTGCGTTGCATTGTGCGTTAAATTTATATGTATTTAAAAGCGCGGTACGCGCTTCATGTTTGGACAGAAAGAAAAATAACGGCCGCGGTCATGTTTTTTCGCGTAGCATAGCTTTGCATTTAAATATAATTATTTAAAAAAAAAGGGAGGGGAAAAACAACAAAACGCATCCGTGCATATCGCGGAATTGAAAAGGGACGACACGGAGAGCGTGACGCGCAGAATTTCCGAGTAACTTCTAAAGTTTTATCTTACCCTCCAAATCGGGACAATCGCCCGCGTCAAGAACGAATGTTATTAAGCCAGTTTTTAATGGAATCCCGGGGATAGTTTCGAGTAAATCTCTTAGGCGTTTAATAAAGAATTTGGAGCACGAGGAGCGATGTATAGAGCGAGAGAGGAGGTAGCGTGTCCTACTCGGCGCCGCCGACAATGATAACGGAACACGACAGCCCTGGCTGTTACGTGCCTCCTCGAGAAAATATCGCATCGTAATTCCGAAGCCCTACCATTGAAATTTTAATTTTGTATATCATGCTAACGACGCGCGTGTCTAGGTTCGTACGTGTAGCTTGCGCTGAATGCCCTCTCGTCGAGTATTTTCTTATGATCGTATATGTACGTCCGCTTCAATTATTCGTTAAGATATTACGTCCGGCATCCGCGTACGCCTGATGAAGATTTTATCGGGTTAACGATACGCAGTTGGACGATTCGCATTGAGTTTTATGCATATCGTCCACGCAATCGAACGGTCCACGCAAATTTTTTTGTTAATTTAACACACGATGAATGTGTTACAGATGAATGCGTAATACAATTATTGTGTGAAATTAATATAAAGAGTACAACATTTCGACACAGTAAACACACTCTCATAGAGGCTAATAAGAGTCAGGGTGCAATTACAAAGGCGCAATAATTAGTTAAAAATTAACTTCTTTTATTAGATAAATTTTATCCACTTTTCAACTCTTTTTCGAGTCATCCTCAATGTATACAATATTACAAAATTCCATAAGATTACTTCAGTCTCACCAGTCAAATCAAGGTTGAATTATTAATGAGTTACCAAATCCGAAGGAATTTTTAGTTGCGCCTTAATAACTGCGGTCTGACTCTTATTAGTCTTTACGAAAATTTATTTATTAATTTTCAAAAGTTTATTTACAATTTGTTTTATTTTGACACAATTTAGGAACGAATTGTGGAACTATATTTTTTCAATAAAATTAACATTTATCATATACATAGACACGTACATTTTATTTATCTTACAATTTAGATCTATATTATTTTTATATTGTATTACTTATTCGTTTATTCGTAAATTGTTACATTGAAAATAGTGAATATCAATTTAATACGAAACACTCAATTAATCACTATTATGCAATTAATTATATTATGCAAATTTATATTATTTTTATGTTATTTATTTATTCATAAATTATTACTTTAACATTGAAAAATAGTGAATATCAATTCAATCAAAACACTCAATTAATCACTATCACACATTATATTAAGTCAACACTCGATTATGTTAAAATCTCAATATAAAATTTTAATAACGACCGGTTTTGATATAATACAAAATATTTTCTACTGGCGATGCCGATATTCATCGAAAAAAACTTAACGGTAGACGATTTGTTATTCTTTTCTGACGAAAGCTTAACATGGCAATTGATTAAAATTCACTGCTGCGACTCGTGCGTCACATCAACACATCTCACGGGTCTAACTCGTCAAACGTGAGCGTTGGCACGCAGATAATTAATTTACTTGACTCACTGAGGATAAATTATGCGCGATTCTCGTCTCACGCGCGACGACGCGGATCAAAAGACACGAAGAAAGAATTATGAAAGGAAAGCGCGTATCTCCTGCGCGCACGGTGAACAAGCGCGCCTCGCGTTCACCAGGGAACTTTGCTAGAGAATTCGGAATATGGGGCTGCAGCTTCGCGCGAGAGGCATCTCATTCGACACCACAGACGGTAATAACGAGAGCCCGACGGCGCGAGGTTACGTGCTTCCTCCAGAGAATATTAATCCGTAATGTTGAACTCGGTCTGTTGAATCTTCCAGTCCCGTATATCAGACGCGGAGGCTACGGAGAAGAGCTCGGCAGCGAGACTCGCGAAACGGAAACTTTTGCGGCAACCCGAATATTGTTAGCCGTCCGTAGCCAACTCGATGAAATTTGCCTTGTGATTTTTTTTTTTTTTTTTTTTATTAATACTACTCCCAGACATTGAAAGGATAGACCGAGCGTAAAGTGCGAAAATTGCGTAGAAAGAGATGAAAGATAGTTTGATAATAACAGAGAGAAAAGAGACAATTGAATTCGAAAGAGGAAGAAAAAATTACGGCAACTGCTTTGTTTTATTTAATTTTTTTTTTCGACATAATTTTTACTGCTGAGGATGTTTTGGTTATACAATGCGAGCTAAATGTTATCAAAATTTAAAAATTGAAGGCTTTTCCAGGTTTATTCTTTTAAGCAGTTTTAAATAAATAACTTTTAAACGAGTAAGTGGATCTAAATAAAATTTTGCATGAATATTTATTAGTTTTATATAAACATTTTGATTTAATTGGTAATGCTACTTTTACATTAAGTTTTTAAATAAATCCAAACGCGATTTTACATCGAATCAAGAGTAAACGAAAAATTAAATAACTTTCAAACCAATAAGTGAATTGTGCTCAAAATTTACACAGACGCTCAAACGTAGTACAAGAATATTCCATCAAATTTTTATATTTTTGTGGTAATGTTTTGAGATATCTCATACATCCTTAAACACGCTCGATCTATTTTTACCACGTCTGCGATTATTTCATTTCCGATGATAACCATATCCTTCCAAAGAATAACGTGAGTACGTGTAAAAATAAATTTATAAAGAGAGATGGGCCACCCGAAAAAATGCTTCAACGATCCCGGCGTAAACTATACTGCGCACTTGACTGCACTGATCGAACTCTCTTTGTTTGCTCGTTCGTTCGTTCGTCCGTCCGTTCGTTCGTTCGTTCGTTCGTTCGGATTGTACGGATGCGCTTTTTCATGTACCGACCATACTCGGAGCAGGTGCAGGACCGGACAGAAGGGCGAACGACCGAACAAATCCGGTTCGGGATACGCACTAGGCGAACTCATCCCTTCCTCGTTCGCGTATAATGTGGGACTAGCTTAAACTGGTTGTCGTAATAAGAAGAGAGTTCATTCTTCGCTAATAGGGGCGCGGACGGTGGGAACAAACTTTTACTTTTGATTTACTCAAGAAGAAACTGCTCGGATAAACGAACCCGTCGGTTTTTCAATTAAACGCGTATAATATTAATTAAACATCAAGCAATATCAATATTGCCACATCATGTAATAACTCATATAATCAACATACCTAATTATTCCATTAACTTGATATTAGTTTATATAATAATTTTCTTTTACTATTTACGATATATTAGGCAAGAAGATTATAAAAGAAAGAAAAAATTTCATTTATTACAGACCTCTGTAGAATGTTGCAGACATATTAGTGCGAAAAAAATCTTTTGGAATACTTAAGGAAACCATATCCAGTTTAAAAGTGATCAAACCGCGACTGTTTGAAATAGCAATGAGCCGTGTGAAATTTCACGTAATTATCCGAAAGTAATGCCGTCGGGGAGTAACGCCTCCGCAGTCACTGTTAGGTTAATCGAAATGGCTTCCTTTTTTAATTCCGCGTAATGTCTGTTCTGGGAGCTAACCCCCTTTCCGAAATCACGACGAAAAAACTCGCGTTAACAGAACGAGAATGCAGACATAGTGCATACCCAGTGCTTTTTGTAAAATTACAGATCCATATTCTCTACTCACCTGTTACCGATAAATGTGGACACTTATTTTTGAGATTTTATAATATATATATATATAATGTTAACTATGCACAGTAGAAAACATTTTTTTCTCATGATAAAACCAGCCTCATTGTTGAAATTTTTATGTTGAATTTTTAACTGAGTATTAATTTGATATAATGTGATTGTGTTCTTTAAATATTTTATGAATTGATATTCAACATTCCTTAGTGTTAAAATAATATTTATGGACAAATGAATAAATAACATAAAAATAACGTAATTTTGAAACATAATTTTAAGATAACATAATGAAATGTGTTAACGTATTACAAATGTTAATTTTACTGAAGAAATGTCTCTACAATCTAATTTTAAATTGTGTCGAGGTGTTACATTTTTTATTAATTTTTTACAATGATTATATTATTTTCTGAAATATTTCTTTTGTATTAAATTAACCTAAAAATTTAAGTCGTTTCAGACACACGTGTTAAATTTAATACAAATTGTGTGCACTTAAAAGCATATTTATCGATAAAAGTATATAGATAGTTTTATGGATAAGTTGAGGATATCGACTATTACATTTTGTAAACGTTTAAATTGTTTATAATTTCATTTATACTAAACTTAAATAAACCGCAGCAAAAATATGATGATTCGATAATTAATGTAAATTAAGAACTTAATGTGTATTTTTAAAAGTATCGATTTCAAACAGTTTCGACGAAGTCTCTCCTGTGTATCTTAGTATGGAATATATAAATGCACCAAGCCCTTGCTTATCTAACCGTCTGCTTCATTTAAGTTTTATTTCGAGATATATTCATTTCCTAACTTATAATTTTAAAAAATAATTTCACGTTACACACCGTCCGTGATATTTAAAAGAAAGGAAAGTCTCAGCAAGAAAGACTTTAGATTTTTCTCGAGAAATTTTAATCACAATTTCTTGCTCCTTTGAGTTTTCTTTCAAAACATAATAAGCTCTATTGTTCTCAGGAAATTGATCCTCGTTAAAATTTGTGCGCGTAACCATGCTGAATCCAGGCGAAATATAAATATTACGCCTGGATTAACCACGTTATATTTCGTATTTTGGTCTTCCATATATTTTTGACCAGTGTTTACATTGTTTCATAAATTTTGTCTGATTAATGGAACGGATTATTGTGTTTTCCTTGAAAATAAAGTATTTGCAGAGATCTGCGCGACATCCACGGTCCAATCACGCTGGAATTATTCATCCATTTAGAAGTTTTCGCAAACAAGCGTTTTCGCAAAATTAACATAATATGCACCTTGACGTATTAGCGCAAAAATGTCATCGCCATGTTATATCTCCATTCGTCTAGCGTTGCTCGAGCAAACAAGAGTATAAAGATCGAAATACGTTTCACATCGGCCATTCGAAGCTGACTTTAAAGCAGCTTTTTATACGATTTATCTAGTATTGGAAAGACATTGGCATCTCTTACAGCTTCCTCGAACGTACGTGTTCCTGATGATCCATTTATAAGTATAACTGCCGCGAAGGTTATACTTGCTCGAAAATGCGTTCACGTCCACGTATGTAATTGAAAATGAAAAGATCTATCATCTGATATGTCATGAGAAAGATTAGACCACCGGTAAGATATCGCGGATACGTCCATAAATTTTTCTTACTCGTATTTTTGTACGATATTACTCAAATTCTTCGTTATGATAAAGTAAAACAACAAGTCTGTCAATTTATCATCTTTTTGCTCTCCCGCGAAAATAAAAATTTGTTTTTTTTTTTTTGTGGGAAACTTTGTCTAAAAAGCACCCTATCGGGTAAAACTAAAGTGGCAGGTGAAATGGGGAACTTTTTTAAAGAGCATTTTTGAAGCAACGGAAGTAAATTTTCCGCTTAGGAGTCCGACAAATTCCGGGTTACACCTCGGCGTGACTTTATTTGAAAGAAGGACGGAACAAACGGCGAGAGCGCGGTGGTCAGAGAGTGGCGCACGGATTTTTGCCGGCCGCGCGCGTCGAGATAGCATCGCGACATATTTGCCTAGCAAAAGCTTCGGACCGAAAGAGGGTAGGAGGAGAGAGAGAAAGAGAGAAAGAGTCAAAAACAGAATGGACATATTGCTACAGTGGCATTGCGCCAGCCCGTGTTTCTGCAAGATATCTGAGAGCGTAAATTGAATCGTGTACTGGCCGGCGATAAATTCGAAAGGCGCGCGTGCGATATTTCTATCCAACTCTATCGGTCCTTTTACACTTTAATCGCCTCGCCCCCGGTGTGTGTATACGGAGACGCGCGGTATATATTTATACAGTTTGCGCGTTATATTCACGCGTGCGGAATTATCGACCAAATAGAAACACGATGACAGCGACAGCCATCTCAGCGACATAGATTGAACGTACAATGGCAGAGGAAGGAGAGGGAGATGTATTGCCCGATACAGATCCGAATGCAGTGACCCAATCACACGTTCAACATGGCACATTCATGAAATAATTTCCGCCTCTTTGACCGGAATATTAGTAGCCGGATATTCAATGGCGTATGCTCGTAACTCTATTTAACGCGTTTCATTCAATGCGCGTATCGGGATTAATAAAATCGACGCATACGAAGTTAGGACGGCGACTTGATTAAGCTTGACGTGAACTTAACTGGACGAAACATCGTTGGGCTGTATACTAAATACAATTTCCGGAAAGCCATCATATTATACAGGCTTGTTTAATTTTCCATTTGTTCGCGAAATGAACGAGTTCGATCCGGCCGAGTTCGAGCGCGATTCTGATGCGATGATTCATAATGGCTTTTATATATTGTTCGCGCTTTAGTCTGACTTTAATTACCTGTCTCATCAATCCTCTCTTTACTCTATTATCCACCCGCAGATAAGACATTTGGCCGGTAATTCGAGAACTTGGAAATATGAACCGGTATCGATATTAGTTTTAGTTACGGAGCAGCTTTTAGACACGAGAGAGATCGTTATCCATAGACATTCGGCCATGTTTTTGCTCGATTATTATTTTTTTTTCTTCTTTTACGACAAAGTTGCAACGGCAGAGGGATGAAACACCGAAAGAATAAAAATTATTTCGTAAAGAGATAGAGTACAAATTTCTTCCTTTTGTGACGCGCGGATGATTACCAGGATTCTAAGTGTAGCTATGCAGGTGAGCGCGCCGAGGACGCTTTAAGCTTTTCCGTATTCCCTTGATTCCATTGCTCTCTTCTCCTTTTTTTTTTCCTCTTCGTTTCTTTATTCCCGACCCCAACTGGATCTCCTCTCTCTCTCTCTCTCTCTCTCGCTCTCGCTCTCTCTCTTTCCGCGCCGGCAGCGCGCTTTCAAAGAAATATCAATTTGTTGAATTATTACGCTCAAAAGCGGCGATTTCACCGCCCCTCGGATTTTACGCACGCACGTTTGCGAAATGCACGTATCTCTGTGTGTAATCGATTACGAGATGTATTTCGAATTAACTGTTCAAATATTTTATATAATTAAAAGCTAATGTATAAGTGTTCATGTTTACGGAATTGCGTTATTTTATGCATACATGCCCTGGAGTAAACGTGCTCTAATTCCTCACGCTAATAATATAATAATTACAGAATGGAATATATGTACATTTGCGCGCGCCGCGTATTCCGCGCGCGTACAACGCCAACGGCGCCGGCGTCGGCGTCGCGACGAGGGCGGCGTATTATTTTTTTTCTCTCGCGAAATTGCGGAAAAAAAAAGAGATGCGAAATGAGATGAGTATGACAGCAATGGAGGGCTCTAGATAACGACCGTTAGATCGAGTTAAAATCGATAAAAGCGCATAAAAATTTGCCGCTGCACTCGATCACTCTATTAGTTTTGACGTTATCGCAACGCGATCGATCTTGTCGAAGAATTTTCCGCGGCGTTTTTTAACTCGCGAATTAACAGCGGTACCGATTATACGATCCATTTACGTCCCGTTTCCACGTCGACAAAAGCGGCGGGGCCGTTTCCGGAGAGGGCGGCGGTGGTACGGCGCGACCCATTTTCCGCTCTTCCTTCTTCGAGGTGCTGCCTTCGGAATATTATCATTGGACTATATACCGTCCGCTTCCATTATCTACCGCGCTACAACTACTCGAAGCTGGCCGTACCATTAAACTACGGAGGTCAATTTGTCCCCGCGCGATACTCGACCTTGTATTACGTTCGGCTTACAGTTGGAGAATAACGTCGACCGTAGAATCTAATCTCTTCGTTCACGCGTGTGATTACGCCAGGTTGTATTAACCTTTCATTAGCACGACGAGGTGTGATGACTTTGAAACATTTAGCATCCGAATATATGATTGTTCAACGATTCGTGGTAATGAAATTTAAATTAAAATTGTTTGAACGTCTATCGGCTTCGCCGACTTTCTAATGAAAAACCCAACGTTTCTCTACAGACAGTCCTTTCATAAGAAATACGTACAGGTGTTTGAAACGCTTTGGTGCAAAGGGAAGCAGAATGCTGTTCTTTTCCAATTTATCGTCGATGTCGATCATTTTATGTGGCATTGCTTCTTACGCTTCTTCGTGCCTTAAAGCACGTAATGCGAGAGTTTAGCCCTATTAATTTCATAGAATGCGCGTTACACGCGAGCGTGCTACGGTCTCGGGGGAGGCGGGAAAGGGGCTGAAAGGCTCGCGGAAAAGCCGAAGGCGGAAAAGAGGTGGAAAACGACCTAACTCGTTCCTTTCTGTGGTCCGTTTTAATTTTCCGCGCTTTGCCTCTGAACCGTTCAACGCTTTACAACCTGCTCCGCTGCCTACTCACTTTCTTGTCCCCTTCCCCATTTCCGCGGCGATCAAAGGGCCATGATGCCGTTCCCGTATCTACGAAGAGATCGACCGCGCATCGATACGTTCGATACCTCAACCGACGGTGTGGTTTCTCTCTCTCTCTCTCTCTCTCTCTCTCTCTGGCGCGCGCGTGAAAGAGAGTTGCAGAAACGAAGCGTCAGAAACACGCTTATTACTCAACGTCAATTTTACGTGCCGATAGTTCTGTCAGACGAGAAGAAAACGGAAAGTAAAATGCGTCCATTTGTAGAATTATATAGTTACGCAACGACCGAGGTATATTAAGTCCTAATAAGTGGGTTGCAATTTAACGCGCTTGCGAGAATTGTATAATTTGTATTGTAACACGCTTGCGTGGATTTAATGCGCATTGCAATCATTAATCTTGAATTAGACGTGATGCGCGCGGTTGAATTTAATTTACTCAGAATTATTATATAGTGGGTTAAAATTCATTTTTTCATTGGCCCGGAGATCCGTAGCTACGCCTACATACAAAAAAAATTTATTGAAAAACAGGGGATTCCTGTTATTTTTTTATTGATTTTTCGTAATACGTTAAGCACCAAATGCAAATATTCTTGCTTATTATATTACTGATATCTTCATGATTACATTTAATATAGTATTTTAAAAATATTGTTTTATTATAACTAATTAAAAAACAACATATTTTAAACAATTCTCAATGTTTCCCGACAAGATATTTATTTGATCTCATTATTCATACTGATATAAAATCAAATTAATTATTAATAAATATAGATGGATGGGTTATAAAAAATTACAATGAAATCGGGGTGTTAATAAAAAATAAATACAACTAGCAAAAATATTTGTGTGACTTTGTTAAATAAGTTGAATAATTGAAGTATTCTCTTTAACTAAAATATTATATTTACAATTCTACTTTATTTACATCTGATATATTTATATTTACAGAATATTTCTGAATATTACTTTTAAAAATCGAAAAGATTTATATCACATTTAACCCTGAAAGGAGATCAAATCTTACATTCTACTAAAAATGTACTCAGGGAAATGATTGAAAGAAAAAGAAAATAAAACAGTTAAATATTGACATTTTCTTCGTATCATGTTTTGTCAATATCAATTTATTTCCATTTGTATGAGTATTTAACAATTCAATCAACTTAAACTTGAGACGTCAATCGACTAAAATATTTGACGTTCAAAATTGTTCAAATAGCGTTATCAATATTATGCTGTTCTCAATTTCACCTTCTAAAAATTTTACTTTTATACAAAGAGTAAATTTTGATAAAAAAATGTGTATAGACGTTAAATCTTTATTAGATTTGAAGATATTTCTTTGGCAAAAAAAAAATAATAACATTGTTTATCACTTTTTACCGAGCTCATTCAATCTCTGAAATTTTTCCTCTCATTTTTATTATTCGCGAGATCGCCCTATAAATTTCGAGCGGCTGTGTATCCAACAATTAGTATTCTGCCGTGTAACAAGACATCGACGTGTCAATAACTAATTCATCGATATAACGACCTCTATATTCTGTAAGCTCTGAGTATGCATGCGAGTACATTCTCGTATGCACAATAAATCGCGGCGCGTGCGCGCGCGCACACAAATGATTGTAGAGGAATAATACTTCAGAATTAAATATACATCGTAATCTGTTGTAACCCATCCATTTTGAGGCAATAAATTTAGGAGATACGTTATTTATCTGTAACATGTATCCTCGCAATTTGATATATACGTACATTTACATACATCTTACACATAATTTGATACTATTTCAGATTCATTATCCCAATTTAAAGTAAAAGTTAATTTGTCACTCACTGATACAATGCTCAACAGCAGAGTAGATTATGTTACAGACCACGTTACATTGTAACACATAAAGATAACATAACGAAACAAATTATATATTTACGACTAATACCTAAACAAATTGAAGGTGTATAGAATATTTTTCAAAACATTGAGAAAATTACGTTAAAATTACAGATTGTTTTATATTGCATTTGAAAATAGTAGAAAGAATTTGGTGATTTTCTGTCTAGAAAAAAAATTATTTCAATAAGAAGTAGACACGTGCGCTCTAATGAAAATACAATTAATAATGAAAGAAAACTGATTTTTTTTTACCAATAAGTACTTTAAGATAATTTCTTTCGAATAGTTATTTACCAACATAATGATAGTTTCTAAAAAGAAATTTTTTCAACATAAACTCTCGGAAGATTAAAAAACATAAAAGTCTTTTGTTTTAATTTTTATCAAAATTATCCAAATAAACAACGATAAACGATTAATATTGCAAAGAATAAATAATGTATAAAATAAATTATTCACCTTATTGTTGGCGTTGCTGTTGCCCTTTACGCCTCTCAAATTCCTTTGTTATGCTCACGCATCACTCGCGAAAATTTTGTCAATTACGATCGCGCACGTACCGCACAACAGACTAATACCTCCGGTATTATCGTATGTCGCGTTTTACGATGAAAGAATAAGATAAGAAGAGCGAAATCGCGCGAACCTACATCGTTCGTCCGTTAACCGTGACGTTTCGGTAATTAATGCAACGAATTAATGTACGAATCTCGAGGTGGAGGCAATCCAAAAATCGTGCGACCAACTTTACACGCCACCCGCGGCGACTCTGCACCTGTTGCTAAAAAAAATTACATACCCTCGCGATTTTTAAGACGATTATTATTCCGTGTGTTGCGAACCAAGCGAATAAGCGCAAGAGTTAAAATTAAAAATAAATATGCGCGAGATGAAGTGGCTGATTCTCGGTAACATGTCCCCTGTTATCGATATATTGTACAAACGTCGAATTTATGTTACACGGACGTGTGTTCCACGTCGACTGTAGTCGATCGGAGCTGATTTAGACTCCGAGTTTATTAATCGCGTATGCTGACAATTATTAAGTTGGTGGCGAATGCTCGCAGGGAAAGCGCGAGCAGAATTTACCGAGTAAATTGTTGATCGATCGCGCGGGGGCCGGTTACAGATACTTATTTATAAGGAGGTAAGAACAATCGCGTTTCGCGAAGTAACGCGACGATCTGCGGCACAGTTTGCGCCGCTATTTTCCTCGTCGTTTGCATGTAAAATAAAAATGTATATGCGCGGCACAGCACGAACGGTTATGCAGCGCGCAACGAGCGTCGAAACGACGATGAGGGCCGCGTGCCAGTGAATTTACCGCCGTATCTCGTAATACTTGACGCGCGATGAAATAAATCGTGACAATTATCTAATCGCGCGGGACGGGCGCTGAGAAATTATTCGTAACGAAAGATCGCGCGTTTAGCGGTTCACCGTACCTGCCACTACCACATCTCGAGGGATAATGAAACAACAATGCAGCAGGCGGTTCTCTCTCGTCTCCGTTCGTCGACTCGAATCTCGACGGTTACCGTAAACATGACGTGATTGAATCTATACGGCGGTGCGGCTTACGCCGCACGAGACTTGAACATATTACTCCTCGGCTCGCGATTGTTCCCAAATAATTGTTTATTGTCGGCATTTACGATTGATCAACTCTCGCAATTAAATCGCAGGTATATACCGAGGGTCTACGTCGAGGCGGATATTTAATTTCTTGAAATTGGCATTGTTTGGATACGGGATAGAAATCATAAACCACCGTTGTGACGTTCACAGGCGATTATTGCTCCTGTGACGATATCGCGCTCGAATATATTGCTCGCGCCGCGCATTGAATTTTCCGCTTAATAAAACGTAATTTGCCGCGTCATTGTCGGATCGAGAGCGCGGAGCAATTCACGAGTCGTCGAATTATACGGATTCAAGTTACAGAAAGCCTTAATAATCACCAATTATTCGTTTATTAATAATGCCCGTGTTTCTCGCGAGATTTATGCGGTCCATGTTTACTGCGCGTGTTATAATGCTGAATTTCAATTGTATATTTTTGGATGATCCATCGAGCGTAATAAAGCATCGCGTGCGATTAACTTCGTATCCTGCAAAGACCCGCGTCCGATTGTCATATTCTGATAATTAATGCGCAATCGTAATTAACGGTATTTTCACGGAGCGCGTGTCACATGGATGCGAGAATGGAATCTGAGAGGAAGAGACCTAGGAAACATTAATTGGGCAACGACAGGATAATGAAGGAACGAATTATTTTATTTATATGTTATTTGTTATTGCGATACGTATCCTCTCTGTCTAACGTCATAATCATTTACTTAAATTACTTTTATTATTATTTCAATAAAAATATGAATAAAATTTTATTTATCAATCGTATGGGAGTTTCAAAATTAATTAAAAAATTTATTGTTTTGTATCAAATATTTCTTACTTTTGAAAAAAAAAGTGAATGGAGAATTCAGTTGGCGTAAAAATAATTTTTGATGTATTATTCTGAATACCAGTATAATTTATATATGTGTGATAAATTATTAAACGTCATACATCATTCGTCGCTCGTTTTTTGCACTACATACACTGAGAAAAAGATACTTGAAAAATTCATTTGTGACATATAAATTTATTTCACACTAAAATAAATCTTTATTTAAATAAAGCCGAAATAAAGTTTTTTCCTAGTAATAAATAAATAAATCAATTAATAAGCAAAATAAGATATATATTTCCTAGAAATGTACATTTTGTTATTACAAATTTGTTTACATCCAAAAAAATTGAAAAAGTCACAAGTAACATTTGCTTGCTAATATTTCGATATTGCTTTTTTCTCAATGTAATACAATGTATCGCGCAGTTATTTTAGAATCGAGGAAAAAAACGGCGCGAAATTATTCCGCGAATTATTGCGCGTTATCTGTCAAAACGCGACCGCTCTTAACGATTAAATAATTATTCAGTCTGCGCGATCAATTAACACTAGCGATTTACTCAGTGTGATACGTTAAATATTTCGCAATGACTGTTACGGTACGCTCGACGGTTTACGGCGCGTCGCTGAGGTTCAATGTTTTGCTTTGTTTACGTTTGCGCGGCGTGATTCGAGCCGGCAGGTAGCGGAGCGTTGTTTTCTCTCGAGACGTGGCCGCGATAAATACTCGGAGACATCGAACGATCTTTCGTTACGAGTAAATTTTACATTCTACGTCGTCGTACTTACGCCGTGTGATTGGCATACAATATAGAGTTCTAGATAATCGCAGAAGCGTCATTGAACATTCTCTGATTAGCTGTCAATAACGTGATTCACAGAGAGCTATGTCGTTTTCTTACTTAAGAAATTCAACTGATAAAAATAAATTCAATAAAAACGAGCAAGGAGAAAATGAAATTGTCTCAATAAATCAACATTTGCATATTTCAAACAGTACATTCTTACTTTGTTTAATAATTACAAAGATTTAGAAAATCGGTCGCTAGAAATACCTGTGACCTCGTATTATCATCGAGAATGATCACGTTTTTGAATTAAAGTAATTAAAAATGTAAGAAGTCACATTAATTAATACTTATTTTATTAATAATTTATCGAAAAAGTAATCAAATATTGAATAACGAATAAATAATGAAAACGTAAAGACATCGAAAACTGGCTTGAATTTATATAAAATATAATAATTTAAAATAAAATTACGTAATTATGTAATAATAATATTTTGCTTCAATTTTATATAAATAACTTTTAAACGAATAAGTAGATCTAAATAAATTTTCGCACAAATATTTATTAGTATTTTATTAGTATATAACAATTTTGATTTAATTCGTAATGCTACTTTCTCGTTAAATTTGCAAATAAATAACGCGAAATACAATAAGCGATTTTACATCAGAATCAAGAATGATCAAAAAAATTAAATAACTTTTAAAACCAATAAGAGAATTGTACACAAAATTTTACACAAAAACTTAAAGCAATAGAACAAACTATGAAACTTTTATATTTTTAATATTTTCAGATATGGCACACATACATAAAAACTCCTTAAAATACCCGCCTGATGTAGCCTGCATGGAATATCGGAACGCGGCTAACTTCAAATGGCATTACGTTCCCGCGTGTACTTCGTGCTATTGCGTACGTAAGCGGTATCTTACATTCAAGCGGGTTAACAACTGTTACGAACTGTTCCGTGGCTCGTCGCAATTATGTATCTCTCGAAACGCGATCGTTTCTTACGAATAAGTATCGTTAACTCGTGCATTTCGTAAGTACGCTAAGTATTTGTAGCGGCTGTCACACACAGAGCAGCGCACGGCGGCGCATCGCGTCGCGTCGCGTCGTTGTGTTTCAAGGTTATGTGCAGTTCGTGCGTTGCGCGGCCAGACGATGACTCGGCTCCGAATCTGGTACTGCATCGCTGATTATTCTCGTAATGTAACGTTTCGCGTAACGTGAATTTGCGGCGATTGTACTCGAGTCGAAATTTTACTTCTACTTCCGACCTCGGTTATATCTCTCTCTTAGCTCCCACGTACTTTGCACCTAAAAATAGTTATCGGGAAATTTCCAACTTTTGAAGTTGAAAAGGGAGTTTTCAGCTAAACCTCTTACGACTCTCCACAGAGACCTTATTGCAGTCAATAGGTTAAGTACAGTATCAAAAGAGGTTTATTTAAGTGTTTTTAAAGTATCAAAGTAGGCGTTAAAGATTTGAACTGAGGTCAAAGTAGAAATAAAATTTCTCGAGTATATTTGTAATATATATATATAGAGGAAAGACACTAATACCGATTACAATTCTGAAATGACACCTCTTATTTCTCGGAAAATAACGACCTTGGTGAAATTTTCTCTCATAATTTTTATACGAATTGGAACATTTTTCCGAAATATTCTCACGCTGAGAGAAAAATGTTTTTAAATGAAAAAAAAAAAAAAAAAAAAAATACATTTTCTTCAAACCATACATGGTATTTTGATGCAAGCATTTGTTTGTTCTATTTAAGTAAATAGACGTTACCTTAAATATATAATTTTATATTAAAATAATGTTTTTTACATTTAAATAATAATTTTACAAATAAGCCAATAATATTATTAAAATTAATTAAAATAGTTTTTTAGATTAAACAATCTAATTATCTTAAATATAAAAATCATCTGATAGTAAATATTTTTTTAATTGCAAGAAAACATTACTTGATTAAAAATTATTTTTTCATTTTATTTATACGTATATCATTTTATTTTATTAAAATTTTTATTAAGAAATTTTAAATCGGATTGCGAGTAAATAATCTATTAGGACTCACTAAATAAATGATTTTTTTGTATTAAATAAAATTTTTTTATTTTAAGATATTTTTTCTCTCAATATAGAAATAATCAAAAAATCTACATCTTCTCTTAAAATTTTTCATATGTATGAATTCTGAAATATTCTAATTTCTCATCTCATAATTTCTAAAAAGATACTTTTTAACTTTTTTAGATCTTACAACATTTATCAGAAATTATAGAACAAAAAGTCTTAGAAATTTTAGAATATTTTATAATTAACTAGCTATGCCTCGCCACGCATTGCTGTGATTCAGTCTGGTTAAATGGAAAAATAAGAAAAGAGAAAGCGCGGTATACAATTTTTATATAAAAACACGCGCGTATTTGAATGCAACGTTGTGTCAAAATTTCAAAGGATTCGTTGAAGAACTTTCGGAAATTTAAGATTTTGAACAAACGAGCATTTACATTTTTATTTATATACATGAAAAATTCTGAGAAAAGATGTAGATTGCTGAGTATTTTTGTAAAGTGTTCCAACTCGTATTTAAACAATCTGAAAAAGTTATAAAATTATACAGAAATTCTGAAAAATTACGTGAAAAATTCTGAGAAAAATATTTACCAGGGATTGCACTGATTAAATAATAATACTGACAAAAAAACGATCTGCTTAATTAAGATGCTTAAACTTAAAATTGTTTTTTTAGTTTAAAAAATTTGGTTATCTTGAATATAAACATAATGTAACAATAAATATTTTCTAGAACTGCAACAGAAAAATATTTGATTAAAGTTATTATTAATTACTTATAGTTTATATCAAATTCATGAAAGATGAGAATTAAATTTGCAAGATTAGTTTTTGCAAATTGCAGTGGCCCAATTTCTTATTTTTAGAGAAACGCTTATTTTTGGTTATTGTAAAAATAGGAAGCGATGTTATAAAAACTACTATGCCATGTTATCTGAAAATCTGAAAATACTTTCTAGCTTATATCTATTTTTACAATTTTAGCTTTTGTTTAAGAAATGTAATCTAAAAACAAAGTAATTCGTTAGTGTATTGGTGAACTTCTTCTACAACATGTATTTTCAAGAATGATTTCATTTATTTCGCGTATGTTTATCTTTAACTCTTACATTTATTCACTTAGCTCGAATAATAATCGTTTTGAAGATCGCGAGAGTATATAATTGTCGTTTTTTTTACAGGTGTGGCGTATGTTATCGCGATCTTGTTAATGGCCGCATGATTTTTGGTTTGAGAGTCTTCGTCATTACATTACGTTAATTTCCGAAACGTTCCAAGTATCGAGCGTACATCACGGTTTCGTGCGATTTCGTTTTTCTTATCTTCCGTCGTAAAATACGGTTAACATCGGGAGTGTCGTCTCATTTTAATTGTGTAATTAGTGCGCGTTAATTGAAAGTATTTCCGCGAGTGAGTGCAACGGAGGAATCTGAGAGGATGAGGAGGCCTGAGAGGCATCGAGTAACGGCAGTGCAATCGTGAGGTAAATAACTTATTTTGTACATATATTGTTTTATTTATTTGCAATATATCAATCGTTCATCGTCGTTTATTTAGATAACTTAAAAATTAAACGAAGAAATTTCTAACTTTCGAAATTTTATACAAAAATATTAAAAAATTGTTTTATTTGATATAAAAAGAGTTATTTATTCAATGGGTCCTAATAGCTTATTTATTTGCATTCAAGTAAAATTTCTTAATTGAAATATTTATTATATGTAAATAAAATGGAGAAATAATTTTTAATCAAGTATCTTTTTGCAGTTCTAGAAAATATTTGTTGTTACATTATTTTTATATTTAAGATAATCAGATTTTTTAATCTAAAAAAGAAACAATTTTAAGTTTAATAATATTATTAGCTTATTTGGAAAATTATTATTTAAATGTGAAAAAGGTGTAAAAATACAAAGTTATATAGTACTTAAGATAACATATTTATTTAAAAATAAATATTTTTATTTAAACAGAAAACAAATGCATCAAAATATATAGTTCTAAAAAAATATTTTTATTTAAAAAAATTTTTTTTTATTGTACAAACTTTTGCGCTAAAAAAATTTTTTTTTTAATTATTATTTTTTAACTATTTGAAAAATTGAAGAAACAATTTTTGGTAAACACGATAACCACTTGTTAAAATGTTAATTATAATTATAACTGTTATAATTTTTATGTTGCCTTTATGTTACAGTTCAACGTGGTTTGCAACGTAGTCTGCAACTCCGCTGCTGCGCATCGTATCGGTGAGTATTATATTATCTTTTAATTTTCGGGGAAATAGATCAATTATACATAAAATGGTAGATATGTATCGAGTTGAGAGTAAGAGAAAATATTACAGACAAATATATCTCGTAGATCCATTGTCTTTAAATGGATGGACTAATAGTAGCGTATATTAATATATTCGATAATGCATGCATTCGTATACAGCGAGTATATATATATATATATATATATATATATGCAAAATTGAAATCAGCTTACTATTATCAATGCATCGGTTAGTAATAGCATTATTCATTGAAAGATTTTATTATTTCGTGCAACAAAAATATTAATTACAAGATTACCTGAAAGATAGAAGCTCGTTATAGAATACGCTAAATGCAAATTTTAACGGATGAATATTTTACAAACAGAATACTCAATTAAGTTTAATCTAATGATTTACTAATTGTAAGTGTACGCTAATCTTTAATAGCCTATCCATTTGTGATAAATTGAATTTATTTGAAGCGTAATGAAGTTACGTTGAATCCAGTGAATTTTTCAACGCAAAACAGAATTCTTTATATAAATTATCTCAAAGTAGATAAGTTGTATGAACTTATCAATTATTTTAAAATTAACATTGAGAAGTACATAATCTTTGATACATCGACAATAATTGTAGTAACTTATTCACGAGGTAATGAATAAAAATATTTATTTGTATCGATCAACTTTGATTGTTTAATCAGGAATTATAATCTCAACGTTTTGGTATTAAAATTTCCATCTTTATTTAATCTCTAGAATGCGCTTCTAAAATATAATAATTACGAGAGAAATCCTAACATAGTATGACATTCGAGAGAGAGAAAAAGTTTTACATTATGTATTAAGTACATACGAAAACGATTCGCGAGAAATCATAAAAACAATTGGACTACGAGCACTTTTCCGACCGCGCATTCTGATCGTGGAACTATCGACGTGCATACACTCCGATGCACTCCGCGCCATTTGGCCTAGGGACCGTTTCTCGAGCCGTAAAGCAGAAGGAACTGAGAGCATATTGAGTACTCGTTAAGAGAATCGCCGTCGAGTACGACGACGACGATCAATCACAATTTTCCACGTTTCCTGCCGATACGCGGTCGCATACGTAGGCACGTTCCGGTCCGGAGACTAAGGGGGTCGTTGAACCGTTTCCACGACGCGCTACATCCCAAAAATACATGAGAATTGGAGCGAGGCGGCCCATAGCTGTACGCTTAGAAACGTACACGGACGACGTGAAGAGATAAAGGGACTACTGCAAGATCAACGGGCGACTACGAAGGACCGGAGGGAGAGACGGGGGGGAGAGTGGGAAAGGGATATACGCTGTTAAAGAGAAATACAGACGGGAAGAGAGAGGGAGGACAAGCGACGAAGGTAGAGAAGTAGAGTATTCCGATGTTGACAATGGGATAGACGGGGGTATGGGAGACACGGCAAAATTTGGAAGCGAGCGAGAGAGAAAGAGAGAACGCGAAAGACGCGTGCGAAAGAGGAGATGCGGAAGAAAGAATACAATGCCAGAGCGAGGGAAGACCCGGGTGACAAACAGTGGACCGTAGTCAGCCAGCAGAGCGACGCTGCTGGATGAATATATATCGCGATGTGACTTCTCTCTCTCTCTCTCTCTCTCTCTCTCTCTTTCGGAGTCAAGAATTATTCTTCTCTCATCTATTCTCTTCACGCGGATTATTACAGGCAGCGTGCTGCAACTTTTTGGATAAAAACCAGTATGACGGAAAGAGGGATGGCTTAAAAGTTCCGAACAGAAAAAGGCGACCGATCGAAAACACGCGAATACTTTGCGCTCGGCTTACCCCGCGTTTATATTGAATCCCGCCTGATTATCCTGAACAAGACGGTGACCAAAGTTTGAGACTCTTGGTTTGCCGAAGAGCGAAATTCTTTCTTTCGCTAATTAAGGGTTCTCTTTGAGAATCCCGCGCGTTGATAATCCAACGGGGCATGCAATTTTACACAATACCCTTTTCTTGCGTTATTTTCGCGCAAATATTTTTCCATTCGGGACTTTTTTTTAGAACGCGAAAATAATCTCGCACGTATTTATTTGCGAGAATATATTTTCAAACTCATTATTCGTGATACATTCTTTTTTAAAATATACAACTTTTCTCACGCTAACAACCGTATGCAGCAAGCCCATTATCAGCGCATTGATATTTTCAAATTGGAAAAGTCTCATTTTAACTTGAATTTAAATTTGAAAATCTTGTTAAAAAAGAATGTATTGTATTTTGGTCACCCTCATCGCGGACAGTAATAATGCAATAATACATAAATTAAATAAGATCGCTGTCTGGGAGCAATCTGAAAAGGAAGAAATCTTTAAATCTTTTCACGAAAGTCTGCACAAAGTAGAACAGATTCTTTTAAGCTATTGTTACAAAGTTAGCAAAGAGTCGAAGAAGAACCGTTCGCTTTGAGAATGAGAGAAGAATTTGGTGATCTATTTCGTTAGCTACCGTATTCTATTTTTCTATATCGGTAATCAAGTCCAATTCAAATGATAGAGTGACAGGGGGGAGAGAGGTAATATAGAAATGGAGTATTCGCGGAGATGTACCGCGTTTTGAATGCATTCGGATTCCGCTGGTGTAATGTATCTTGAAATGCGCCGGAATATACAGCGAAGATCGAAGGGGAGAAATTACGTCCCGGTATGCCGTCGTCGCGCGCAGCAATAACAACGTTACGTGTGAAAATGGAGTGGCAAGGTGATGCGGGAGGCGGACACAGATCGTTATGCATTTGCTGCATTGAGGTGAATGTAAGGCCGACGTGATACTCGCGATATACACGCGGACGGATGGCGATGCGCAAACCATTTTCATCGCATTTGCAGAATACAACGGTAATTCAATCAAATTTTTGTAGGAAAATTGAAATTGAAAATAATTCGCATCTCTGATGTGCTTAAAACGGGATTTATCTTCCACGAGATGTCAGCCGTTGACCTGAAAATTACGTCGGTTGTATAATCTCCCTTTTTTCCCCCGCTTTTTTTTCTGTACCCGTAAACACACCCTCTGAATAATGTAGAAAGCCGCAACACATTGCGCGAATAAATTCGGATACGCAGAAATGAAGCCATAGCGTCGCCATACTCAAAGTAGATGCTATCATTGATATCAAGCCGAGTTTGATCTACTGTAGCCGCTTGAAAATTTGTGTTTACACATCTTCGATGTAGTCGCCGGGTAATTCTGCAGCTCAAAGGGGAGAGAGACTCTGTGGACTGAGTCGAAACTTTGGTTCCTGCCGTTTCAACTTAGTCTCGATGTGTCTCGAATGCACTTCGTCTCCCGATCTTCTATCTCTCCGACGTCTGATACAGTGATCGTCAACTTTTTCGATTATCGTACTCTAGAATTCACTTTGAGTCGACTCGAAGTCCTGGAAAATTCAGAGCTTACCGTTGGAAAGATCTTTCGAAATCCTACGTGTTTTCGCACACTAACCATTCTCTCACTGTAATTTTCTTTATTCGCATTAACGTTTGATTTCTTTGGTTACTCGTATTTTACCTTCTTCGCGATAAAGAATAGCAACAAATTTATAAATAACAACTGGAACGTCGCGGCGTCATGTAAATTTCTTACAGCAATGGACTCTTAAGTGACTGCTCGAATTCAAACCCACAATAATCTTGTATTTTTAAATTCATAACTTTTAGCAGGAGTCACGGAAAAATTTGTTGTATCTAATTGACATATAGATATCCGTTATTTTTACAAAACTTACTAATATATTGCATTTGCTGTCGGCTGTTAACAATGCTGTCGGCTATTGTGCAATACATTCTTATACAAAGGATGAACAAAACGAACACCTATTAGAAAATATAAATACACGTAGGAACAATTTTTCATACAAATAGCAATTTAAATTAACTTTGTTCAAATTAATTGTTAAATCGTGGAATGATGGAATTATCGTTTTATTTATATTGCTTACGTTTGCAAGTTTATTGCGAAAACCGTGGCGCGCAAAGTAAACGCTGGCTGTTATTTCTTCCACGAAGATGGGAATTCCACGATCGGCTAACGATCGCTCCGCAACTAATGCGGTCGGGCTATAATGTCGCCGTGAAATTAGATCGCTCGCAATAAATTAAATCGTAGCGCGGACGACGGAAGGTGCAAAATGGAGACGGAGAGCGGAAAGCGACGTAGAACGCGACGCCGCGCCGGTAAAGTTCTTAACTGCGGCTCCGTAACTAAGTTGCCACCGTGCTCGTTTGGAACTTAACCGATGAATAACTGCAAAATAATCAGCTTAAATATTCATGCTCCGCGTTTGCCGTTGCTATACTTCATCTCTTGGTATCGCCGAACGATTGCTTCTCCCTTTCCACCTGTCCCTTTTCGCGGTACGACAGAAATGTGCTTCCGATATATTCATGTATACAGGGTAACCTACATTTTAATCTATAAATGGATGTATTTCAAGAGGTACTTTGAATTGAAAAAAAAAAAAAGAAGATATACGGAGGTTAAAGGAGATATCGAATAAAATATTTAGAAGCCACAGCGGTTTTACTGTAATTCGCCACGTAGAATGGTACACACAGAAGAGTATCCCTCTCGTACCAAGAAAGGCGATTACTCAGATTTTTAGTTTTCTTCTTTTCAGTAACGGTTGTCTTTGCAGGGAATGTTTTCTTGTTAATAGTCTTAAAATACATTCATTTTGAAACAAGTAATATTTATACTTAAAATAAAGTTCTGTGTGCTCACAGAAAAATAAATGCCACAAATTACTCGAGTAAATTACTTAAGAATATTACTTATTTTGCAAGTTCATATATCCGCAAATCTGTCATAAGTTTATTGAAAGAAAATATTTTTTAAATATTCTAAATATTCAATATTCGAAATATTCTTTGTTAAAGATAGCTGTCACTTACTAAAAAAAAAAAGATAAGATAAAATGAATAGAGTAATCGCGTTTCGTAACAGTACAATTGATATATTTGTGTGCTGCGAAGATTATTAGCTAAAGTGAAAATCGATTTCTTTTTTTCTCTGACGAAGTTTATTTTATACAGCACCATGAATTGAATAGCATTGTCCTCTTTGACAATTGGAAGTCGTGAAAAATTCGCGTGGTTAAGGATCAGGTGTATTAGTATTTGCGCCGTAGAAAACACACAGTCTTTCACGGTCTGATACCTCTTGCTCTCTTTCCGACGTTAAGTGCCCCGTTTTGTCCCCATCTTTTCCTGTATCTCGCCGCGACGCGCTCAATTTGCCGCAGGATGTAATACTACCGGCGCCGGCCAAACCGTCGTCGTAGTTCGAAGGAAGATTGCAGAGGTGGAAGCCTCGTTTCCAGTGGGATACAATAACAAAGGATCCTCCGCTTGTGAACGTAGGTATGCCTTCGCCCTCGTTGATAATTACGATATCTCCTGACGTGTACAAATCATTTCGGCCCCGTTAAACTGTCACTTTAACACCGTGTAATTCATCAGTGGGATGTATTGTATGTTATGTAATTTCGCGTATATTGCTGAGTAACATAAGGAGAGAGAGAGAGAGGGGCGGGGTGGGAGGGAGGGGTGCGACGCAAAATTGTGATATTCTGTATACGGAATACGGAATAATTTACGTTTTGTCGAGCCGATTGGCGTCCGCGTCGTTCGAACTTTTTTCCGCCGCTCGATTTAGCACACGGTTTATGATAGAGCGACTCGAACTTAACGACGCCGAACAGGCGGGTTCACCGTTTGCTTCGATTCCTCCAAGTTTTTGCGCCTCTCAGCTTCCTAGGAGGAGTCATTGACTGTGCCTCCGCCATTTAATATTGCCGCGGGAGTGTACAAACGGCTCGATGCCTCCTATCAGTGGCTCTCACGTCTTCTTCAGTATTTTCGCGTTCTTTTGCGGGCCCCCCTCCCTGCATTTAGAATTGAAAAATAAACTTGAAAATTGCCGTAAATCGATTGAAAATTATCTTAGCAAAATAAAAAAATTAAGCTGTAACATATATTTTTTTTATTGTATTTTTTAAGCACGAAATTGTAAAACAGAAACTTTTCAAAGCTTTATCTTTTAAATAGATTTTACGCGAAAAGAATTTTAATTTAGTTATCGAAATATTTACATAAAGAAAATCGTACGAATAGACAGAGCGTAATGAAATTTTTATTGAATCGATTTTAAATTAGTGAAAGAATTTGATAATGTAGGACACATGCTGGTTCATCGATCCGTCCGCGTATACATCAGAATTACTATGGCATTTTAATTTAAAAACGATTTGATTAGAGCGAATTAAATCATAGTCGCGGCGTTTATCCTAGCGCTGGCAGTACTGACACGATTGCCTTCGCTTCTGCATATACCGCGAAAGATATTCCAATTCGAGTTACACGTTGATATTGCTCGATTTGGTTCACGCGCTTATTACATAGCCGCGATCGATCTCGATTTTGCGGAAAAATCCGGAGATAAAATCTGCAAAGTAAGTAGGGCGGGGAGGCACGATTTATCGTACATCAAAACCGATTAGCGATCGTAATCCGCTCCGTTTCTCCGTCTGAGATCACGGCGGTATCGCTGATGCAGCTAGATCGTTTATCACGCGGGGAGCGGTCGAGCGGATCAGCGGCTCTCATCCATACGGTTGTTCCTCTATGATCTCTCCATCGTACGGGAAGCCGTACGGGGGACCGATTCACCTCGTCCGGTCGAGGTTGATCGTTTATCAAAGGACGATCTGGTGGCGGAAGCGTTTGCGGGACTTTTCTCTCGAGCGTATCTATCGAGGTAAAACCTTGTCGAGTTCTCAAAGAAGGAAGACCGGACGCGTTGCGTATATCGTAAATAATTATATAGCTCCACGCAATAATGGTCATGAGTCATTTTCGTTAATGAGGCTTCTCCTCTCCCTCGCTCTCTCCCCTCCCCCTTCCCTCTCTGTATTTGGAAACGACGACTCGTGGAATGAAGCTAAGTTTGGCGTAGATTTATCCGCGTACCTGGGGTTTAATCAGCAAATGGATGTTACTCATGTCGTGTGACACGCCATTGGATGATTCGAGGGATCGAATTTTTGCGCGACGCAAGTTGCAAGCGTCACATGGGATCAATGAGAGTTTTACGCATACTGTTAAATAAATTAAAGCATCAAGTTAAATAATATATTTTTTTTAGGTTCAACTTCCACGTGTGTCGAAATTTAATATTTTTATGCGAAAAATCTGTAATTAAAAGGACAACTTTATCTAATCAAAAACATTTCTGTGGTTGAATTGCCTAGTTTTCAAATAAATAATATTCATGTTAACGCGTATACACCTAGTGAATAATAAATTAAATCTGAATCAAATTTAACATTTCTCGAGTTAAATTGCTTTAGTTAAATTAACGACATAATGGTGACCTCTTGGAGTGATTAAAAATAGTTGGGTATATAAGTTGGGTATTTGACATTACGAATTTAACAGTGCAGTTTATTAAGTCTGATTCAACCGATTAAAACTATCTAGCGCGCTACCTTGCTGTCGGACAACCGTAAAACGTTTGTCTACTAATGTAGCGTCTATTTTCAGAATGATAAATGTTCTTATATTATTTACGTAAAGGTAAAAGCGGGAAATAAAGCGAAATGTTCGACTATAACTGTCCCAATTAGAATGGCGTCAAATATCCTCGACAAGTATCTGCGAACTTTAAATTGCAGTCTTGTTTAAGAGCACTTTCGCGCCATTGACTTGAACGCGAGCCATTTCTCTTACCGTCAGAACTGCAGATTTAGGTTTAAATTACTCATTCAGATTTAGATTATTCTTTACTACATAATTCAATGAACTTTTCCAGAAATTTGTACTTTGCATACGTTTAGCTCACACGTCATTGACAATTGAATTGGCGATGCTCGAATTTTTTATTCTGAATATACCTACGCGAGAAAATTGAGAGCGGGCTCGTAAAAATATTTTATATTACAATAAAATTCAATGTTTTTTTTTCCGTATGTTCTTATAGCGGAAACTTCTTAGTTCAGCTTGTTTTAGTTCATAAATAATGTAAGCGAAAAACTCGACTTTCGTTGCAATATTTAAATTATACGTCTTATCGCGAGATGCATTTCCAAGTTTCGCTGAGCTGTCTGCTTTTTCCTCCCTGTTTAAGATCGTTCTCTCTTTCTACAACATTTTCTTAGAAACAGCGGAAAAATGATACAATCGCAAAAATTCAAATCCAACTGATAACACTCTCAATTGATTAACGCAAAGACCAATTATCATTATGGATACGATAATGTACTCTTGTACATACATGCACACAAACACGTTTCTTGATCCGACAACTATTTTTTCCGCTGGCTCCATTTACATGCGTAATCGTCGACTCTAGAGAGGAAAACCGGAAAGCTGGAATTCCGAGAGATATGTAGCTTGACGACAATCGACACACGACACAACCCTCTTTCTTTCTCCACCTCGTAAATAGCCAGGTGACACCACCCCTCGTTGCACGCTGTGTTATGTGCCCTTCTTTCACGGCTCCTCCTCGCCTTTTAGGGAGTTCATTGCCGACTGTTGGAATCTGTCTTTTGTCGTCGCGCCGGCACGTCCTCCGGTAACTAAGAATAGCTCGTCGTCGCCCGCCTATGTCTCGTGGAAGTCGTGTGAAATAAAAGCCGGAGCGCGCTGAGGATTCTTCCCCTCTCGAGTCTCGAGCGCGCAGACGGGAGACACGCGGGTGGCACACGAGTTGATTTTCGGTACGTGTGTGCACGCCACGTATCCGGATTCGCGCCGGATGTGGAGGATTGGGGAAAGGAGACTCAGACGAGGGGGCAGGTCTAAACGCGGATAGGAAGGGTGGCCTAAAATTACTTAGAGACGACGATTCGGCGCGACGCGCAACGTCGTTGTCGCGAGGGTCATGTCGCATTCCTCTGGCTAACGATATCTTCGTCGACTCGCGAAGAAGCGACTGCCGTTTCCTGAACGATAAAGTTCCCTCTCTCTCCCCCTGCTCGCCCCCTAACCATCCCTCTCTAGAGATTATATATGCGATTTTATTCTTACGGCGAATATCAGTCCTCCGAATATCTTTTCGCTGCCTGTTAAAACGGCACTTTTCGGAAGAAGTTTAACGGCCGATTCCACGCTACCCGGCCAAATTTAAAAAGCTCGTGAATTCTTCTCGTTAGGGAGAGACCCCTTCTCAAACGAGATTTTATTTTAGCACGACATCAGCGGAAGTACTTTCTCCAGGAAGTAAGTTCTAATTAATCCGAGCACGCTCTATTATTAGAACTGCGTTTGAACAAACGCCAATCCGTGTCGAATTTCCTTTTCGAATTCAAGTTTAAAATATGAAATCGCCAATAATTTACATTCGGTGTATATTACAAAAAGAATAATAAAGAATCACTGTATAATAAATCTTTTTTTTTTTTGTTTTTTAAAGAGAGTGATCCTATGTTTAACATTATTACATATTTGCGCACAATCGAGATATTAAATGCAAATGTTTGTCGAGCATATAAAAAAAAGCAAACATACATGTTTTATGTTGAAATATTTAATCATGCAAATAAAAGTTTCATTTATTTTTGCTTTCAAAGGTAAAGGCAAATTCCACACATTTTATTCGAACGATTTTTTCCTCGAGATCAATAGGAGAAGATAGAAGATCAGAGAATCTTATAGTATTTCGTACGTACCCTGCGTTATATGCCATACATAATCATATGCATCGTCGCACATATAGGCCATTAATATACCAAGGGGGAAGGAAACGACAAGGAGAACCTTATAAAATAAATCCATGCGCAAGACGATAAATAAACCGAATAGGAAATGTCGATAGGGGGGCAATGTGTGCGACGCGTGGCAGCGAGGGCAAATCGGAAGAAGCAAGGCAGGCGGGATACGTCGTCGTCGTCGTCGTCGTCGAAGAGAATAGGAGCGACGAAAGTCGTAGTCATAAAGAACTCGCAATTCATACCGCGTGTTCCACCGATACGACGCGCTGTCGCACGTAGGCATCCCGGGGAAACGTACCACGTGAATTTGAAAATGTGTCTATAAGTATATTCCTACGTAACAGAGTGGCCATAAATAACGGTCATAAATGTAGATCTGCGAGTTAATAAATATGTGCGTCTGCGACGAAGTCGCGTCGTTCTCTACGCAGTAGAGTAATCGAACGATAAGAGGTATCATCTCGTGAAATCGGAAAGGAGATATTCGATTCTTGGTGAAGGGGCTTTAGCCTCTTTAAATAATTACACCGGTCGACGAAAAACAAAAAAAAATTGGACAGGTACAGCTCTAATCAAAAGAGATGTTCCTATAATTTTTGGTGCATTAAATCCGAATCCGCGAGTGAAAATGTTCTAACACGTCAGGTTTTTGAGAAAAATGTGAAGGGGTAACCTCATAATCGTGTAATTATGGTACAGTGTCCTCGAAATCATTTTGCAATCAAATGTTATCATGAAGTCAGATGAAATCACCAGAAATCATAATAAAATCATATAAAGTTATCAGAAATCTTAAGGAAATCACCAGAAACCATTTTGGATTTCTGTGTAATTATTATAAATTGCGTGTAATTATCATGAAATTTATTGTGAAATCAGTTTGAATTCTTGGCTTTTGTAATCACTTTTTGGTCTAATATAGTTATTAGAAATCACACTATGCTGCTTCTAAAAAAAGTCATTGAAAATTTTATGACATTTTTTTAAAACAATGTTTTACCAATTATAATGAATTCTAATTACGAAAAATCATTGTGTAATCAAATGAAATCACCGGAGATGATTATGAAATCATATAAAATCACCAGAAATCATAATGAAATCGTGTAATCTGCGGAACAACGTTTTTGCTGATGGTTACCCTCTCGGAAAAATGAGGTTGAAAACTCCTCAATATTTTAAGGGGATTAATTTTTATTGTCCAACAGTATTATACATATCTTATCTTACACACAGAAGAATCAATTCTACTGTTCAGGAAAGTGATTGCTCAATTTATTATTATTCTTTTTTTTTATTATCTTTAACTAAGAAATTTCTTGACAATTATCAAGAAATATTTTCCGATGATTCGATAATGTAGGACTTGATAATTATTTTTAAATGTACTCGTCATAAATTTTAGAAATACTTATTATATCCAAAAAAAGAATTTCTATTCTTTTAAAGATTATTATAAAATTATTATTATAAGTAAATTGAATTTTTGTTTTATTTTAATATTTTGTTTTAATTTAAGATTGAAATATTAAATTATTACTAGGATTCAGAATATATTTTGAATAAATTTGATTTTTACGATAAACTACAGAAACAAGTAACATTTACTTAATTCAAGTATATATTTTTCTACGTTTATTTTTAGTTTAAGAACTTTATTTCAGAAGTTTATTTCAAGAGCATAAAAGTTTATTTTATGTAAACATTACTTGTTTCAAGTAAATGATGAGTGTATTATAAGACTATTACCAAGAAAATATTCTTTGGAAGAATAATTATTCTTTATAAAAATAACTTAACAAGAGAATAATTTTTTTCTATGTTTATCTTAAAAACAAAGCGCGCCAGAGAAGTTTGATAATAGCTACAGTGAAAGATTTAATATTTTTATTTTAAAGTACAATGTTCAAACTTTAATTTGAATTCTTTTTAAAGAATTGGAACATCAGTTTTATCAATTACGAATTATTAAAAATGATTTTAAAAAACGCATTTTTTAACACGTTTCAACCTCATTTTTCTCAAAAATTTGACGCGATGGAACATTTTTACCTATAAATTCGAACTGAGCGCGTGAAAAGCTGTAAGAAACACTTATTCCGAATTGAGTTACTAGATCAAAATTTTTTGATCGATTATTGTTATCGTTGAAAAAGTTTACGTGTCTTACAGGGATATTTTTACGACAAACTGCGTTTGCTCAGCAAGCACAATACGTGAGATACGTGAGATTCGTGCTGGTTTGTTCTTGAATGTTGCGTTATTTCGTAAGTTTCCGGCTTGCAGGAACTTAGACAGGTACACCTGTCGATACCGCGTTATACGATTTTCGATCGAGCGCATCCGAATTGACACCGTGGCGTATGAAACCGCGGCATCAGCATCAGTTTACATCGTCGCTCGAGTTCGATATCAATTCATATCTTCGCGATGGAATCGCGGATAATTCTCGCTCGAGTTACGAAACATTAATTACCGTCGACGAATCATCGGAATTATTTCTCCAACACTTTAGCGGTCAAAACAAATTTGCCGCTTTACGCGTTACGCAAATCGTCCGTCCGCCGGTCGACGTGTCGCCGCGCCAGCTGATCGATACCCTGGCGATTAATAGCCATCGACGGTGGCCGACGGTGGTGGCCATTTAGATCGCGGGGCAGTTGCTAATAGAATCGAAAGTGAGTCGTTCTGTCAATTCCATTATTAAGCCGCCGTCGGCGGTGCTCGATGGCGTGACGCAGCGAGCGGCGCAATTTCGATCCGAGCGACCCGGCAGATAGAACGTCAACTAATTGCACCAACGCGACAAGTAGTCGATCTTGCGAAGGGCATTCACCTTCCTCTCTCCCTCTCTCCCGCGTTGCACCGTGCGTGCTGCAGTACACCGCGCGCTGCGCTGCGGCTCGCGAAGAGCAAAGAGCGGGCTGCATCGCGTGCTGCGGACTCTCCAAATTCCACGGTGCGCCTCGAAATAAGGTGCGGAGACGAAATAAGATACGTCGCCGCGTCGCCGTAGGACGAGAAAAATGTCCCGATCGTTTGTCGGCCGCAATTACGATATCCTGCGAGCATATGCGCCGCGAACGAGGACCGAACCGCCTTGAGGTACGCTATTGTACTTGCTGATTAACGTTTTACCGTAAAAATGTGCTTGCGTAACACACGTACGAGACGTATGATTTTCTCAAGTATGAGAGCTGATTATATTTTCTTCTTAAACTTTCTTAAATATAAAAAAAAAACAGCACGCGATTAAGGAAAAAAACAACAACGATAAACGAACAAATTAGGAACGAAAATTGCTCGTTTGTTGATCATTTTTTTTACCTTAATGGCATTTTCCATATATCGAGCTTATTAAAATAAAATAGAATTTATTTCGTCGCAGCTTTCGCAGCTGGAGAAATAACTTAGTTTACAACCTTTACTTAACACATTCATGCATATATTACTACCTAAAACTAAATCCTAAAACTAATCGCCTTACGACCTAGATATTCTCATGTCTCGTTTCATATTGTCTCTTTAAACTATATTACACAATCATAAACGTTACCTTACTTCTATATTTCGTCCAATGTTATTTTATATATCCCTGCTTTCTTCTTCTTACATCCCTTTTCTCTGACTTTCCCTAATTTACAAAGTACATCGCTCTTATTGCTATCTAAATCCTTCGACCATAAATTCCTATATTCAGTTTCTTTATCGTCTTCCAGCTTTTCAAACCAACCTCGCTTGTCTCGTTGCAATTCTCTAATAATATCGAGCTTATTATTCTGAATTAAAATACAGCACAATACATTGTAAAATACAATGACTATTTGAAGCTACAAAAGTGGCGCGCTCGGCCTCGCCAAATTTCCACACGCGCGGCTTAAATTTTCGTCTTCTCTCGTATTGCGGGACGGCTGAATTTCGACGAATGACGAGGACGGGTCGGTCGATTTTGGGGTGGCGATCCCGCAAACAGCCACGTACGGGGCTACGAAGGTTCCCGCCCCCGCGGTCGAGTTATCCAATTGTTTTTGCGGCCATTGTTCCGCCATTAGCATCGAACGGTTCCGCCGGAAAGTTTCGTTTTCAGGAATTGCCGGAGTTTCGGAATGGATGGCCCGCCGCCACCGCCGCCGCCGCCGCCGTTCACCATTCACTGCTCATCGGCGTCCTGTGTCGAACCACGAGGTACACCGCACGGCTACCTCGACTCTTTCAATCGGTCCTTTCATAGAGAGCTGACTCGCAAAAATAGTGAAAAAAAAATTTTAATGACGTATTCAGGAGATTAATCGCGATCAGAAATCCCAATACGTAAATGTCGAGGTCACGTCGAGGTTTCTGACTTGTAAGCAATCAAAGATCCCTAATGGGCAAGTTATTACACGCGTACCGATTTATCATCTAGTATTGATTTTCACAATTCAGTGATTTTGCCTTTTTTACATTTTTTTTTTTTATATAGAACTATTGATATCGACGGGCTAGTAGAAAATTTCGAAATTTCTGAGACGAAATCCAAATTAATCTTAAATGTTAGATTTTTAAAATACGAGACGATTTCTACACAAAAAAAACGTTTAATTTAATTACTGAAATTATTTAGTTATGAGTTAAACAATGTGAGATTTTTGCTTCGATGGTACGCTTTGTTCATCTTATTATATATGCCAAAACGTGCCTGCTGGTTGAATACGTTAAATCTGTTCGTTGAATTCATATATTTTGTCTAATATAATATATTTACAGTATTATTATAATATATTATAATAATAATATTATTCCGTTTGAATTTATACATTTTATCTAACATAATATATTCATAATACTATTATAATATATAATAAGAGTATCAATGTAGTTATCGAATATTTACATTTGTAATTTTACATTGGTACATTTATAATATGCCAAATAAATTACTCTCTCATTTTACTTATTTATCACTCACTAAGTTGACGGTCTCAATTATGGTTAAAATCATTAATTTTTTTCATTCCTGTAAATTTAACGAACATTTCAAAAAATTATTAATATTAATGTAAGTAATATTAAATTATAATTATTATTAATAAATTATAATTTCAAAGAAAAGTTACATATTCAATAAAACGATTGTGAATTTTGGGAAAATATTTAAAAATATGTTTATGTAAAAGTCCCGAGTTTTTATGGACTGCGTAATTAAATGCATATTAATATCCATTTTTAATGTCTGTTACCGAATACAATTTACTAAGAGTATTTTGAAAAATTATTAAAGAGGTATTTAAAGAGCTCATTAAAGAGATCATTAAAGATAACTTTCTGCTCTTTCTTCTGAATATCAGCTTTGATTAAGAAAGTGATTTCGTATCACAATAATTAATTAAGAAAAAATTGAAGACTGTAAAAAAGTTCTGTAATTTTGTTAATACATATATATTTATAAAACATTTAATTTTTTGCTAATCTAAACTGTAATTAGGACGCAACCTATAATTGGAACTGTTACCTTATAGGTAATATATTAATAATGAAAATAAAATTACACGACTTAAATTGCGACTTAAATTACCGCAGTAAGCGACGATGCTTCTGGGACTTTCTATTCCTTTGGCAAACATATATGTTCCCCGTTCTATTTTCATGGCGCTATCACAGGGGCGTAACGTCGATATAAGACTGCGATTTTGTCGGAGCAGTCGACTTTCTTGGGATTGTATCAAGGTGTTGCAGCAGCTGGCGCCGAGAATGATTTGCGCCTTTGCGCGTAGCGAACAAGAAAAAAATAAGAGGAGACGGGAGTGAGAGAGGGGTGGGGGGGGAGGGAGAGGAGAAGAGAAAAGATTTGCATCGTTTGTATGCTTGAAAGTTTTGCGAATATTTCCCGACCCTCCTTTTCAGTATTTCTGTATATGTCAAACCACGACGTGACGTATTTTCATTTTTCTCGGGTGCGCTCGCACATATAAGCGTAACAAGAAATCTTTTCTTTCTCGCGCTCAGGGACCTCGCTCAATCGACGGTTGTGAATCGACGTTGCTTGCACCACAAATATGTAAAAGCGTGCCCATAGAAATATTGCTTAGCTCGTAAATCAAAGGTCAATATTCCTTTAACATTAATAAATTAATACTATTAATAAAATAATACTAGTTAATATTATTAATATTAACTTAATACTGAACTCATTTCTTGAACTAACGTTCATGAATATACGAAGACTGACAAGTCGCGATTAATAAATTTCTACGTTATCCATCATAAATTTCTAATGGTCGAACACAATTTTGCCTTGTTGTACAGTAAACAATAATGTAATTCGCCTATTTAATTTCCCCTCTATTAACCACATGGAAAAGGTATCAATCAATAGAATAGATTTAATGTGCCGGGTTACCCGTTTCGCTCGATGAAATACGAATAGAGAGAGCGCATACTATTATCAGGATAGGTACATATTCATGGCGCTAAATGTGACTATTTGAGCTTCAGTCCATGGTAATGTCAACGATAACGTTATACAGATATACGATTTTCAACAACAGATAAATAATATTTTAGAACGGGGAACAGGAGGGTACGTAGCGTGAAATGTGAGTACAGGCTATTGAATTCATGTTTCGCATTGCTTGCCGATACACGTAATAATGTATTCATACGGAGCGCAAGGCTAGGTAATAGCGGACGGCGGAAAGCATCGAACAGTGTCAGTTTCTGACATGGCGCGCCATGGTTCAGCACCTTTCGGTCATCTGTTACTAGCTCGATATGAGCGCGAAGCATGTGATGCCTATTTTGATATAGCGTACTTTATCACTTTGGAAATGATCCCGAGTCACGTTCTGTCGCCTCCGCGTGGAGATTTACTGCGTGAAGCCTTTGTCGATCGCGTAAAGAGAGGCCAGTTAATTTTGGTTGAGAAAATTGATTTTTTTTAATCTATTGTAATCGGCGTACCAGCGAGCAGCGGAATTTGATATATTTCTGCGCGGAAAGAACGGTTTCGCTCAAGTGTCTAAAAATTTAGCTGGATCTGAAAATAATCTTGTTGGATTCTTGAATTAATTATACAGAACGCTCATCAAACTGGTTGCTAGAATGTAAAAAGAAACTTCTTACAGCATTTATCGTTGTGCTCGAGCGTCCTTCAGAATTATTTTGAACGGTTCAACAAAGTTATTTTTAGATCTGAATCTAGCTAAATTTTTAGGTACTTGAGCAAAACCGTTCTTACCGTATGTCCCTATCAAATTTTTGCTACGAAAGTATCGATCTAAGACCTCTCAAGAAGTTCTTGTCGGGAAAGATATGCGAATACATCGTTGGAATATATTGTATCGTCCTCTTTCCGCAAAAGATGAACGATAAAGTAATAAATATGCGTCATTTGCATTTTCTATAAAATATACAAAGATATCAATACGTATTCAACGGTCAATCTTATCGCGGGCTATATTTTCGGCACGGCTGGCTAACCAATTCCCAAAACCGAATCCAATTCGCAACATCCGCGCCTCGAATGGTTTCTGATTTACCGCCGGAACCTCTTCGATTAGCGTGCATTCTGAATATTGATTGTGACACGTCGCCGTTGACAAGCGGAACGAGAAACTCCGCGCGCGCGAAGACGTTATGCCGCGCCGCGATGCGACGCGACGTCTGCGTGCGAGATGACGCGCGTACAGCTACAGGAAATAGCTAAAATAATTCCTCTCGCACGGGAAAAAAATATCCAGATATTACATTTCGCGATTAAAAATTTCGGAATGACGTACAAACCGGGCGGGCATGACGGCAGTTTCAACGAATTCGATTTCGGCAGTTTTCAATGTTTCCATACAAATTGACTATTACGACTTTAATAAACATGAAACGTAATAGAAATAAATCGTTCCGATAAACGAAGCGTACAACACGGCGCGCGCAACACTATTAATCGTACGTGGCAAATAAGCATCGTCGCGTACGTTAGTCGCGGAAGCTGGAAACAAAAAAAAATTCTGATATCGACTAATCAATTTGGCAACGCCGCGCGTAGCGCTGTAGCATCATTATCAAATAATGCGATGTTGACACCGAAATAATGGCATTCATTAATTACGTTAGTTATGCATATTTCAGCGAAATACATTATGAGACCGTAGCTATGTCATCTTCCCAGATAATGAGAGTAAAAAACGTAACGACTTGTAAAGTTACTTGGCAGAAGAAACTTGTAAGAAACTTGACAAATTTTTTTTTTTTTTTTTTTTTTTTTTTTTTTATAGTGAGAGAAAGAGAGAGCGAAAGCTTGAGACGAGCATCAATGCATCACGATGAATATTTTAATATTCAGTGCTAGCATACGGTGACGTAAAAATTGTGCCCGTTCGAGGAACGAAATCCGTTCTCAAACTAAAGTGATTATCCGGCGCGCGGCATAGTCTTTTTGCTATGCTCGGAAAGAACCGAAGACAGATATATTATCCGGATGAGCCGAAAACATCCGATCCGACCACAACGGCGCTCCGGAGGCAGATCATTAACTTTCTCTCAAAAGACGCGATCCAGGTGCAATGAAACGATGAAACTCGTTATCGGCGAACTACTCGCTCGTTGCAGAAATCCGAAGGAAAATACGACCTGACGGTCGTTATTCACTCCGATGCAACGATCAAATATCGATTAAGCGGATCCTCCCCCCTCCCCCCTTCCCCTCTACCCCCTCCATTTTAGTTGGAGATCTGCCTCGCATAGTACATGTAATTGGCTATGCGTGAACATGATCTAACGATGCGTAAAATAGGATATAACGAGTATTAAATAAGCCCGCTTCCGCGTGCGTATCCCGTTACTATGTATACTAATTAATAGCAAATTTCGCAAAACTTTCTATTTACTTTCTACCTTCTTACACCAGTGACATCGAATATTAGTTTGCTTAAAAAAAACAAAAAATTGAATTACAGAGCAACGTTGTTTATTGAGTCGTTAAATTCAATTTTTTATAACTGTTGTTAATAGTTTTTTTTTTTTTTTTTTTAAATATCAGAGTATCAAAAATGTTATCTATCGATACGCCAGATCGAACTCGTCGCAATTGCAACGAACGAAGTTCGTTCTTTGAAACAAGCGCGGAAGAGGCGTTATTTGTCAATTAACTAATGTCGGTTCTTCGTAACGTAAACTCATTCGCGAGTAATGTCGGTTTTCTTTTGAAACAAGCGGGATGAGAAGGGGAGAGGAGAGGAGAAGAGCATATATATTTGTTAATTTGCTGATGGCAGCTCTCCGTATACGTGTCACGAATATAATATCGGTTTTTGGAAGTTGCGGAAATTATTTCGGTCTCTCCCTGGTTCGCTCTCCGCCGTAATCTCCGTGGGGTTGATACTCGACCTAGGAAAACACGTCACTTTACGTGACTTTAGGATGCATAGGTTTTCGCTATGATAATTATGCGACAACATCAGGGCGCGTGACAGTGCGAGCGGCTGTCCCTGAGTCACCCACCCCACGGCTAGGGCCGGGGCCGAAGCCGAGGCTACTTCACTTGTCGCGCTACGCTACGCTCGGACAACCCTCTACTTCATCGGACACGATATAGCCGCGAGCGATTACGTCTAGCCACGTTGACTGCACGACGCGTATACACGTACACTTATATGCGCGTATACACCAAGGGCTGGGCACCTTCTGCCCTCGGATTAATGCGCATACGTGACAGGGTAATGAGTCACAACGCGCGGGCACAATGTTTGCATCCCAGCCCTTAGAGACTTCGTCAGACACGAATATCGAATTTTTAGCAGGAAATCGCGATATCAGCTGAACGGACGAACGAATGTTTTCTCTCGTTTCTCGCTTTTTCTCCTTCCCGTTCTTTTCCGCCCAGCGCCAGGTTGTCGCAACACGCCTTTGGATTCGGCGAGTCTCTATTACCGTAATTAAGCGAATTAAAGTCATCTCGTCTTGCCGACCTCGCGATCTCCCGTATCGCGCAAAGTCGAGGGGATGAAAATAGCCTGGCCTAGCTCGTCTCATCCGCATTTTCCCTCCTCCCTCGTTTCGTTCTCGCCCTTTCGCCCGTCTCGCCTTTTTCTCCCTCCTTTTTGCATCTATATGGCACTTTCACATTCAGCGGCACGCGATATTATCGGCATTTAATTTCCGCATTATACTTTTGATCAAATTATTTGCGCCCAAGTCTGAAGCTACGCGTAATATTTCATGTCGCGGCCATCAACAACAATTTCACCGTTACGTTCGCGCCAAGGTGCACTTTATAACGCGCACTTTGCGCGCGACGGTAATGAAATATTCCATTTTGCCAGGAGCGGGAATAATCGGAAATCGGTTTCCGTGCCTTCGAAAGGTGATTTGTTTCTGAACGAGAGTAGTATGCCGCTCTATTGTTGATCAGTTCCGATGAATTATTCCGCGTTGGTATCGTACGTGAACGTACGTACATCGTACATATATATATATATATATATATATATATATGTATGTATGTATATTGGGTTGTACTGTGGCTCGATTTAGTTACGAGGGACCTTATCAGATAGTCAAGTTTGCTGGAACTGACCAGTCGCAACGTGCTCTCAGTGGAAACCGAGTTATCGTTAGGACGTTATACCCGAGACGTAAGTTAGCTCGTACCCTGGTGCACCGAGAGAGAGAATTAAGTAAATTATATTGCAGCGAACAACGTTGTCTCTCTCTCTCTCTCTCTCCCTCCCTCCCCTCCCTCCCCCCCTTTTCCTCTCTGCCATACTCGGTCATTCCCTTTTATTCCTTTTAGTCACCGAACGCAAATAATGAGGCGATGATTAAAGACCGCCGCCTTCTTTTTTCACGATCTCATCCGAGAACTCAGGCAAGTCTACATAGGCGCGCACACACACGAGCCTCGACGATTAAACAAATGAAACCGAGGCTCGTTTGCGAGGGAAGTTTAAAGGACATTTTGAAGAACGCGTCTCGCTCGCGCTGCCCGGAATTACACTAGCGTTTTCTCCCGCGTCGCCAGGAAACAAATGCAATTTTGAGCAAATATACTCGTTATATCGTTTAATTGGCTCGTCGTTGGCGGTACTGTAATTTCATAAATACACACTCGGTCGCAATTTGCAGTAAAATATGTCAGTATCGTTACCGCGGTTAACGGTGATCGTCGTGAAAGTCGAGAGAGAGAGAGAGAGAGAGAGAGAGAGAGCGTATCATTATCGCTATTCGGCTAAAACGATAAACGCATTTCGGTATCCACTGTCCAACTCAACCCAGCCTTGCTCCAGAAGTGGAGCGGACGAAGGTCGGTACTAGTTAGCCTTCTCCCCGTACCTTCTGCTCTCTCTCCCTTTTTCGCACGGTCATTTTTTTTCTCAACTCTCAACGCGGTAGCCTACCGTCCCCCCCCCCTCTCTCTTCCCTATCCCCGTCCGTTTGCTTTGTTCCGGCCAATCTTCTTGTCGAGAGTCCTTTAAGAATTTTCACAACTACGTGGGACTGAATACGTGAAATCAAATTGCACGGGAAAGCAAAAGAGATAACTGCTTTCTCGAAATTCGCCGCTGTCGTCGTAAGGCGAGGCGAGCAAAGACCTCTTGTTGTAATGCGATGCCGCACTGCGCGCAGCGGCACTGCCTTCCCTGCCTCCTACTGGAGAATTCAATTAACGTAACAACTCTTTCCTATCACAAAGGAAAATGTGTTTTTCCGGACGTTCTTTGTGTACTTATGAAGCCTGGGAAATTTGGGATGCGAAAGAAAAAGTTTTGCCGAAACGTCCGCTGCTCCTTAATATTACACAAATGTGTAACTTGGTTCTGTCTCGTCTCTCTTTCTCTCTCGGAAACCGAAAGTAAAATCGTCGTTTGAAGTTTATTTGGAATAGTTCCGATGCGGTTTGGCTTACTAAAACGATCGTCGTAGGAAAGACTCGCGCCGCCGAGCGGGTCTTTCTACGAAACTCCTACGGAACGCGGAGAGTTCGTTTCCTGCGGTTGTCGTTCGACGTTTCGCAGAAACGACTGTAGATCCTTCTACGACAAAGAAACGCCCGACTCGGTTATTTTCGAGCTAAAGCGCGCGGTCTCTACGTGTGTGTAGGTACGAGAAAGAAGCACGAGGAAGAGGAGTCAACGCGGAGTCAGCGCCCGAGACAGATGGAAATAATTAGCTTTTGCGAGCAAACTTTTGTACGACATTGTCACTGAAAATCCGTATATAATGATCTTGCGCTGAGAATGGAAATAAATACGTAGTAGCGAAACCGGCGCGGAAGTAAAGCGATCTCTGTAAAATGCACGTGTGTTGGATGAAAGTTTGACGATCTTGATACGAGGACATTTAACATTTAACATTTACAAGATGCTTGAATTTAGAAGAGAGAAAACCTCCCCTACCCCACCCCCACCCCCACCCTCTCCCCTTCCCCCGAATTGCATCCCTTTTGAATATTAATGAAAGTAGAGAACAGTCGCCGCGCAATAATATTGCGATAGCAGTGTTACGTACGAAACAGTGTGTTCTCGGTGTTTGCAATAACGGGGTCTAGTAGTAATTTAATAGAGGCACAAAGACAAACGGAGGGAAACAGCGGCGTATACCGAGGTTGCACAACTGCCATGACAATTCGATAATAATCTCCGTCCCGTACAGTCATATCGTGTCTCGAAAACGACATTATGCGATGTAAAAAGTAATCAACTGCCTGTCGACCTCTTTTGCAGAATGATATGACACCTGACGTTATTGAGCCAACTTGTAATGTATGCTAGTTACATACACAGTTTCGAATTTCACCTCGTGTCATTTTACGCTGATATTTCTCAAAATTAAATTTAGCTCGCAAAATCTGACGATCTTCTTTCAATACTTTCTAAATTAAGTGAAATCTATACTTTTTTTTTACACAAATCTATATTTGTAACTGTGATCGTTCATTGTCTTCTAGTAACTCTGATTAAGAACAAGCTATTCTCACCTGACTGAAATCAATGTATTATTGAGAAGAGTTGCCAAATGTGTATTACTTTAGCTGTTTTTTACTTCGTACTTCGTGCCATTTTGAATGTAAATTGAAGTTTGAAATTGCAGCTCGATGTTTCAGTCATCTATTATTACATGTTAAACCAGTAATAACAAATCAATATGTTATAAGCATTTCTGTTACATGCTGCGAAAAGTGTGATTCAGAAAACAAATCGTCTAAAACATACTTGTGGTCTTTTAAATCGTGTCTTTGAAAACATCGAATGTATGAAATGAAGTAATTAAAAATATAAGAAACCATTGGCTAATATTTATTTTATTAAAAATTTATCGAAAAAGCGATCAAATATTTAGTAATTAATAAAAAACAAATAAAAAGGTGAGAAATAAAATTGGGTTGAATTTATTTTTGCGAATTATGAAAGAGAGTTGATAGAGTTTATAAAAATATTGACTTAATTTTTATAATAATTATAAATATGTACGTACAATGAATGTAAAATATTCTACAACAAGCCTTCTTTTATAAAAATATAACAATTTAAAATAAAATTGTATAATTACGTTATTACAAGGTATATAATTTGAAAAATTTACATTGGATGTACCTGACTTTTTAAAATGCTGACTGCATTCATAAAACAAAACAAAGCTTATTAAATTTTTATCTATATTACTTTTTTCTTATTTACTTTTTATTTTTGTCACTAAATGTTGCTTATATGAAGTAAAAATATAAAATATTGAAAAAGTACGCGTTAAAAGACCTGTACGCATTCAGCAATTTTCCCCTAACTTAAATCACTAATTGATACAAGTATAACGCTGAAATCAAACTTGTTCACTACTTTTCGGTGAGTTATACACTGATTTCGATTTAAAGAGCAGAGCTTCTTTCGTGGCCCGATTTTTGCAGTGTGCTGTACCGTTGGTACAACATTTAGGATAACATAGCCGGAGTGTGGGACGAGGAAAGGGCGTCATGTGGTGGCAAGTAAGGAGCAGAGACGGGGTGAGGAAAGAGCGGCGCCCGATGGAGGGCGGGGAAACCCGTTCGAAAAAAGTGAATGGTGATGCACAGATGCGACGGATGTGACGATGTTCCTGGCTCGGATGGACTCGAACGACGGCGGTATATACGCGGGCCACGTATATACACCGGATACACATGAATGTAACACGTATACACGCGCACGGGGGAACGTGTGTCTGCGTAGATAAACGTGAAAGTTAAAAACGGGGCTGATTGGGGCGGCGGGAAAACTTTCTGTAGCTCCGGATAACCCCGCATAGAGGGATAGGTCTGGGCGCATAGTGGCTTCGACCCTGAACTTATATCACACGCCGCTATTTCAGCATACAAATGTAGAACTTTGGTCGAGGCTGCATAGCCGGCGGAAACTAGCGCCGTACTAGCTCCGAGCAAATCTGTCGCAGCGAGTGAGATGCGCTTCAAAGCGAGCGAGAGGCAGCTTCAGATGTATATTCGCCGATTTTCCGCCATTCCGAATCCTCATTTTGATCAAACGTGCTGTGAAAGGACCTGCCGCGACCTTAGCGATGAATTTCTCCGTATCGCCGTGTCTCTGTGTGCACAGAGCGATCGCGTTTCCTACTTTTACTTTGCCTCGTTATTATCGCTCTATGTAATACGCGGCAGCTATTTAACGAAAAGTTGGCCACTGGTCAGTCAGCGCCGCGGCGCAGGCCACGGCGGGTTGAATATTTCAGTCCGCGATGCTCAATTATGATGTCATATTAATATAGTAATTAAACCATATGTACGAGCGTGCAATACGACGGCCCGCTGAAAAAGTGTAGTATTAATTAACCTGCATGCGGCTTGCAGCGCAGCGTCCGCGCGATGGACTCGCCTCTATTCGTAATATTTCGTGCGATGTTTAATTAATAATCATATAGAAAGCGGAGAAAGGGCTCATTAGAGTCCCTCGGTAGGGAGGCACGAAAAAGTATCGCCACGTGATAAGATGATTAATCGTCGGGCTATCTCGAGTCACGTGAAAAATGTTCCTAAATAATCCCTGCGAAACGTTATCGACAACGTTAAACTTAATTACACAAACGATAACGTCGCTGAGATATCATATATACGCCAAAGAACGTAACGGAACTAACGAAATGTAATATCATTTTATATTAAACGTACTTTATTTTAATCCATATTAAAATTTTTTCATCATTTTTATACAGTAATAACTTTTTTACAATATCTTGTGTTTGAAAAAGTTAAATATATAACGGGGATAATAAAATCGCCATAATAAAATGTAAACGGTGACATTTCAGGCGTAAAGAAAACCATAAAACGTTCGGGGAATATGAAATTTAATAACACGATTGCGAATTAAATAATGCAGATATTTTGTCGTGTGATCTGCATTACAATTGTTTTTACAAATTCATATAAATGATATGTTGTACAAAGATTTTTTCCTCTCTCAAAAAAAAAACAGACGGAAATTAATACGTATCTAAAAAGTGTTAAAAAACGAAGGCTTAAAGAGTTTTAGCTCGAAATACTTTCGGTCTTTCGGTGCCACGTAGAACAAAAAAATAACTTTTCTTTCTTTTCCCACGCGTTTCCCAGATGTTTCTCTCGATGTTAATCTCTTTGAAAATTATCGCACGTAATTAGCATTTAGATAAAAACATCAAAGAACGATGATTTTGTGTCATCGTACCTTTTCCACTTTTTTGTCTACCTGCTCACCTGACCTTATACGAAGGACCGCCTCTTCAGCATCAAAATTCTAGCGCCGGTCGTACAGATCTTACTGCCTTATCCGGTACTGTCAACGAACTCTCACCGACGAGCAAGCGGGCGGACAGACAGCATGAGACCCTAAGATTTTGGTAATCCAACACTGTAGCAGCTGTATCCTAGCTAAGAACAAAGCCTCCCGAGACGGCCAGCGTGTCGTAAAATAGCTAAAAGATCAATAGACGCGGAAAAATAAAATCACTATAAAAGCGATATATTGAAACTTTAATTAAATTGCAAATAATTGAGTTTTGTTATAATTTGGTACAAGTCTATTTGTAAAAACTTCACTTTTTTTGGTATTCTTTATCGAGAATACTTTTATTTCGTTAATAGGGAAACATGCTCGAATGCATAGTGCTACACTGTATTCAGAGAACTGAAGAAATAATTAAATAATTAATTCTTTTTTTAAAATCTTATTTTTGGAGTGCCCTGCAAAGCTCGATTTTTTTTTCTCTGAAGACATTAAGGACATTTTTTTTTTTGTAATTTGTCATTTCTGACTAATATAGTGACAATCTCATTTAAATTCAAAACGACGACGCCAGAGAGCAAGATCCAGTTTCGCTTAAGCGTACATCTGAAGAGAGATATAAAATATGTACTCGGAAGTTCTAATGCGTCTGAAAAGCTCTTGCAATTACGATGTTAAATTATGTAAATATGTCGTCGCGAATTAAAATCCAAAGTTATGCGGGGATCCACGGAGGATTAAATCGTTAAAGCGAAGCCGAGATCGCGTGGCACTGTCGTTAATACGCATGGTGCATTATCGTTATCGCACGTTGTGTCCTATACGGAAGAGGTAGGGGGAGTACGACAAGGTGTAAGGGCATGTCGAATGTTGCGCCCGAAATTAACACTCCACGTAGGAGAACACGCACTCACGAACATTTGCCATAGACACCGATTAGCACTACTCGTGTGCATTCCGCGCAGAGTACACGTGTCCAGCTTTGAACGTCATTTCCATTCAATCGGGATCCCATTTCCCATCGGTTCGGCCCCGCCGTGCCGTGCCGCGCCGCGCCGCGCCGCCGCGCCGCGCCGCGTCGCTCGCTCGGTTTGCCGCCTGGCGTTTGTCGGAGGCTTCGAAACGAATCTCGGTACGCGACGATGAACCTGATGAAACTATCGCGGACTGGCGCGAAGGATGTCAAATCGTACAGTTTTGACTCTAACGATGACACCGCGCGTGATGTATCGATGTCAAGCGACGTTACATCAATCGTCCGCCGAGCGATACGTGCCATTTCGAATGACTTCCTTCTCTTTAATCGTACGTGCTACACACATACATACGTACATGTGTGTGTATGTTTGTATATACAATATATGTGTAGAAATTAGGAAAAATTAACGGAGCTGACTGCACGATTTAAACTCGGGATCCCTAATTCTTAGTCTTGCATTTAACATGCTGGACAACGACTGCGCCACTGGTCTCATAACAATTTCGGTTGTTTATAATGGTTCTTTTTACATTCCTACACATTTATATGCATTCATGCTCACAACGCAAATTACAGTTGCTTCCTATAGAGTACGACAACAATTCGTCGTGATTGAGAGATTGTTTAGCGAGACTATTCCGCAAAGGCTGATCAGCGAATTAACAGACATCCGCGTAGTATCGTGACGAGACTCAAGTTGAAGCGATGGTCCACGTTTCGCGCGTGTACACCTGTGTAAAGCGGACAGTTCGGAATCGTAAAAAACAATTCCGTTTCCGACTCCGCGCGAAAGTTCTCATTCTCCGGCCCGTGTACGCGCGTGACGCGTCCGAAATTCCCGCAAGTTCGACGTTTTATGTTAGTCGGACGAAAATCCCACATTGGCGCGGCACGATCAATACCACAGGTGGAGGTGCGGGCGTCTAGACAGGGTGCAAGGATCGAGTTTTCGCGGTGACTGTGCACCCCACGCTTGACATCGTGAGTCAAAGGTCTTTCTCAGCGAATTTATTAGAGGCTCTCACCCTCGTCCGCGCGGGGAGGAAAAAAGGGGGAGCCTCGCAGGAGGGAGCTGTTGGAGACGGACGCGGTTTCCGATATATCAACGGCTGAGCAGCCTTTCAACGAGCATATCGGTATAATTTAACTGCTTTATTTTTGACGGGTTTTTTTTATACGGTAAAGAGTGTATTAAAGCTTTTTAAATTTTTAGAAGAAAAAATCGGATAAAAAAAGAGACGAAGCCGAGCCGAGAGAAGGTTACTGAAAATAGCGCATGTACGTTGCTATTTTCACTATTTTATTTCATTTTCAGAGGAAAAAATGAAATAAAATAGAGAAAATTTGCCGTGCTACCGAGGTCGGCTCAAAGGGACCTGGTTTTATATCTGCTCTAATGCAGGTTACGAGATTGGAACAGCCTCTCTCCAGGACAGTATCATACGTCCAGTGAATGTCGTATGTACGTTTATCATGTCCTACCGAAATCCACTGGACTTCTGCCGGATGTCCAGTACCCGTGTGCCTCGAAGCTAACTCGACGTATTTGATCCTGTGACTGAATATCGCCCGCAGCGTACGATATATTAAACATTGGACCGTATGAATAAAATGAAGCGAACGCTTTTGCTATTCATCAAGAAGCCGAATGTTTCGACAAGTACGAATGAAGATGTTGCGGCGTTTAATGCTTCAAGTAAAGGGTCGCATAAAGAATTACTGAAAGTGCTGAAATAAACGGATGATAGAGAACGCGCGACACTAAAATTATATTTGTCATGATATGTCGTAATATGAATGTTATGACGGATCGCCGTTGCAGTTAAATGAAATGACCATAGCGTATATATATATATATATACAAAGTATTTTAAGCGGCAATGTTTCTAGTGGTCAAGGAAAAAAGAACCTTGATCTATTTCTCTGCTATTAAGATATAGAATCATGAAATATCATCGCGATTATATTAGAGACGTAGGCTTTACGAGAGGCCGCATCCTATTTACGACGCGAATGACCGTAGATATCGCCGTATGCAGATGTATGAGTGTATCTCTCTCATTCTAAACTATCCATTCGATCAACAAAGTCGGGATTGCTCTTCCCACACTGATAAACCGTGTATTAGCACGCCGCAGCTATGTTACCGCCTCTGCCATTACTGATGTTGTCGTTATACGCCAACATCGAGGGGAATAATTTCCTTGCTTCGTGTTTATTAAGCACACTTGAGCTTTTTTTTTTTAAAGCGTAATATACACATTAGCCCGATTAAAAGAGAACTTTAATCGTAACACTTACGTCACTTGACTATATTTTTATACATTTTTATTGTGGATGTTACCTAATTAGCAATCTTTTTATTTATACGACAGGATTACGTTCCGAAACTTCCGATTATAAATCGAATTGAACAACATTTTATATAAATAAAACATTATTTATGTGAAATAATTATTGTATTAAAAACTCTGTTTAGGAAATAACAAAACCACCTTTTTTAACATTACGATTCTTAATACAATATTATATTATTATTATTATACAATTAATATTTAATTTAAATTACCGATTAACGAGTACTGCGCAATCAGCTTCGTTATAATCTCCTAGTTCATTTTTAGTCGATAGCATATTCAAAAATTCATAAGTCGAGATAATCGTAAGTAGACGGGGGGAGTAAATAATAATTATATATGATTTATTAATTGCGATATGATAAATATCTTTGGAATAAATAGCTTTAGAAGTAGCAACATTGAAGTGTGTATACAGGTATCACGTAAGATTAGAGATTGCACAATAACAGTTGTGAGTCGCGTTCTCTTCAAAAGATGTGTAATACCTAGTTTAACAATGGAAACTCGCTAAAGCCGCACACACGATTCATATTCGGGCATTTTGAGTTTAGCTCATTTTGTAGAAACACGCGCATCGCGAAATCCCCGATAGTTTCGCGTCGTTTGACCGCGACGCAATCGTCGCGCCAACTAGTTACTTTGGAAAATGCGGTTATCCGGTTGAAGGAGTAATATAAAAGGTCGCAATTTAGATGCAAATTACAATTTTATCGATAGCTCTATTTTGCCGCGTGCGTTGCATGGACACGGACACGGACACGGCAGGCGCGGCTCAATCCGAGAATTTTTCTACCGCGTGCGAGACACCTCTCCCCCGATGTTACTAAGCCAATTGCGCTATATACGTGGCAAGAAACGTTGAAAGAACGGGATAAGAAGCAGAGAAGGCGAGAAAGAACTGTGGTTTTTTCCGCTGCGTGATTTACTAACGGAACGGAATAATCGTACAAAATCAGTATATGCTTCGTGCATATTTGACTACAGTTGCGTGACGTTGATATCGCACGGCTGACTGTTGAGCCGAGATTCACGTTCCGTACACGTTAGATTTTCTCTCAGGTTTTATATAAATAATCCGCCTCTCAGACAGGGTCGCGAATCACTTTATGCTACTTGTGGTAACGTTCACAAACGGATATGTCGCTTTAAGCAGACGAAAGATCTTCTTATATGACGGGAAGGAATGAAAAGTGGTAGTTTCTCAGTTAATCAGAACTCTCTCTTTCTTTCTTTCTTTCTTTCTTTCTCGTGATAACACGAATAAGATAAGGGAATATTACGTGAAAGAAAGAAATTAATTTTAACTCTTCTATATTTTGTGTTACATCGCATTGCATGACGCGTATCCTCTCGTTCACCGCCACACTATATCGAATTGATGAAAATTTCGATATTCTCAATCAATATTTTAATTAATTTTCGCTAGACCAATTTCCCGCTTATTTCGTTCGGCGTGCATTTCCTCTTTTGCGTGTTCGTGTCTTGGCAATTTGGCAAACGTCGAGAAACGAGAGACGCAACGCGACGCGGACGCGATGCGACGCAACGTTTTCAGACGCACGTCGATGGCGAGCGGTCGCTCCTGAAATGACTAGTGGTGACTAGCACCACGGGGGTGCGGGTAATGTCGGAGGTGAAGGGTCTCAAAGGCAGCTAGAGGGTGCTGAAGGACTCCAAAGAGTGGCGCGCGAGGATGTCGAGTGCCGCGGCAGCATTTCTGCTCGAGTATCGAGCGACGAGGGTAAGGAAAAGGAAAAGAAAAAAAGGGGGCGAGAGAAAAAAGGTGGGAGAGAGAGACAGAGAGAAGGGGAGTGCGAACTTCTGACGATTTCTTCGGAAAGCACGAGTTCGCGAGAAGATTAATGAAAAAAAAGGGGGGGGGAGAGAACAATAACTTCGTGGCGCGTTATACGGTAATGGAATCGCGCGAGATGACGTAATGAGAAATACTGCGAATTGATCGCCTCATTTCTAATTGCGGCTTCCAAGATTGCTCTGTCGAAACAACCGCCCGGGATCGTAACGTTGATTGATGCGACTCGATTGAAATATTGGAATTATTAGTAATACCGGCGTTATACAGACTTTTGATCCGTCTTGAGCGCACGCAAGCTCGGCGGGCGGGCGGCGGCGGCGGTGGTGGTGGCACGACGCCGTATTTTTGGGTAGAGACGTGATCGATATATATATATTCTCGCAATCTCGAGCTCTCTTCTCGCGGCGGGCTCGCCCGTTACTCCGACCCGACATTTCAGCCGAAAAGATTTTAAGAATAATATTCTTTTATATTCTTTTTCGCGCGCACGCGCCAGAGTTACTTACGATACTTTATGTAAAGCTCACAAGCTTAGGAAGTAATAGTACGCCGCCGTATTGAGAAGTTTGCACGCTATCTTCTCTCTCCCCCTGCCCCTGTAAGTTTTATATTGCTCGGTACACACAACTTATAAACGAGACTTTTCGTTCGCACGCTTCCCCTCATTCGGGCATATTCGTACGAAAATTCCTTACGCCTGTTCCTCTCGTTTTTAATAAGTTTTCGTGCGATGCCGATCGACGCACACGCTGCGCTGTCCCGAAGTAAAAGAGATTAATGGACATTTACATCGGCAATCCGCGTATAGTTCCCGTCGAATCGTCCAGCCGGATGCGTTAGCTTTTTAAGGTGACACTAGGCTAAATCAAAATCTCTGCGCTACTCGCCTCCAAAATATTGGTTTGGCGGTTACGGCTTATCAACCGCGAAACCACATGTCACAACCGGAAGCCATCCGTGACTTCGCGAGTTGCGGTCGATGCCGGCATGCATTGGACCTTGACGTATGTAAAGCCACATTCGCGTTATCGACCCATTTTCGATTTAAATGATGGATCTCATTTGTTATGGCGTTTAAAGCCCCGTTTATTCCGCCACCATCCGGCACCTATTAGGCACACGTGCGTACGTGAAAATACGTTAACGGTATAACGGTAATTCAAAACCGCAGGATTGGAGCTTCGGGCGCAGAGATTGACGAGTTTGTATTTGTAATCGCGATTTCCTTGCTGGAAACGTCGTGGATTTTTATTCTCTAATGTCAAACTTCGTGAAAGGGCGTGTCTTTTTCGCGGAATTGCAAAATTCCGCTGCAGCAATATTCGCATGAAAAGGGAACCGGCCGGACGAGGATTGAGGATTCGCTTACATGCTTGTAACAGTCTTCAAATTTAATCTTCGTTACGATCCTCGGATCTCGAGCCTGATTCTGGTTGAAAGAGCTACGGGATACACGGGATATTTTGATCGCGGATTGTTTCCTCGCGACGAACGTGCGACACATTTCGCGAGCAGTATATGTTTTAGATCAACATTTATGTCTCTCCTCGTGCCGACTGTCGTCAGCGTGATTTACTTGTGTTACGCACACTGGTGTACGCGAAACGGCAAACACGTCACGAACCAATTTTGCGCGTCGACGACTGACGGGGCTGCTGTTGCTCCACGCGCTTACGAAATCCACCTCTGTGAACACGTACGCCGAATACTTTGCTCACACATTGTTCAACTAATCAATGATTATATCGCGGGAAATTGATTCACGGTGTTACTGTCACTGACAGCGTGTCTAAAAGAAATATTCATTAATGTCATGGAAAATTAGTTCCACGTTACACTCAGCTGTACGATGAAACATCGAAAAAATTTGTTCTCTACAGAATAAGAGAACTGTAATTTACGCACAAGAGAACCCTCTTAGCATGTATTCTTTCTTTCCAGAATACCTTTTGAAACTAGGAATATATTTTTTTCCTAATAAACTTGTAGCGAGACAATGAAACATATCATTATAATTTAACATAGCCAGTGCAGTGTAATGTTTAAAACTTTAAACATCCAGATATTTAAATAGTGGATAAAAAAAATAAAAAGCGAATCAAAGAGACGCTAACCTAATTATCTCAGCAACAACATGCACGTTTTAAAAATCAGTATTTATAATTTTTCCAAAAATAAAAGGAAATGCTGCATTTCTCGGTCGAAGCGGATTTTGTTGTTTAATAATTTTATTATTTTTATTAATTTGTTTTTATATTTAATGATTGGCAGAAAACAATGCGTATTTCAAAAAAATGTAATTTTAAAATTGCACTTTTTGTTTCATATTTGTGGAAAATCCTAGAATTAATCCGATAAAAAAACTTTGTCTTATAAAAATTTTTATAAAAATTAAAATTATATTTGCTTTAATCTATTCTGTAGCTTTAATGTATTTCATCTGAAATTAAGAAAATTATTTTGATACCTATGTTAGTACATATTACTGTAAAATAAGGAAATTTTTGGGAAAATAATTTCTTCGATAAAGCGAATGTGAATACCAAATTTCGATAATTATTAGAGCGACTATTGTCGTCTTGTAACTCGTTATCGTAATAAATAATTTCTATCTAACAGTTAGCAATTGTATTGTAGCGATTGTATTGTGATTGAAGATGCAACTAATTATCTTTCAAAAGTTTAATGCACATTTGATGATTTCGCTATTCAGTTTGGTGACTGGCGTTTAATATATAGGTACTTCGTGGAAACACGAATCCCAAAGGGAGGAGACGCTAACGTGTTTCGGAATTGCTGCTTCCGCAAGTCGCAGTGCTTACCGGCTTGTACAAGTAGCCTGAACAGTCACAAGTAGGCGGCAGCTCCGTCCAATTAAGTCGACGTACATTTTACAAGGTAGCAGGGAAAGCGCTAAAGCGTGCCGTAAGGGAGAAACAATGAGAAAAGAGAAGAGGGTAGTTGAGGACTCCGTGGAATTTTCCTCGGAGACCGAAGAGGATAAGATGACCGAGGCGCAAAATTATTGCTTAACGAGACATTTACTGTTAACTGATCTTCACGCTCGCATTACATTTGTCTTGCAATTACCGTGATGCTCATATTTATCAATTACGCGCAAAGTTTTTGCAGCTAATAGCGATCTCTCCGCATTGCGATATCGCGGCAGGGGAGAGTTATCGAATGTCACTCAAGTTACTTTTTATCACATACTTTTCATTTAATACTGATTTGTATGCAAACGAATGTTGGAAATTGTAGCTCGATGTTACAGGCATCCATCTGTATTTAATTTTTTATCAATAACAAATTGATTTATTATAAGTTTTTTTTCTGCAAATGGTAGCAAAAATTTAGACAACCGGTTGCCTAAATCGTCTCGCCTTTAAAAATATCGAATTTATGAATTAAAATAGCTAAAAATGTAAGCAGTTTTAATTAATAATTATTTTATTAATAATTTATAGAAGAAAGAATCAAATATTTAATAATTAATAAATAATAATAATGACCAGTTTTGAAATAAAACTGGTTTGATTTATTTTTGTTCGTACTAAAGTGATATATTTTTATTTGTATCAATTATTTAAAGTTTTACTATATCATTTCTCAGTGTTGAATAAATTTCATTGCAATAAAATTTATGATAATACTATTTAGGAAGCTTGATAGATTTTCTAAAAAGATTATTTTAAGGCTGCTAAATGTGGTTTATAATAAGCAAAAATATTAAATATTAAAGAGATACAATTTAGGAGATCGATACGCATTCAGCAACTCTCTTTTATATTTTACAATAATCTCTTAGAATTGGTTCTTGTAACGTGAAAAATAAATTTGATAGGTCAATGCACTCTTTACAAATAAGCCGCTTTAATTAGAATTTCGCCATAAGGGATGAGGAAGGCATTAATAAAAGATGAATGGTTTCATGCAAGAAGCGGATGTATAATAGTATAGCGATCAATTTCGTTACGCATTTTAAATGGATCTACGTAGAAGATTTATATGGCAAATGTTCGAACGCTTTTAACTACAAAACGGAAATCGGGCAGGAAGATAGAGAGACGTAAGACGGGTAGAAACTGTCAGAGCAGCCGGGCTGTAAAAAACGAGTGAGTAAAATTACCACGGCGAGATGAAAAGTTGACGACGAAGTATTACTTAATCAAAAGACAAGATGTCGATATGACGGGTCTCGCGTAATTTGCTTGTACGAGACATTGTAAAATCTTCGCTGAATCCATGGAGCCGTGAGATGAATTATGAGAACGAGTACCCCCATTTGTGTGAGAGAGCGCAGGAATATTATAGAATTCTAGAGAAAGTCTAGAGCCGCGCGTGGAACGCGCGTAAGACGGCTCGAAATTTTGAAGCTAAATTAATCCACTTCTCGCATATTTCTCGCTGAAAACTAAGAGTAAGAAAAGAGTTCCTGCATTTTGCATTAAGGGAAGTTTGTTCGAAGCGTATTGAGTTTCTGTAATTCGCTTCGTTCACGGGGAGATTGTTGCTCTACCGTTTTGGGAATTTGAGGGAGAGAAAAATGCGACAGAGTGCGTTAATTTGATGTAAAATTATTTCGGGCAAATTTTCCAATTGTAAATTCGTACCTGTCTAATTGAAGTTAAAGCTCTCCAGTCAGCGAAGCTAATTTATGGTATCTATTTAAAGCAGCGCAATGCAAATTCCCACTAATCCGTAACAATATTATTATATAAAGCAAATCAATAATAGAATATAGGAGCGATAATGCTCAGCATTCTGATAATAGCGCTGAGTTTAATAGACGGGTGTATAATGGATAAAAATTACTGATATATAAGTCACAGGCGTGTACATACGTGTAGCAATACGAATACCATATTTAATTTTCGCTCGACAGCATCGCATTTCTAAATGAATAGCAGACTCGCAAATGGCGCCGCGTCAAAATATTACGTAACGTTATTTCGAACATAAAATCACATATTCCGACCGAAAACAATTCCCCCCTGAAAATCGGCTGGCAGTTTTAAAATCACTACCGTTTCATCGTCGAATTGTTGTCGAGGCTATTAACGCCCCGCGCATGTTATTCACACTTGATTAGGCCGTTTGTTCAAAAATATCTGTCAATCGATGCGCCATGAATTGACTATCCATGAGTTCCATAAATCTCCCCGCCGCATATCGATGCAGTTTAAATTGCTTGTAATAGCGAGCGCAGAAGAGATTGACGCTGGAATTTTTACCATTTAACAAGTCGTACAGGACATGCCAAAATAAATCGATCTACTGATAGAGAGAACTTGGAAGTAAGACGGAATATTGTCTCCTTTACGGAAAGTCATGCATACGTAAGATATCGCCGCATATTTCGGGGTGAGCTATTCTCCCGCGGGTGAAGAGAGAAAAGATACAAAGTTGGTTCGGTAGTTTATTCGTCTGAAATTTCCATTACGTTTGGCGTGTACGGAGGAAATTGAAGAGTTACGAAAGTTTGTCCAGCCTAGCGGAGAAATAGGCGGTGTGATTGTACCAATATCTCCTTCCTTCCCTTCCTTCTCGCGTTCTATGTAACTTAATCCTTTTACCTAAGCCGATTAAATTTAAAGGGATTAACAAATAAGTCGGGACAAAGTTTTATAGCTCGAGTTTCATATATTTCTCGCGATGTTTACATAATTTTTAAAGTTTTAGTCGTTAATTCCCGAAGATGATCATCGGGCTGCGCGATAAAAACTAATGATTGCTTATGCCAAAATTGTTCTCATTTAATTACGCTATACACTTTAATTACAAATGTATTTAATCTCTAAATTCTCTCCTTGACTATTTCCCAACAGAACGATGGCAAAGTTAGATGCGCGTTAGGTGACGAACTATTTCAACAATTTGTCATTGCAGAGTATCCCTTTGCCTGCGTTAAGTAAAAGTGACTTGATTACCAAGTAAGATTCTTTAATTAAACCGTTACATTAGCTCGCAGTCTTCTTGGTCGAAAGAAGTGTATCCAGCCGCGAAAATAAATGCATAGAACGAGATCAGAAGAGTTCAGCGAGACTGAAACGCTCACCTCTTTTTTTCTCTCTCTTTCTCTTATTACATAATTCAACAAATATTTTAAATGACGTTTCTGTCCAATTCACGTGAAATAGTGTCTGTTTCAAGATAATTCTACTCTTGACAAAAACGATAATGTACGATTTTATAACGAATATTCCGAAACGAGTTGCGCGAAAATTAGTTGGTTTCAAAAGATACGACTATTACGTTTTTGTTGTTAATATAAAAAAGGAATTTTTGCAAGGAACAATCTGCGTTATGCGCTACGCAGAATAGCGCCGTCCGCTTTGAGAAACAAACTCAGTGTCTTGTAACGAAGCGTATCGCACGGTACACCATGAGCCACGGGGCTAGAGAGAAAGGTACGTAAAACGCGTTACTGCAAAGTACATTGTTTGTTTTGCCGGCTCTTGTCGTGTCTTGTGGACCATGCGGAACAGCCACGAAAGAGCTTTACACGCTGCACAAAACACAACCAGATGACATAACGAAGAATACTGGGAATTGTTTACCCCTAAGCGCTCCACCAAACATTATTTGTCGTAAGGCGCGGACAATTGCCGATGCACCCCGTCGTACAATTTTAACTCGCGCATTCCTCTCTTAAAATATCTAATTTCCCGTTTTCTACATATTATTTAATTCGTAGAAAAAAAAGCGAGGTCTCACGCGCCGCGTAATGTAAAAAGCGAAAATAACGGAAGCTGTAACAGATGTCGAAAAATATTTTATATGCAGCAAATATGTACATAATCAACCCCTATATTACATGCGATGTCATCTAGCGAGATTTTCGTGTACTGTTTAGGCGAAATGGTTCCTGGACTCGAGGGTCGCAAAGGGTTGTTGCAGTTTCGTTTAAGAAACGCCGTAGTCTTGGTCTAAAAATACAGAGAACGGAACGAGAACGGTCGGAACAGATTGTATACACTTTTTGTTTCTTGTATTCTTGGTAGGCAAAGAAAGATCCAAATAATATATATTGATTAAATAATATGTATCCCAATAAACACCAAATATATAAACGTAATGATGTATAATATAGATCGATATAACACGCGTACATGTTATATGGCATATTTATATTCCATTCGACATTTGAATTGTATTTATGTACATTTCTTCCGCACTGTTAAAAATGTCATAAAATTTAATGTATTTATTATTTTTAAGCTAAATTTGATGTATCTATAATTGAGAAGTGTGTGCATGAAATTCAGTGCACTTTTGACCACGTTAAATGTTTCTAATGTATTTGCTTGAAATTTGCTTCCGTTAAGTTACGTTAAATTCTGCTATTTTTAACAGTGCATTAATAAATCTACTAAATTGAAATCTATGAAATTTTACTCGATTTCGATGCTATACTTGTAACTGTTTCAATCAGTCAGAAATATGTCATTGTCACTGTCCTTCAGTGATAACACACTGATTTCAATTAATGAGACTCTTCCGCCCCTTAATCAGAATCATTGAATAGACAGGTAATACTTCCTGATTATAATAATCATAAATAATCATAACACTGCAAATCAGCGAATAATTAATCCCGATTTAGAGAGTAAATATATGACACTATATGGAAATAATTCTTTTGGACGTTATTTAGTTTATTCAAAAGAAGAAGCGTAACATCTGAATAATCTTTGCGATATATAAAATTAGCGTACGCACGTGTTCCGACTTATACGAAATTATAAGAATCGTAGAAAATTATTTCGTATGTCAGAAAGGAAGTATAGAGAAAAATGGTGAGCCGCGCGCAACTGGATCAAGTTTACCCCGGGAATGCATTACGGTCATTTTTATGAAGACGGTCACCATCAATTCGTGCGGCGAGCTGGTCACGGCTGGGCACGGCACGAGAGGGATAGGATTTAAGTACGGAAAGATGAAGGGGTTGAAAATCTCGCCACCGCAGAGCATGGCACGGATAGATCATACATCATTCCTTTGCGCGAACGAAGCTTCTTCCGTATCCTTCTGCCTACCTATCCAGCATCCGCTCTCTGTCCTATCCTCTCTCACGCCCTCTCCCATCCTCCTTCTCCTTTTCCTTCTCCTCCTCCTTCTGCTCCTCCTTCACCGAGTTTCCCCGTCGTCCATTTACCCTTACGAGCATCTCAGGCCGGTTCGCGCAACATGCCATTCTTCAAGCAGCCCGTCCCGCCGTGCTCGCGGTGTACGTGCGTGCTTTCTCGTCGGTTTGCGGGCCGCCCTGGAAACGTGGCATTTACGAGATTCTCGTGAAAACTCTGTTAAGCGGCTTGAGCGTCAGACTACGGCGTGTTTCCGAGCGTACTGGTACGTGTAAACGTTTCCGCCCCGTTAGGAAGGACGACGCCTCCTAGACTCGCGGGCTTTGCTTGGAACGGAAAAATCGTTCATTGGATCGCACAATAAGGGAGGAGTCGCGCGTCGCGTACCCTCTGCGAGAGGCAATCTCGCTTTATCATCTGGACGGTTTCAGTGAACTGTAACCGCGAAAAAGAAACAATTTGTCCCTCCGTTATTAATGGCCCCGGCAAAAAAGAAACTGCTTTTAAACGCTTTTATGTAGCCCATTGTGAATATGCATAAAAATTTCTTCTTCGTGTATTCCCGTGACACCTTTCGTGACACGTCACACGCGACCACGTGTAATCGTTTGATCTCGCCATAGAGATGCGGGACGGTATAACACATACGGCGCGATTAATGGTGTACCGTGCTGCATAAAGGAGGTGTCAAGACGACCGATTATAGTTTCTCTGTAATTATTGATATTCCACTTATGTGCATACTTACCTAGATCCGTATATAATATACATTGTATATATGTACTGTTTACGTTTGTATATATTTATCACGTAACCTACTCAAACAATGGAATTAATTATAAAGCCTGCTTTGGATAACCGCATCATAACCGCTACTTGGAGTTTCGTAGCTTTGGCTGCGCTCTTTAAGCAAAGCGCTTTGAGCACAGAGGAGCTGGTTTCCTTCAAAACCAGCACGACATGCGAAAGTCATAACGTCGGTATCAAAGTAGGTAGCTAATTACAGTACAGCTGTGGGGCATAGAGTAGATGTGTTTATGGGGGTCCTCTTTCTCTCTTTTTTTTTTGTAACGCATCATGAGAATACAATTTATAATAAAAACATGACAGTCGTGAAATGCGCTATAAAACCAGGAGATTTATGTACGATTTATTATGGCATTATCTAATTTGCACGGTTTGGCGAAATCTAATGTTAAAAAATATGTCGGCAGTGTTGGGGCTCTCGCGATCATACCTGTATTTATGTGCGCTTAATAACAATTATTCGATGTTGCGACTAAAATTACGATATGTCACTGAGCGCCAGCCAAACGGATTTAATGATTTGCAATAGCTATAATAATTATGCTCGTATTACGTTTTGACGTTTAAATATTCAAAATAACGAACGGTTCGATTATATAATATTAGTCGCTTCGAACGTATGCTAAAGAGCATATAAAACATTCGTCGTATAGACGTTTCAACGCGTGCACCTTCGTAGGAGCATTACACTTTAGATGAATCTTATTTGATATTTTAGTAAAGAGTACGGCAAAAAATGCTTCATTCTTTTGTAATTTAACGAGATTTTGAAAAAAATTTTTTTATATGTTTTAATACTTTATCATGTCGCTTGTACAGCATTAGTGTTCAAAAAGAAAATAAAGCTCTTTAATATACACATGCACTATTCTGAAATAAGATGTCGCTTCTGAGTTTATTCTCTATTTAGATATCGTTTTTTAGATATCATTTTTTGCAACAATAATGTAATTCAAAAATTATAATTTTTCAATTGTCTGCAAAGAAAAGAAAATTCTAATGAAAACTGAATACATTGAGCGAAGAACCAATGATACTTTCAGTCCTCTGTAATCAGGAAATCAAATCGTTACATCAGAATCGTATAAAAAAATGATGTGACAAATATTAATGATTTAAAATATTCAAATTGGAAAATTTTGTTTTTTGATTTTGTTTGTATAGGAACTGATAGTTTTACCTGCTTCTATCACTACTATGCTGTAGTAAGCGAGCGATATGTGTATAATAATACGTAATTAGAGAACTCCAAAGTATATTAAATTCACTGATACTACGCCAGTAGTTTACATACCGTAAATTAATTTTCTGCAATATATATATTTCATATTTGTCTCACATCACGATGAATTTCTCATTTGGGTTAATATCTTTTACCTGTATAAAGTTGACTAAATATAACGTAAATGAATTATTTATTTCGACCGAAGCAAACAATTCTAAATTTAACATATTTAAAAATTCTTTTGCATTGAAATCCACATCCAGAAATATAGTTTTGATTTGACGTATGGCACATTTTGCGCAACGCGAAATTTATTTTTTAAAAAAGGTTTTCAGAACTTCAAGATTCTTTAAACCACAATTTTTTTTTTTTATCAATTTTGCACGGTCGACTTGATGTCACTTGGTGCAGAAACATCACCGAGGAAAAAACTGAATGAAGTTTCAAGGCAGTTTCTTTGGATTCCAAAACGCTTTCCCGAAAAAAAAAACGCTCGACGCTTTTCGCTAAAGTTACGTAAATTTGTGTTACATCGTATTTTTTGTCACCGATTCGAGATAGCCTTTTAATTTTGCCGAGGAGCATATATATTCGTTATAACGTCGCTGAACCTAATTCTTCCCGAACAATTTTCCTATCTTCAAAGAGCGGCACCCAGCCGACGTCCCATATATCTCGTTGCTGGCAGATCCGGCTTCTCCCGCGCCGCATAGATACAAAGGACAAAACTCGGCTGGATCGAAACGCGCTAAAGTTAAATCGCCGGAGCCGGAGGCAGGAACGAGCGATAAATCCTCCGAACACCGAAAGTGCCGTGTGTACGAGCGAAACTTTTCGAAAGGGTGGAAAGGAAAACGCGCGCGCGCACACGAGTATGCCAATAACGGGAAATTTCGTTAGAACGACGTCGCCGTCTTAAATCGGTCCGGTAATCCGCGGAGTACGTGAACCACTCTTACAGGGATCAAAATCGCGGAATCCCGCTTGTTACGATTAGGGCTTACGAGATGAGAATGTCTCCCAAAGATGGGCGGGCTTTAAGGAAGTTATAATGTGAGGTCGCAAACAAGATTGGGGTAGTGTTGCAGGAGGGATGGGATACGTCCCTCGGGAATCGCTTTCGCCCTAATCGTTCGCGTCTTTAACCTCGATCGTGTGGTATCCCACGCTCTTCACTCCCGCTGACGCATTAGACGTTTACACAACATCTCATAATGACACACAAGTAGAAGCAAGAAGAGAAAGCACAGCCTAAAGCTTTTCCAATTTACATCGATAGGCGTTCAGTAGCAAAAATTTAAATTCATCTATCACATCTTAGTACAATACGACATTTTTCACGCTAACAAGTAAATTAATAGAGGAAAAAACAGATGCGATCTATTTAAATAATTTATTTTATAAAATGTCACCTTTCCAGTTTTAAATATTAAGTAAACCAAGTTATTAATTTTTATTAGAAAATCAATACGAGGGAAGTCGGTGGTGTCGTGTCCGAAAAGAAATCTGATCGAATAGCGGTGGCTGACATAAGGAGTACAGGAGCCATGAGTTACGAGGACTCGGCAAGAGAAAGAGCAAAGTGGAAGGGTGAGGTGGCGTTGTTTACCCTTTATTTATGACGAAAGTTTGGCCAGATTTCACGAAAGCACAACCCCGAGGTCGGTTAAAGCGTGCAGCTTCGGTCACGAGGGTCGCGTGGGGAGACCGGCGGAGAAATTGTAGGGTCGAGGAAGTGGGACGAGGCCTGCTGCTGCGGCAAGCGAGACAGAGTGCTGCGAGGCCTCTCATGTGCGGTTATTCGTTAATGTCATTCCGCTGTCCGTGCCTTCTCTGTTTGCGCGCGATAACAAGCTGTTTAATTCGAAGAGGCTACATTTTCGCCGTTTAGAAGCGTTTCGTAATCGCGCGACCATCGCATTTTTAACACGTTTCGAGATGTTCCCCTGTTCCCCACTTTGTCCCGTTGCCCCAACTTTATTTTATATTTCGTTATCCTGTTAATTTAAAATAAGTGTTTATCATTTCCAAACAAAATTCAAAATAAAAACTACATATTCGGTATTTTTCTCTTTGTCGCACGGAAAGGTTTGACTGAAGTATCTAAAAATTTAACTAGATGCAGATCTGAAAATAATTTTCTTAATTACGTACGATGCTCAAGTGATGATAAATGTGCAACCTATGTTAACATTTCAGCAACAAGCTTAAGTGCTCTGTATAATTAATTCGGCAGTCCAACAACATTATATTTTTACAAATTGAATAAACCATGCCTTCTACTAGATCCTTGTGCTATTTTTTGTTTGTGTGAATTTATAATTATTATATTTTTAGATGTGTACCCAGTTAAATATTTAGATACTTTAACAAAATCTTTCTTTCCATTAATCTCAATGAGAAGCCAACATTTAATAAGAGACGAATCTCTCTCATAATATTTTTATATATGAAGCATCAATGGTTTTCTTCTTTGATTCGATGTGCTTCGTGAATCATGAATTCTTTTGCATCATTAAATATGCAGAAGAAAGAAGAAATAATAGAATCGAATAAATAATAGCAGATAAATGAGAGTGAGCAACGTTCCGACTAGAAACAGGTAATTTATTGATCATTGCGTGCTCGTTAAGTATAGTTGATCTGCAGTTTAAATTCATAAGGGACAGGATGATATCATGCTTGTCTTTTTCTGATATCGTCGTACTTTATAGTTCTCAGTAGGTGTCTTTTGCATCTGCATGTGTGTGTGTGTGTGGGGGGGGGAGCAGGGGGGTAACGCGTTTCCTCTCACGCGGAGAAATTCATTACTGGTTTTATTACAACGTGCAAACAGATGATTGATTATGAGGAAAGGGTCCTAAATATTCCATGTAACACCGTCCCTCGAAGTGAGGCTCGAACGTTAATAATTGGTCACGTGGGTACCAATCGGTGGTGAAGTGGTGCTTGATCGAGCGCGTGTACTAATTGGGAGTGCAATTAAAACGTGTCCGCGGTACGTGTCCTCGCGAAAGCCGCCGTCAAAATGAAACGCAAGCTCGCACGTGCAATAGCAAAGAGAGAGAAGCTAGGAAGGGATGGATAGACAGACGTGCAGTTGATGCGTACGAGTGTGGAAAAGAAAAAGAAAGAAACGGAGAAAAGCAAGGCGGAGAGCAGCCACCATCACCCCCGCCGCGTCGGTTAATTGAGTCGGCTGACACGAGAACCGAAAACAAAACGTGTCAGCGGGTCGGCGACGATTGTATGACGCTCCCCAGTGTCTGTTGCACTCGAGTGCATCGCAGGAACGGAGATGGTAGTCAGTTGTGTCCCCACGCGCTTTCAATTATCCGTCTGTCTCGCGTCGATAAGCGCTTTCGATTCCGCATTCCTCACGGTCACGGAGAGAATTTTTCTTTATAATTTTATCGCAAAAAAAAATTTGCTACAAAGCTTACTATATGGCGATAAATTTAGGACAACTTTGCAGTCTATCAGATATTATGAGTAACAAGGGGAATTTTTTAAATATGCAAAGGTATTTTATAAACTGCTTAATAAAAAAAATTGCAATGTAGCATTTTTAAATGTCTAAGGTAAAATTTTTACAACTTGAGACAAAGTCTTCTCATATAATTATATATAAATTTGTCTTTATATAGCTATTTATTTAATGTTATATTCTGATATTTAATGTTATATTTGAAAACTACGATTACCCTAGTACGAGTAGGATTTGAACCTAGGTCTTCGAATTATAAGTCTTCTGTCCTACGCCATTTCTTTCATTGTTAAATGACATCATATATTATCTGTTTTGATATAAACAGCGCGTCAATCCATTTACCATACTGCATGATAAAATTTATATAACATATTGTATATGTTTATCGTCTGGCGATTAATTCATTCTATTTAAAATAATAAAAAATCATAAAATGTTCAACATATTTTAAAATCATTTGAAATTTTACTATATACTTTGATAACAATATTTAAACACATTTTATATTTTATTATGATAAAAGATAAAATGTGTGTAGTAGATATTAATAAATCAGAGAAAATCACATAAAATTCTTTGAAATAAAATATTATCTATCATAATTTTTAAGCTAAATTTTATGAAGGAATTTCCTTTGTGTTTAATATTTTATATATTATATATTATGATATATATATAATTATTTTATTTTGCAACAGAAGAAAAACGAAATATATTAATTTTATAGCAACTTAAAAAAAGTTAAATTTGTTAAGTATTATATTTGTTTATTACACACACAAAAAATGAATTTTTAAAGAAATGCATAAATGCTTTATCTGGGAATATTTTATGCTTAGAATAGGGTCAAGAATAAATAATCTCCGATTAAGAATAAATTATTTTTGAAATAAAACAAAAAGATGGTTTTAATTGAAAACAAATTTTACTTTATTTAAAGAATAGAATTACGTCCGTTTAAATATGCTTGTATTACGATTATTTTTTCTTTAATGTGGGCGGGTCTGCTGTGGCGGATTCATTACACACTTCACTCATGTTGTTTGTGAGTAGCGGATCTGCTGCGGCAAATCCGTCGCAGCAGATCTGTCCATGTATACAGGCAACCGGCGTTTCTCTATCGCTGTGACAAAGTCGGTGGTCGGTTAATTACACAGGTCTACAAAATTAAGGGGTGGGGGAAGCTTGTGCTTTGAACTTTGAATAACGTTTCTATAAAATTCTGATGCGCTGAAAACAAGCGCATCAGAATTTTATAGAAACGTTATTCAAAGTTCAACTACGTTGCTCGTTTTTTTTCCATCACCCTCCATTTTTTTAAATAATCGCAAAAACAACTTTTTTGAACTTGACTTTTTTATGAATTTTTTGTGGCTAAAGAAAAAATGATAGCGAGGTCAGCTTTACAGCATTTTATGCAAAAATGTTTCCACAATACAGAAAATATTTTTTCGCAATTTGTAAAAAATGTCTTATGCAAACCGTAAACAAAAATCGTGAAAAATTGTAAAAAAATTATAAATTTCAAAATATAAAACCAAATAATTAACCCGTAATGGTCACATAGGACCCAAAAGCTCCCACGCGTCCTTCTTCTAACTTTAAAGGTAGACGAACTATTCAAAATCAAACAACCTTCTATGAAACTAATTTTTATTTGAAAGTATACTCTCTTGAGAATATACTCTTAATTTTTTGTTGAATTATCTCAAAAATTAAAAATTTTATGAATATTTTTGTAAAAAAAGTCAAATTTAGCAATTTTTTTAATTTGAATTTGTTCATTATGTTAAATTTATCTGAAAGTATACTATCTTGAGAATACACCTCTAAATTTTTGTTGAATTATCTCAAAAATTAAAAATTATATGAATATTTTTGTAAAAAAGTTAAATTTTGCAGTTTTTTCTATTAAAATTTTTTTCACTATGTTAAATTCTAAAAAAAAATTATTAGATGATAAAGAATAGAACTCAAGATATGTCCAATAAAATTTTTGCGACAAAATATCAAAAAGCTGGCAAATGGCGACTAATTTTTTGCAGGGGGGGGGGGGTCTAGTGGACCCCATGTGACCATTATGTTATTATTTAAAAGTGTGACCATTACGGGTTAAAAAAAATCTTAAAAAATATTTGACAATTTGGACAAATTAGCTGTATGAAGAAGTCAAGTTCGAAAAGCTTTTTTTGCTATTATTTAAAAAATACAGGGTGATGGGAAAAAACGGACAACGTAGTTGTTTTCAGCGAATCAAAATCCTATAAAAACGTCATTTAAAGTACAAGATCTCCCTAATTTTGTAGATCTGTGTTATAGATACATAACAGAGATTAGATAAGATGAGCTAAACATTTTACTTATTTTTGCAAGTTTGAATCATATTTTTAAGGCATGCTTTGTGAATATAATATTTCACTTACGGAACTATTTTTACTTATTTCATTATCGTTGATAGTAAATGAGTTACGAGAGTTTGTAATGTGGTGCGATACAAGATCTCCCTAAAAGTCGTTGATCAACAGACGGTAGTCTCGCGCAGCGAGACTCTGCATTATGTGTACGCAGTGTCTATTAAATGCCCCATTCAGGTTGTTGACCACGCACGGTCCCGTAAGATAGGTGGCACGCCGCACGTCGTCTGGGCCGGCCCGGTCCCCCCACTTTCTTTGGTCGCTCGGTCATTCAACTCGCCTGAAGCGCACGTGCACTCCGTCGGCCATTATTTTATTTTCTGTCATTCAGGAAACATCACATGTAATAGACGGATAGATATTATTGTATAAAGCGTTCGATATAAAAAAGAAAAGATAACAAAATAATGACAAATGAAAGGAGAAGGAAGAAGAGTTTTTAAATACGGAAAAAAATGGAAAGAGTTTAAAATAAAAAAAAATTCATATTTTAATAATATTAATCATTAATGTAACATTTGTTATAAAAAGTGAATGTTAGAATCATGAGCATTGAAAGATTAAAGAAACATTGCATAAACCTTACATTGAAACATTGTAATATTATAATATTGGAAGTTACAAAAGATTTCTGCAATGTTACTACGAGTTTGCGGTAACGTTGATTAAATGTCCGCAATTTTATACTTGATAATCTTTATGACGTTTTGGACTATTTGGGATCGTCTACTGGTTTTACTGGTGGAAAAAACGAAACGCAACGCCAGTAATTTTTACTTCTGCCAACTCCATTATTTTTACTAGTAATAACTAAATTTATTTTCGAACAGAGGGTAAATCATCTTGCTTGATACTGGAATCCACTGGGTTGTCATGCACACTGTTGCCCGTGAACGCGAAACAAGTGAGCTTCGAATGTAAATCGTGCGCATTTTCAAATATATAATTCTTAATCAAAGAATAAATAGCTTTCGAATAATGTGATTGAGCTTGTCGTGAGAACAATATGATATTAGAAACAAGAATACGATCTTAAGAATAAAATATACTTTGCACAGATACATGTATTATTGATGCAAGTGAACAGTTGTAATTGAAAAGAGCATTTCATACTTAAATGAAAATAAATAGCACTCAAGAATAAAAATATACGTGAACTAAGAATTCATTTTTTTTGTGTGTATATTTTGAGCGATCGGTGTAAAGCATAAAATTAACGCAAATCAACCCATCTGTCGTGATATCAATTTTACCCTGTAATCTATATGGAAGGCTAACTGCTATTCTCGAGGCCGGGCCAAAACCGGATACGCAGAGAGAAAAAGATAGTTGCCGTAGGACATTTCTCTCTCTCTCTCTCTCTTTGTCTAGCTGATTTGTCATCGGTCAAAAATATTTTTTCGTCTCTTTCTATCTTTCAGTAGAAATTAATATCTTATATTTTTTTTAACTCAAATCTTATTTAAAAACCATTACTTCGAATATAAATTCTTATCATTCTTTATTAATTTTATAACAGTCACGTGGAATATTTTCGATACTAGCTAATTTCAAGAGAAGTCACAATTTGTTTTTGTATAGTACAAATTAGGCTTTGGAATTCTTCGAGAGGTGGGCATGTATCTTGCAATAAAAAAATTTGCTGTGACTTGAGCTTCATTTTACCGACGTTATAGTGCAAAATAGTCCAAACGGCTATTCTCTGGTTAAGCGATTTATCATAATATAAAATCTAATAAGGAAAAGAGCAACTTTTATTTTAATACACATTTCTTATTTTAGTATTTCCTTGTTTAATAGGAATTTGCTCAATATAAATTCGTAATATCCTCTTTTCTCAAGGAGGATTTTTATCGCTCGTATCGGTGGACGCGCGCCATCATCGCGCGCGCACCGGTGACTTTTCCGTTAAAACTACTCCCGTAAAAACGTTCCTGGGGTTAGAGGGAAAGGATAGGGAAGTTCACGGTGGAAATTGCGTTGTATTCTCGCTTCGGCACCGGGGCGGTTTCCGTGAACGAGGAAATTGCGGCGCATAGTGTGCATCCTAAATATTTACTTGCCTCTCGCCGTTACACCGCGCAAATATTCCATTTGCGACCGTGAAAACACGCGCGTCGAGTCTCTGCGAGCCCGTCGTTGTGATACTCGAGACGGATTCAATGATGCCGTTGATGTTAAAATGTCATAAGCGGAAACCGCTTACGTTCACCGCGGCCCCGACGAAAACGTTATTTGCCATTCCTGCAATTACTTTTATCCTCTTGCAAGAGCGCGGGAACTACGGTACAAATAGCATGAAAAGGCGGATATATACTGTACTGACATATCGCGCCGCCGAGAGATGTACTCTGATTACCGTTACACGGTTTAGTCCGTTCGACTACTCTACTAAACCGTACATGGGATAAAATCGCCGTGTGTATGCGTGCGCGCGATGTGGCACGCGTATAATGTGTGTTTCTTCTCGTAAAACTCGAAAATTTAGAGTTTCGCGGAAATTGCCGAGTCACGCGAAAATAATTTCGTCGATACGTCGCATCGCGTCGTCGTCGGTTCGCCGAGGCTAAAGCGCCCATCCGCTCCTAATGAAAGCCTTTTGCCCACAATAGTGCGATGCCAGCAAGTTTCCGCAGGGGCAGAGGGAGAGAGAGAGAGAGAGAGAGAGAGAGAGAGATATTTGTACCGTTACTTTGAAGAATATCTCAAGTCGGGCAAAGTTTGGAGAAGCCTGGGCCAACGGTCAAATTAATGTGCAAACTTCAACGTAATAGTTGTTTCTCCGAGGTCTTAACTATCGAGTGGTGGATCGCCAAACTCCACCCCACGGCAAGTTCATTAACCACCGGGTATGTGTCATGGCGCTTCTTTGTGCGCCATGATCTCCCGATAGCGAATTCTAAACGGCTCGTATTTTGCCGAACGGCGCCGTTTCGCGAAACCGGGGACACGCTAATTTTCGCACTAATTTCCCTGGCGAAACTTTAGACCACGTACGGAGAGGAAGGGGGTGACAGACGTGTGTGGAAAGGATAATAGCGCGAAGGTGGTGTGGTGCTGGTGCTGGTGCTGGTGGCGGCGGCGGCGGCGGCGGAATCTCTGCGACCCGGATATGTGTACAGAGATGTACAATACATGAATGTAATCCGAGGCTAGATGTGCAATGCTGTTTCGATGTAAATAAGTGCTCGGGGCGTAATTTACATCCTGTGTGACACATATATCTAATTTACATCTACACATTTACTTATACCCTGGTTATCGTTAATAATATATCGCACGAGGGAAATCAGCTTTTCTCTCCGAATAGAGAGAGAGAGAGAGAGAGAGAGAGACATGGAGTGAACGTAAAAGCGATTAACTGCAATTATTTCTTCAAGATGGAAACTTATTGATTTATTTATCATGTATAACACACTTCTAATGAAACGTCTCTTCGTTTTCGACGAACAAACACGACATTAAAAGTAAACGTTAAAAGAGAAATATGGAAGAGAGAGAGAGAGAGAGAGAGAAGATTTGTAAGTAAATACGAGTGACGCACCTGCAGTTAAAAAAATTCAAGTTATAATATTAATTATTTGCTGTAATTAAATTTAATAGAGTCTTTATACCACGACGGACTCTGGTAAGGTATCGCTCTTGCTACCGGGCTACATAATGTCCAGAGTAACCGGATTACGAAGGAGAATGTTCTGCTGTGTTCGTGTTCGCTCGAGACAGAGATTCCCAACTGATGTTTCGTGGACGTTCACGGATCCACGGGCATTCCGCGTTCGAAATTCCAAGGAAGAGAGCTCATTAGCATTCGTATTAATTAAAGATATTTTTAGCTACAGCACGCGCGCGAAATGTCTCCAACTTTGTGCGCTATAATAGACGAGCGTGGACGGTCGCACGTTCGTGAGATATAAGAATATTTCACCGAGAAGAGCGTAAAATAAAAGTTTCGTTAAACTGTTGGATAATTAAAAGCAGACGTTTATAATTTATGCGAGATACGGAAAATGACTAAGTTTAATTACGCTTTTGACGGCACGTTTAATCCTTCTTCTTACACGCAGCTTATCCTTATTTGATATTGAATCATGAAAAAAAAAAGAAAGGAAAGAACATCGAACCACTCGTCACTTGTTATAAGCAGAGATCAGATCGCAGATCATCTTCCTACGTAAAACTTTTTTTCGATGCTAATGACACCGAATAGCTCGACAATTAAATATAACGGTAAAACTTGGATCCACTTAAAAAAGATCCTGCGAAGGATTTTTGTTCCGTCTTTTACGACATAAATACATAACTGGTTTTAAAGAGACTTCAATATAGTACGCAATAAAAATATTGTGTAAAGGGAAGTTGGAAACCGCTGGTATAAAGCAAGAGGAATAGATCAGAAAGAGGTGGGTATAGACAAGAAGCGAGCACTGTTGCCTGGAGGCAAGCAGGTGCGCAGCATCCTATCGCTTCTCCTCAGCGACGACGCTTGCTCAACTAGCGAATCTGTTCGCTTCGTGTGTGCATGCCGTCTCTGTAAGAAGATGCGTATCCACGACCGGGAGCGTATTATGGTGGAGGCCTTTATGAACATCTAGGGAACGTCCAGGTTTAGGGAAATCAGGTCGGATGAAACGTGAGGAACGTACGCTTCGATAATCCGCGCTCAAAGGGCAATTTATTTTTGCGTTCGCGTACATAATAAGCGTTTTAACTAATACGGTAAGTGCCTGGTGGCTCCTAATAAAAAAAGGGGAGGGGGGAATGGAATTATATATTATAATAGAGGCTGTTTCACGTAAAGAGCAAAGCGATCGTTACGGGGAGTTACGGAGTCGCTACTTTATAAGTATCATTATATGCAGTTTAGCTCAAACTTCAATTGCACCGTTGCGAAGGCATTCGCTTAAACGAAACAACGTAATGTGTGAACTTACTGTGGTCAATCCAAACCTGTAAAACCGGCTAAGACGGCTTAGCAGAAGCGTAATGGCGGCTCGTTGCCGAGAAACTCGCTCGTCGAAAGGTCTCAATGATAATACGATCACGGCGTTTTCCGCAAATGTGGATTTCTATCGTCGATAAATCGCGACACGCGGTTTTTACGGACCGACATTATCGAGATTTGATAGAAAGTAATTGCGCCTCGTGTCCCAATTAAAAGGACGCTTTTTTTTACCCATCTCGACGCTTATTCGCGAGGGCATTTACATATATTTGCCCTTCTCGCTTTATAGCTCGAGAAGCGTTTTGACATCCCCGGCTGAAAGCAAATCGACCAAGTCCGAACTCTCGTCAAAGAATCCGTCATTAAAATTTAAAAAGAAGAACTCGACGAGTCGCCGTCGCTCTTTGCTCCATGCAAGACGCTCACGTCGCGAAGAATACGGAACGATGATGAATCTTGCGAATTATTTTTTGGTTTGGCCTGCAAAAGAGAAATGACACCCCCCCCTCTTCTCTCTCTCTCTCTCTCTCTGTTTCTCTCGCTCTTTCTCGTTCTTCGCTGCCTCTTTCTACCTCTTCCTGCAGTCGTGAAGGAATCCGAGCACAACCGACAAACGGCGATCGTCGATTGTACCTTGGAGAAGTCGGCGCAAGTCGGTCCAGGTGCATTCTCCGCTGCGGGGCTGCGGGAAACCGCAAACACCCGATGCAGCAGCTTTACCGCGCGCGCATCCGAAAGAAAGAACGAAGGAGCGCAAGGGCATCGTAAGAAGGAGAACGGGGGGAGGGGGGCGAAGAGCGAAAGCGGGAAACGAGGACGGAGAGAGAGCGAGAGAGGTCCTGCAACTGCGTCGCGCGGGAAACAAAAGCGTAATCGCGTCCTGTAACCCGGATAAAAAGCACCGTCGAGATAAATATCTAAAACGTGTCGCGGAAACTTTTAATGAATTAGGAAGACAAGTTAATCCATCGTCACGGCAGCGCGAGCGGGCGGGCGGGCGTCGCTGCTGTGACGCATTAAAAACGCTTATTCAGCACTTCTGAAATCCGCACCACGGGGTGGTGAAACATAACAACGGTGGAGTATCGTCCGCCCTTATCCCTTTTCGTTCGTTCTTTCCTTCCGCGATAAAAACTCGAAATCGTAAACGCTCGCGTTAAGCTGTTTGATCGGCGCGTTAATATTTTCGTTGACTCGATGTCGCAAGATGAAGATATCGACACGCCACGCGTTAACGCAGCCTGGTAATTGCCAGCGGGAGGGCGGGGGAGGGAGGGGGGTGGGAGGAAGGGCTATAAAACGAAAAACGTTAAGCACATAGTAAACCGGCGGATTAATAAATCGTACGGGCGGTGGGCAACAACGTTGCGGACACGACAGAAGGACGTTGAATAATTTCCATTTATTAATCGGCTATATTTTTGCCGGCCATTGTGGCGGACGGATTGTTTATCTTCGAACCGCCTCTCTCTCGGCTGTATCTTCGCGCTGATTTCGCTGCGCTAACAGGTTCCACGGTCAGTCGGAGACGGCAAATTAGCCGCCGGACGGAGCGCTGTTGGGGAGAGAGAAGGAGAAGGAAAGGGAGAAAGAGAGAGAGTGAGAGAGAAGGAGCAGAGGCAGATGCGGGATTCTTGGCAGGGTCAAACCCCCCGGCCATCTTCTGGTGCCGCTTATACCTCGCTCCGGTCTCCTCCTCCCCGCTTCCGTTGCCTGCTGCTCCCAGTTCTCTTTCTCTCTTTCCTCCGCTTTCCTCTCCCGGACCCTCTCACCCTTCTCTCTCGTCGTGGCAAAAAATCAGCGTGTATGCGCGCACACACAGAGACCGGTGGAATAAGAGGGCGAGGTAGATTGAGGAGGCTGAAAGGGTGGGGTTTATATACGCAGGTCGGCAGGTAGAAAAGATACGCGCGGCGGCAACCGGTTCTCCCCTTTTGCGCCTCCGCAGGCTCCGCAAGGTACAGGTTCCCCGAACCGGTCCAGGCCGGATCGCGCGAGTCGCTGCGATCGCGTGTTGCTCGCGTGGCCGGACGCAGCCGAGGACCGGCGGAAGCGTCCGAGTTCCAGCATTACACACAAATTGCGCCATTACGTGTAATGGGGCTAGAAAAAAATGGGCGGATAGATCGTGCCGATGATGACGGCCCGGGGAAACTGTGGTGGCCGCGCGCGAAGATCGCGCGCGGGAACCAGCTCGCGCCTCGCGCCTCGCGCCTCGCGCCCTGCGCTCGATCTCGCGAATGGTCAATCTGAATTCGATACGATGGAAGGACGTTACGAAAGTTTGGGAATGCACCCTTTGTACCGCGTTTCTCAATTCCACGTCCGGACGAGGCGATCTCGAGAGTATCTCTCGGCGCGCACGATTGCATCCGCCGTCAATCCCCGGATCTCTCTCTCCTCTCTCTGACCATCCACACAGATTACAGATCCCGTGCTTATTGATTTTAGCCGCTCGCGTTGCACGCGCGTGTTCCCACACACACCTGCCTACGTGCGCGGAATTTGAAGGAAATTAGCTCGTCGGATCTTCTTTTTTTTTAAGCATAATGCGAGTAGCGCGGCGGCAGCGGCGGCGACTGTGGCTGCGACGGCAGCATCTCGCCAGCATCTCTTACCGTCCGCGGCGCCTCACCATAATTTTCTGCAATATAGTGCTATATCCTCTCGCTGATGTATTGTAACCGGTATCCTATCGAATCGAGCAGGTGGCTCGACGGGCTCCCTTATATTTTGACGATTAGTTCTGGACCCAGCTTCTTCTCGAAGGACGGACTCCGCTCACAACACCTTTCTCTTCGCCCAGGGCCGCAGCGCGCTCGGCTATTTTAATTCCAGAGCAAACGAGCAACGCGAGATTCTAGATTTCTAGAAATATTATTTTCTACTCGGAAAAATGTGACGCTAAAAGACGTTGCTCTGTCCTTCTTCAGAGAAGAACGCCACTTTGTTCTTCTTCATTAAAACTTGAATTTCTCAAATTCTGTTCTCTAATGTTGAAGCCTTTTGTAGCTCGCGTGAGTCGTATCCCCCTTGACCATCTCTTCTCAGCCTGCGTAATGAAATATAGCGTTCGCAGCAATTGGGATATCACATCTGTGAATAATTCCGTAGCTTTCGCCACATACCAGAATATAAAAAGCTAAAATTCCTCACTCTTCGTACAAAGCAGTTCACCGAGAAAATATTTATAACATTGACTATCTTCAAAAGGATACAGAAAGCACGAATGAAAATACCTTGATTATAATAAAATAGTAAACCGTTGCTTTATTTTACGATGATTTATTTTTTTTTTTTTTTTCTATTCGCAATATTGCATTCGCGTGAAATTATTAAAGTTTAAACAATACTATTTCAAGTGCGGCGCTGTTAGATACATTGCGAGCATTAATATATAACTTTTAAAATTAAGTGAATATTATGTATACATATCTATATAGCTTTTGACACGCAGTGCAATAACGCAAGTGCTGTATTCACGAGCTGCGCATTGACCCTTAGGATACCATCATGGATATCAGACCGATTTCTAGCCACGGAAATTTCAAAGCTAATTACATTATACTACACGAAAAAAATTTTTTTCCGTTCAAATCGTTACATTAATTTAAATAAATATTAGTATGAAATAATTTACTTTTAAAGTTGGGAAAGATTGTTTTAATCAAGGAAACAATGTTAAAAACAAATTTATTTGAAAATAAAAATTTTGTTTTTAGTGAAATACCTTTACTTTATTTTTTTCCAAAATAAAGTAAAGGTATTTGTTTCAAAAACTTGAAAATAGATAGTCGTAAATTTTTAGAGATGTTTTGAACCGCTTTAAATGAATGAAATAGCGATCGAAATCAAGAGATCCAGGATGGCATATTTTATCACATCATATCTTAAACCTTTCGTGTCTTTTCTAGGAATAATTAGTATCTAATTCATGTCTTACTAGAAGTTTTCAGGATCGCATATTATGATTCTGTAATCACAAAATTTCCAAATCTAATACGGCGAACCAAAATATCAATCAAATCCAACAAAATTTAATATTTTTATCCGCCACATTGAATTTTAAAAGTTCCGTTACAAATTCATAATCAATGACTCCAAAGCTCTCTGGGAGTATGAGCTTTATTCAAGTCAAAGAAAATTTTACATTTTGATCCGCCATATTGAATACGCCATTTTGAAATTTAATAGCAATTTTTTTAATAAATATCCCTTACGTGGATCATTTAAATGAGTCCAGGAAAAATTCGTTATCTTGATTTTTATGGAAGATACATCCATCTTTCACTTTTACCTCATTTTACAAATTTTTGATGAGGTATGTAGATCAAGAGAGGAAACTCCTAAGGATGACTTTTTTAAAAAATCCTATTCTTTATCTTTAAAATTAGCCCAAGAAGAAGTTACTATCTTTATTTTAGTGGAAGATACGAATTGTTGAAAGTTTGGCACATATAATGTACCATCAGACATAAAAGGGTTAAGGGTTAAAGAAGGTAATACGCGCCATCTTATCTTTTTCGCAGACTCTAAATGTCACCTCAACTTTTTCATTTTCTTCATAACATCTTATCGTCTCCTAAATTATATAACTATAAAGAAGAAATAATTGCAATCCGTATAAAAGAGACATTACAGGGCCTCATAGAAGCATCCCGTGTCTCCACAAAAGTTTTACAATTACTACACAATGGGCTCCTCGGGAAGGCCCTGCGGAAAGAGCACGAAGAAATTGAATCAAGCTAATGGATAACGAGTATAAGATTCTTCTTCTTGTTCGCCGCGATGTTGATCGAGAGGACGGTTGGGACCGGAGCGCTCTTCGCGGAACCCTTTTCATCAGCGGCGCGGCGGCGGCTGCGTCCCTGGGGACTGAGACAGCCGGTCATCCTGGTTGCGCGGCGTTGGCCGCCGGGTCGGCCGGACCCCGACGTCGACGGCGTAGCCTGCGCGTGCACTTGCCGCGAGGGAAAGGTGGATGGCCGCGACCTTGATGCGCGTGGTTCTCGCGTGCCCGAACCTTCACGAGCCTACGCGAGGACGACCGAAGCGGGGACCGCGGGCACGACCGGCCGACCACGACCAACGCCTGTACACGGTTGTTAAATTATCTTCTCCGCGCTCTCTCCGCAGCCTCTCTCGTTCTTTCTCCCTTCTTCCCACTCGGACCCGTCGTCAGTCCCTTTGGCTTCCTATCCCCCTTCTCTACGCGTCGCGCGCCTCATCTCCTTTTTCTTGGCTCTTCACGCACTTACACGCGCACACACACACACACACATGTACACGTATTCGCGCGCTCGTGCATGAGATCTCACGGAAGCTGGAATGACTATCGCTACACTCGGCGCTCTCGAGCCCCGGCTAGTTCTACGATAGGACCGGTATCTCGACTTAACCGACCAGTCATCCGAGGCAGCCAGTGTCTCTCAACGCGTCACCGACGCGACCGAATATTACGAATTACACCTGCGGTTTACCCTGAAGATTATCCCAAAACGCAACACCTTTTGTGGTCCAGCTGCGCTGGTACCATCCACTTTCTGCGCTCACGACACTTCTCGAGAAAGCCTCATCACGTTGGACACACACACGCACACGCATACGCGGTGATTGTCGGCAGATGTTTTGCACCTTTAAGAAGAATAATCACGAATATTCTGCGCGCATTAAGAAACTGGAATATCTTCTAGTTATTAATTATCGGATGACCACTTTTCAAGATATATCTAGAAATGAAGATTATTTTAGGAACGGGAAGACATTTATATGGCGCTTAGAATTAATATATGCACATCTAGGTATCAGATGTATCTATAATTTCAGTCTGTAGAATATTATAAAATACTCTGTAGGCGCCGATATATAATATTTCATTTAACAATAAAGTTCATTAAACTACAATAACGGCATTTAGATGTTAAAAAGATTTAGTTTTATTAAAGATTTCAACACTAAATTTCGAGTCATTTTAAAGCTTGAATTATAATTTTTTAGTGAAACGCCGCAGCTTGGTATCATTGGCGTCTTGTTGTATACTCTAATGAAATCTTCTTTCAAGAAAGATAAATGAATCCAGTCAGCATGGGTCGGTTGTATTGTCGGTTGCCAGGCAGCCAAGGGTCCATAAAACTTTTTTGACGTTCTATAATGCGGGGAACAAAGTCTTACCGTGATCGCAGATTCTTATCCGAAATAATATTGTCCGAATATAAACGACATGATTAAAAGAAAATACTTAAAATAAATAAAAATCCGGAAGCTCGATTTAAATAATTCTCGACAATACTTGAAGCAGAGTACAAAAGCACGAAATATTTGCGTAAAAAAAAAAAAAAAATGTGATTGGCATCGAAGTAGCGTATCAAGTATATTTTTAGAAGCAAGTATTCCGCAGAAGCGCTAGAGCAAGGGAGGGTGCAAAAACTTGCTGTCCTTGAATTCCATCAGGACGCACATATGCAATTTCTACGGCTGTAACATATTTTGACGTAGGATCGACATGTTGATAGATGCCTAAAGGTATCACTAAATAATATCGGATAATATTTTGTATAATTTATCATAAATATATATATATAATACTTGTAGAAAATAATAAAATATATTTTTCCATTTCTCTCCATAGTTTTTTTCTTATTAATAATCGATAATTATAAATTACTTACAACTAACCGTTTGTAAAATTGATTTTTATATTACACAGACTAATCACGTTTCTAAGCGTAATAATAAATTATTTAGCTAAAGCGCTACTCGATGACTCGGCAATTAATGTGGAAATTTCCTGGATATAGCTTGGCTCTCCCTTAACAAGTTTTTCTTCCTCTATACTCTTCTCCTCACTTTTGAGGTCCGTTATGGATAATGTATCTTCTTGAGATGATGTATCTGACACTTTAAAGGATGATTTTCTTAATAATTCTGACGCATCAAATCATTAAGATAAAAACATATTATAAAATAGCTTACAGTTCTTAAGATCATTATCATCTTCCATCTCGCCCTTTTCATAACTGAAAGTTTCGTCCGTATTTTCTTCCTCGGTACCAAAGTGTATATACGACAACGTGCATACGAGCATTATGAAAAACAAATTTGTACCAATGCCTACAAAGGCTGATAAAACTGGCCAATAAAACATCCAGTAACGTAATCCCGATAAATGAGCATTTATCATGAGGTTGGCAGAATAGAACTCTATATGCCGTGATTGAATCTCAATAAAAATAATCGTTACTGGATGACTCTGAAATGTTTGAAATCACATCTTGGTTAGATATTGCTTATAAAACTAGAAACTAAACTGTATCTTTTTAATCCTGCCGATTCTTACCTGATCCTCCTCAAAGTTACCAAACAACTCGAGAATAATATCTTGCTTCTCCTCAGCGTTTCCAAAAATCATCATAGGTGAAAACGTGAGAGTTGTAAGCGTGTGTAACAGTGTGCTGCGATAATGCAGCATAGCTGATCTGCACGTGTGGTCCACGAGGTATCCATCTCGGCTCCGCAATTGTGCGCAAACCATAAACATACCTTGAAACAAAAAATAAAATGTAAAACATAAACATTCTTACAGAACACAATTGAAAACTTTACCAAGTTCTTTGTTCGCTGGCGATTCTGGCATTTCTAAATGTAAATTTACTTTATATGGTTGGCCCACCATTAGAAGCTGTTGCTTCTTGGTCAGTTGCACATGAGCCTGTGGAAAACTGCAGATTCCTTTCTTCTCATCACATGATCTAAATAAGTGTCAAAATAATTAAAATAAATATAAAGATTTATATATAAATTCTATTACATTTAATTATTATTAAAGATTGAATATCATTTAATATTTAATACAATTCAATTTATCTTCAGAGACAAACATTAGATGTTACTAGATGCTCTAGTATAAAATGAAGTTTATATGTAGGTAAATAAAATTGTGTGTAATGGGAGTCATTGTAACACTCCTTTGAAGCTCATTAAAAGATTTGATATATTAGGTGTTCTACTGTTATTTTATAAATATAATTATCTTGAAGATTCAGTAGTGAACTTTAGACTTTGGCAACTTTAGACTTTTCAGACTTTGATATCTTTGAAAAGCATTGACCACATTGAGAGAAAAAAAGTTACTTGATTTATATTATTGATAAATATGTTATTAGATTTGATAAACATTGATAAATATGTACAATTCAAATATCTGTTTTATATCAAGCCAAGTAATATTTACTGCAAATAAGTACTATTCACTTGTTTGATATAAGTTATTGATAACATATTTATTTGAATCAAATAATCTTTTTTTTATCAGTGCATTGTCATTGTCATGTTTTTGGACACATAGAGTATAGAATCACAAGTGAAACTCACTTGAATTGTAAATGCACAGGACGCACGTATGACATGCTGGGCATGTAGGAGTAGTAAAAAACCGTATAAAGAAATATAGACAGCCAGACTATGAAAACAGTGCTAACGATAACAACACCACCGCGGAAAACCGTGTCTCTAGCAGATTGCACACTCCGCCTGGTGGTTTTCCGCACGTTAAACCACTTCCTACCAATCTCATGTAGTAATCTCGAAATCAACATTTTGCCCGATCCCAACAACCGCACCACAAGATTTATGTGATTGAGATGTCAATTATGTGTTCGATAGCCGGATGTTACATAACGACGAATTGAACACCTATCGAATTGTTAAAATCTCTTCATAATCTCACTGTTGCCTCAATGCGCGCGTCAGCCGGCGTTGTCTGAAATAGAAAAATCTTCAGGTGTACGATCGCATAAAACGAGGTGACTGAGGACAGCGAGTGGCGTCGACTCATGTGTCCAGCATCGCCAGCTGATAACGAGTCGAGTATCGCCGAGACTGTATCAACGAAGTGTTTTCGTACATCTCCAGAGCGCTTGGATGATCCGAAAGGTTATGTGCAAACAAATGTAAACATGATATGGCGAACGCGTGAACCGCATCAACATACGGTGGTGATTCTGTAGAGGTCGAAAATTTTATTCCCACCGAGCGTGTTGCGATTCTTTCTTTTTCAGGAAAGGAACGGTTTCTATAGATGGCGTAAGGTACTTTGCGCCTCGATAGTTGTGCCAGTTACAATAATAACAATCTGCAATACGTGGAGCTTGTAAAATCACGATATTCGGCATTTTTACTTAATATTGCGTTAAATTACATGAAATTTTATTAATCTATGAATTTGGATCTTCACAATTTGAATCTTTAGACATAAAGTTCTGAGTTATGAGAACTCCTTGATGAACATTCTTTATCAGCCTTCAAATTTTAATTAATGCCACCTGATTATGTTCTGCTTGTATATTGATGATTTTTGAGAATTTCAATTTTGTCGGAAGATTTTTAATGTTGGTAATTACAGAATGCCATGTTTATGCATAGTCGATAACGTCCCTTCCAACTTTACTGGTCGTAGACAATTATCGAAGCTTGATTCTTATAATTTACCAATGTAAGAGAAACTTTAGAAACGAAATATGTGATTTTTTGCTTTTATATTAATTTTGATAATAGATCGGTATAAATATTTATTATAAATATGTAATAAATATACCAGGGTTTAATATCGAGAAGTCAATAAATTTAAATTTTTAAATTCCGCTTTCAAATTGAAATTCAAGACAAAATTAACCTTTCTATTCAGAATTAATACATTAAAAGAAAAATTTTTATGTTCAAATAAATATATTTATTTTAACATTATTTTACTTGATATGAAAAAAATATTTTCCAAGTTTAAAAATAAATTATTTTATATTAGCTAATATTTGTTTAAATCAAGGAAATATTAAAATAAATATATTTGCTTGAACATAAAAAAACTTTTTTAGTGTATGTTAATTTTAAAATAATGCGTTGCAATTATTTCCAACCCTAAGTGATTTTGTGTATTTATTTTACAATTCTTTGTTTTTTTTTTTAACATTTATGTTTAATTTCAGGCAAGGATGTAGAAAGGAAAATGGGGAGCAGATGATATCTTCCTTGGATTCAAGGACGCAATTATCTGCGAGAAGTCACGCATGAAAATTAATGACGCTACACGCGATTGTATCTTTATTCAATTGTACATTATACGGTAAAGTAACATACGCTTTGTTAAACTTTGCGCTTTTTCTAATATTCTAATATCATGAATTCATTTAGCGCGCGCGAGTTTAAATTTGTTAATCCGCGATTTACTACTATAGTGAACCATTTTTCTAAAAAAAAGGTACGAATTGGAACACGTTTCAGAAATATTGAGAAAATCATTTTTTTCTAGAATTCTTTATATACATATGAATTTCCTGATCGGTTCACTGACGCTATTTTTTTACACTTAAGATCTCGCATCAGCTACCATTGATGGTCCTTTAGATCCTTGGTCGCGTCTGATATAATTTTTTGATCCGCTGTTTTCACGTTGTCGGGCAAATAGCAGCGAAACAGAAATTCCTCCTCCCGGAAATAATTTCGCAAGTGATCCAGCTTCATGCAGTGCGTTTCTGCAAATTAAAACGATCAACATTACTGTACGATATTGACTTTTGCAAAGAGCAAAATCTAATGTTCAAATATTAAGACAAATTTTTTTATAACGCTTCTAATCTTAGAACTTGTTGCAGATATTATGCTACTTGCCGTGACGCAATATGTACTCACTGTGAAGGCTTGCGACACAATCCAATTCCCCACCAAAGTCCTTCGGCAGACATTCGGGCGGTATATGAGGATATATGTCGGAGACATTACCCGTGTAAAGGTAAAGCTACGGTGAATGACGAAAGTTAAAGTCATCTTGTGAACCGCTGACGTGATCGTGCATCGAATGCATAAGGCCAGACATGTTAGCGCATGTTCTTAATGCGGATACGCAGAAATGCATATTCACGATGCGTAAATGCGTATACGAATCTAATGAAATCTGAAGTTTTCGATTCGTATAATCCTGATCGGTTCGATTTCAAAATTAATTTACAAAATTAAATTAAAAATTGACAGTAAAAAAAAAGGCAAAATCTAACTATTATCTTGTGAAGAGAACATTTATCTATATGTAAAGAAAATTTTTTTAGAATAAAGGATGCTTTTAGATTTCTAGAAATATAGATTTTAGATGATCTTTTTATCAAAGTTGGTCGCATGTATCGCGTAGCAGTCGATAATTAAAAGTCAATTTACCATTTCGTAAAGCTCTCGTTTCATGAATGGTTTGATGAGCGCGAGCACCTTATCCATGAACCAGACCGCGTTCAGCACGTAAATGCCTTTGAGCCTCACTGGCATGCCTTCTTGTAGGTACTCGAAGAATCTGCGGATGCTGTTTATCGATAGTCTAGGCAAGTGACCGAGTCGCACGCCGACCATGTCGAAGAGAAATATGTACCCTGGCGAGCAGCCGTCTGTGTAGAGGCTCGCATCGATAGACATCAGCAGCAGCTTGATGCCATCGTTGAACATGTACTCGGATGGCCGTGAATCCGCCAGTCGATGAAAAATTATCCGGTTACCGTTTTTATCGGGCTTGGGAAGCATCACAAATTCTCTATAGCACAATAAATAAGTAGGTAAAATTTAATAAGTATTTTATTTAAAAAAAAGAAATGAAAATAAAATAGAGTTTTTAGAAACGTATACAGATGAAATATTAAAAGGACAGCGTTGTGAGAAGTGTTTTAGTGAGAATCTGTTTTTCTGTACTCGAAAAAATTAAAATAAACGTCATTTTTTTACAGTTTTTGAGATGAGTAATCCAAAAGTGTTGATTAAAATTACGTCACATATAATACAGTACAGAATATCTTCTAAAAGTATAAAATAGCTCATAAAAATGTTATATGAGGGGAATACATAAACAATCGAGTTTAAATCGGAGAAACGTGTCGCAGTCATTCGCGAGACACTATTCACGTTGGTGATTCACAGTGTGATATACATATATCATGTTTTAATGTTAAAAGTACAATATGTCATAAAAATGATATATTTATTATCGAAAAAATCAGACGGTCGTGCATTTTATGCCTTACATGTGTTAATGATTCACAGTGTGATATATCATGTTTTGATTTTAGAATTATAAATATCTCATAAAAATGCTATATTAGCGAAGCTATCGGATGGTTGTGCGTTTTGTAACACTCTAACGTTCGAGACTGCTTCCACCGACCTAACAAACCGCAGTGCAAACGCACGAAAATTGTCCGTTGCGTCTGATATCTTCGTTAAAATATAACATTTTTATAAGATATTTACTTTCAATGTCAAAACATAATGTATCACGCACATCGATACATAACGTAACGACCCGTTTCGCGAATAATTGCGACGATACGCGTTTTCCGCCCAATTTAAACGTAATTTTTTTATGCACTGCAATGACATAATTTTAACTAGCATCATCGGATTTGCTCGTCTCAAAAACTCAACGTAAGAAATGATGTCTATTTCACTTTGCCTGAACACAGCAAAAACAGATTCTGTTTTGTAACACAATACTGCTTTTGTAACAACAAAGTTTTAGGATGGAGGAGATAAAAATTTAAAAATAATTTAGTTTGTTAACGCTGAGTTAACGTTATTAGAATTTATCTTCATGACTCATGCGAGTCTTGCGAAATGAAGGAAAAACAAGAAAGCAGAAGTAGGAGGATTATTTCCGAACATGTCGAGGCGCGATCGTCGGTACCAGATGGGACAAGCTGTAGTTGCGCGACGCGGAAAAATTGCTGCGATAAAGATACCTAATGCTGCCGTATTAGGCGCAAGGTACTATTGGCAGGCGCACAATTTGTATGCACGGTATGGAATAAAAGGCGAGATGGACTGAAAGAGAAGAAGAAGAATCGATCGAGGCAGAAATTGCTCTCCGTCCATGTTGTAATCGTCGCATCGAAGGCATATCGAATAATATGTTCGTTAAAATGATAGTATATTTGATTTGCATAAATAAACGCGTTTAAAGATTGCGTTTCAAGTTACCGCCGTGATTTTCCGTATCTGATGTAAGAACTGTATGTACATGTACAACACGGGGCATAAAACTTCTCTTGCGAAACAAAGCTTTCCTTTTACGTTACTTAATGTTTAATATGTTATGAAGATTTATTTAATTATTCAAGTGCGTACAACGCTCTTAAAGAGTGTTGCAGATAGTCGAGGCTGGAATCCCTTTTACTGAAAAATTCCGGGATCGTGGCGCGCATTCTGTAGTAAACGTGCATGCATCGTTTTGTGGCCTCCATGTCGAAATAACAACTGTGCGCAAACAACGCCAATTGCTCCTTGGGAACTCTCGGAAGGCCTCGATCTTTCGCCCATTTTTGTAGGTTCTCCAAAAGCTCGTCTGTGATTTCTGGATATTTCTTCCGCGATTCGTCAATCGTGTGACCGAACCTCATCCTATGAAAAATAAATGTAACTGTATAATTATTCTGTTAAACATTTTTTTGGATTTAACGATCTATTAAAATTAATAACGCCTTCTTCTTAACACGCGAGATAACAAAACGAAGAAAGACATGGAAATATCCAGAGCATAAACGTTTAACGGCTGAAACGTGGTCCATAGGTTTCCCGCGTAATGAAACTTTCACCGCCAACGTAAGAACCGTCGCTTACGAATGGTTGGTGTGTAATCTCACTTGAATGGCATTATAGTAATTATTCTTGCGTATTCTCGGCGTTCGGATTAGAGTTAAAATTGTTTCTAGTATATTCAAAATTATATGTTATATTTCAAAAATAGCATTGTAAAATATAGAAATTATCTGTTCAAATAGTGAGTCTGTCAAGATCACGTATTGCAAATTGTGTGTTACGTACGTGTTACATTGGCAGAACTCCGGCAACTGCCGAGAATGCTGCCTCATAATGTAACTTCTGAGTGAACAGTTTGGGATTACATGAATAAAAGTTTTATGAGTTAAAGAATGCAAACGAGAATTAAAAAATGCAAATGCAATTTGGTGTCTTTAATTAATTTTATTTTTCGTAATTTTAATTCTAGTTATGAATTAAACAAATTATTTTTTTACCTGAAGAGAATTAAGAAATGCTGTCGAAGATTATGCTTGAAACCAGTTTCTTCACCAGAATTAATTAATTACGATATCACACAGAACCCAATTTTTTATTTTTTTTAAAAACGAAACTGTTGCTTGTGGGAAATTTTACTGATTTAAGTAAAATAATTAATGTCAAGAATTAACGAAACACTTTAAAATGTAACGATGACAATGATGTCGAAATTCTTTTGAACGTTTAAAAGTTAAAATTACTATTGCGAACACTACTATAATCCCGAGATAAATACGCCAAATGCCTTTATAGTGGCCGTTTTCGAGTTTATTCGAAATTGAGCAAAGCGCGCAGAGTATTGATTAGACTGAAGAAGAGACGTTGAATTTTGTTTTAACTGAGATCAATATTAATATTTATGGTTGAAGATTATCGACTTTCTTTTTATACGCGAATTGTTTGCTTGAAGGAGACTGTTCATGGATGTGACGATAATAAACGAGAATAACAGAGGAGCAAGACTCTAACAATCAAATTACACTGTAAAAAAATTTAGTAAATTTACATATAATAGATGTAAAAATTACACAATTAGCCCCATAAATAAAAAAAAATCATGTAATTTTATAGAAATTATGTAATACCACAAAAAATATGTAGATTTGCTTCTATTGAGTAAATGTATCTTATTTTATACAGAAAATCACGCATATAACAGAATATTTAAATATAATTATCTAAATTTTTGTAACATTACATAATAATATTCCATATATCGCTGTGAAATATAATGCGATTAACGTTCACTGTGCATGCTTGAAAATTCTGCCCACTTAGCATCACTATGTACGGACGTAGTAAGTAATAATTCTATTGTTTACAACATGTATGATAGAGAGACAATATTTGAATATATAATATGTAATACAATTGCAAAACGTATTGACTTTATCATTTCTATAACTTTCCATACATGTTGTAAATTTATTTCTGCAATCTGCTTAACTACAAATTACAAAATTAATCTTACCTTTGTATATTGTAAATTTACAAATGCGTGGAAATTTTCATCTATTTAGTAATTTTACATCTATTATAGTGGATAATTTTGAGAAAATTTTTTTACAGTGTAGTGATACAATTTAAATGATTAGTATTTGTTATATGTATCGGATATTTAATAACACTTAGTTTGTGTAGACTTTTGCAGTTAGTTGTCTTATTTTTTAATGTACACTAATTTAAGTCGTGTTTAAAAGTATATTCAACGTATTTTTATGCATAAGAAGATATAAAACTTTTTAACACACTATATACATTATTTTGTAAATAATCAAATAGTTGATTACACTCGAAGAAAATACGCGCGTTCCTGCACACTGCAGAGTATACGTTCGGCGATTGAACTGCGCGCGACTGCAGTTCGCGCAGTTCTCTAACTCGCATCGACGGACGGTTGCGTCGGATCAGCAGTGGCTCGCTCAGGGTAGAGAAAAATACTCCCGCTTATGTATGCGTTAAAACCGGTTGCAATGTTATGTAATGAAGAAATAAGAGGAACGGCGATCAACATAGTCGGTCACTACAAAGATGCTGAAACCGATAAAGCTAAATAGAAATAATAGGGTGTCCTTTTAATTAAAAATAGAAATATTCCTCTACTAGAGAAAGAGATATACGCTTTTACTTATTTATATATTTATTTTTAAAAATAATACAGAGTAGAGAAACAGTTCAAGCTTACACCTAAAAGTGTGTTAAATTGAAATAGCTTTATTTCCGGCAAATGAATATTTTAAGTTATTTTATTTGCAGGCTCGAGGAAGAAATTCATAACACGCAACTTGCATGCTGGAACCTACGATTATGATAACTATGATCATCGAGAAACGTTTCATGAAGAATGAAAAATGTGAAAGTGAAAGCGCCGAAATTGACGAACATCCGCGAATGTATAAACTTATTTAAAATTGCACAACGCAAGGCGAGACTTTTTCTCGCCAGTATATTGTAAGTATTTACGTATAATAATTGAAATTATTGAAATTTTATTTATTCTTACAAATAACTTTTGCGAGAATCACTGGGGAAATATTGATTTATTAAATTTGAAAAGACATTTTCATGATGTTGAAGCTAGCAGCGGATTCGCAGCAGCAGATTCGTCAAAGCAGGGATTCTCATTCAAAATAAAATACATAAGAAACTTTGACATATAAAGGCAAACTAGCAAGTAACTGCACGAAATACACTTATACGCTTCTAAATAGATCAGACTATCCAGAACAATTAACAAAAATGTGCAGGTCTACTAAATTGTTTAAATTATATAACGAGTTATTGCAGAAACAAGGGAAGGAAGCCTCGGTCGGGGCTGCAAATTTTTTTAGAACATTACTGTAGGCTTCTAAATCAATCCCGACTAGTAAGAAAAATAAAAAAAAATGCGCACGGCTACAAAAAATTATTTAAACAATATAAAATTTATTGCAAAAATAGGAAAACGAAACCTCGGTCAGGGCTGCAAATTTTTTTAGAACATCATTATAGCCTTCTAAATAAATCTCGACTAATGAGAAAAATTAAAAAAAATGCACTTGGCTACGAAAAATTATTTAAACAATATAAAATTTATTGCAAAAACAGAAAAACGAAGTCTCGGTCGGGGCTGCAAATTTTTTTAGAACATTATTGTAGGCTTCTAAATCAATCCCGACTAGTAAGAAAAATTTAAAAAAATGCGCACGGCTACGAAAAATTATTTAAACAATATCAAATTTATTGCAATAACAGGAAAACGAAACCTCGGAGAAACGCCTAGACAGCAGGAATCAAACTGCGGCTCGGCGTGGTGCGTAAAAAATTATTAAAAATGTAATGATACTAATGATAATAATGTACTCTCATGTGCACCTCTTTCACCACCAATTTCCTAGATCGAGAGCATGCACATGCGAGACAGATCCTTGCAAGTGGTTGACACGAGGGACCATTCACTCAGCTATTTGATGTACACGTGATTATAAAGTACAGTTGATTACAACTGATTACAGTTGATTACGATGTGATTACAACTACTAAAGTGATTTTATACGACTGTGTGAAATCGATTGTGATCACAGCTGATTTCATTGTGATTACAAATGATATCACAGTGATTACAAATGATATCATTGTGATTGCAGTGATTACAAATGATTTTATTGTGATTGCAAATGATTTCAATAGTAATAATTATTATTAATACTTTTATAACTTTGTTATGATATCATATTTTTATAACGTTTTTATGATTATTATAACAAGCTACTTTGTGAATTAAATAAAGTTTATGAATACTATAAAATACTTTTTATTTTCTTACTTTTTCATGATGTACATTTAATAAATACTCGTAATATTATATATAATATTATATATATTATTTTTTTAAACTTTTTAAAGAATTGGCATGTTGCTTTACAAGTTAAATAAAATCTAATCAATCATATTAAAATTATTTAAAGCATTAATTAATGATTTCTATTATTATATATTATAATTTAAAATTATGATAAATTTGTAACAATATTTACATTGAAATTAGCAATAATAACAAGTAATACTATTGAAATCATTTGCAATCACAATAAAATCATTTGTAATCACTGCAATCACAATGATATCATTTGTAATCACTGTGATATCATTTGTAATCACAATGTAATCAGCTGTGATCACAATCGATTTCACACAGTCGTATAAAATCACTTTAATAGTTGTAATCACATCGTAATCAACTGTAATCAGTTGTAATCAACTGTACTTTATAATCACGTGTACATCAAATAGCTGAGTGAATGGCCCCTCGTGTCAACCACTTGCAAGGATCTGTCTCGCATGTGCATGCTCTCGATCTAGGAAATCGGTGGTGAAACAGGTGCACATGAGAGTACATTATTATCATTAGTATCATTACATTTTTAATAATTTTTTACGCACCACGCCGAGCCGCAGTTTGATTCCTGCCGTCTAGGCGTTTCTCCGAGGTTTCGTTTTCCTGTTATTGCAATAAATTTGATATTGTTTAAATAATTTTTCGTAGCCGTGCGCATTTTTTTAAATTTTTCTTACTAGTCGGGATTGATTTAGAAGCCTACAATAATGTTCTAAAAAAATTTGCAGCCCCGACCGAGACTTCGTTTTCCTGTTTTTGCAATAAATTTTATATTGTTTAAATAATTTTTCGTAGCCGTGCGCATTTTTTAAAATTTTTCTCATTAGTCGAGATTTATTTAGAAGGCTATAATGATGTTCTAAAAAAATTTGTAGCCCCGACCAAGGTTTCGTTTTCCTGTTTTTGCAATAAATTTTATATTGTTTAAATAATTTTTCGTAGCCGTGCACATTTTTTTTAATTTTTTTCATTAGTCGAGATTTATTTAGAAGGCTATAATGATGTTCTAAAAAAATTTGCAGCCCCGACCGAGGTTTTGTTTTCCTGTTTTCGCAATAAATTTTATATTGTTTAAATAATTTTTCGTAGCCGTGCGCATTTTTTTTAATTTTTCTTACTAGTCGGGATTGATTTAGAAGCCTACAATAATGTTCTAAAAAAATTTGCAGCCCCGACCGAGACTTCGTTTTTCTGTTTTTGCAATAAATTTTATATTGTTTAAATAATTTTTCGTAGCCAAGCGCATTTTTTTTAATTTTTCTCATTAGTCGAGATTTATTTAGAAGGCTATAATGATGTTCTAAAAAAATTTGCAGCCCCGACCGCGACTTCGTTTTCCTGTTTTTGCAATAAATTTTATATTGTTTAAATAATTTTTTGTAGCCGTGCGCATTTTTTTTAATTTTTCTTACTAGTCGGGATTGATTTAGAAGCCTACAATAATGTTCTAAAAAAATTTGCAGCCCCGACCGAGACTTCGTTTTCCTGTTTTTGCAATAAATTTTATATTGTTTAAATAATTTTTCGTAGCCGTGCGCATTTTTTTTAATTTTTCTCATTAGTCGAGATTTATTTAGAAGGCTATAATGATGTTCTAAAAAAATTTGCAGCCCCGACCGAGACTTCGTTTTTCTGTTTTTGCAATAAATTTTATATTGTTTAAATAATTTTTCGTAGCCGTGCGCATTTTTTTTAATTTTTCTTACTAGTCGGGATTGATTTAGAAGCCTACAATAATGTTCTAAAAAAATTTGCAGCCCCGACCGAGACTTCGTTTTTCTGTTTTTGCAATAAATTTTATATTGTTTAAATAATTTTTCGTAGCCAAGCGCATTTTTTTTAATTTTTCTCATTAGTCGAGATTTATTTAGAAGGCTATAATGATGTTCTAAAAAAATTTGCAGCCCCGACCGAGGTTTCGTTTTTCTGTTTTTGCAATAAATTTTATATTGTTTAAATAATTTTTTGTAGCCGTGCGCATTTTTTTTAATTTTTCTTACTAGTCGGGATTGATTTAGAAGCCTACAATAATGTTTTAAAAAAATTTGCAGCCCCGACCGAGACTTCGTTTTTCTGTTTTTGCAATAAATTTTATATTGTTTAAATAATTTTTCGTAGCCGTGCGCATTTTTTTTAATTTTTCTCATTAGTCGAGATTTATTTAGAAGGCTATAATGATGTTCTAAAAAAATTTGCAGCCCCGACCGAGACTTCGTTTTTCTGTTTTTGCAATAAATTTTATATTGTTTAAATAATTTTTCGTAGCTGTGCGCATTTTTTTTAATTTTTCTTACTAGTCGGGATTGATTTAGAAGCCTACAATAATGTTCTAAAAAAATTTGCAGCCCCGACCGAGACTTCGTTTTTCTGTTTTTGCAATAAATTTTATATTGTTTAAATAATTTTTCGTAGCCGTGCGCATTTTTTTTAATTTTTCTCATTAATCGAGATTTATTTAGAAGGCTATAATGATGTTCTAAAAAAATTTGCACCCCCGACCGAGGTTTCGTTTTCCTGTTTTTGCAATAAATTTGATATTGTTTAAATAATTTTTCGTAGCCGTGCGCATTTTTTTAAATTTTTCTTACTAGTCGGGATTGATTTAGAAGTCTACAATAATGTTTTAAAAAAATTTGCAGCCCCGACCGAGACTTCGTTTTTCTGTTTTTGCAATAAATTTTATATTGTTTAAATAATTTTTCGTAGCCGTGCGCATTTTTTTTAATTTTTCTCATTAGTCGAGATTTATTTAGAAGGCTATAATGATGTTCTAAAAAAATTTGCAGCCCCGACCGAGGTTTCGTTTTCCTGTTTTTGCAATAAATTTTATATTGTTTAAATAATTTTTTGTAGCCGTGCGCATTTTTTTTTTTATGTTTCTTACTAGTCGCGGTAGGCTTGATTTAGAAGCTTACAGTAATGTTCTAAAAAAATTTGCAGCTCCGACCGAGGCTTCCTTCCCTTGTTTCTGCAATAACTCGTTATATAATTTAAACAATTTAGTAGACCTGCGCATTTTTGTTAATTGTTCTGGATAGTCTAATCTATTTAGAAGCGTATAAGTGTATTTCGTGCAGTTACTTGCTAGTTTGCCTTTATATGTCGAAGTTTCTGATGTATTTTATTTTGAATGAGAATCCCTGCTTTGACGAATCTGCTGCTGCGAATCCGCTGCTAGCTTCAACATCATGACATTTTCTATTTAAAAGTATAATATATCTCACGCGCTTCTAATTGTTGATCAGTAAACCTTTGAAGTGACGATGAAACGATGCCGAAACGGCTCGTTTGATTGAGGGCGAATCGCGCTGTCTGGCGATCGATTCGAGCTTCAAATTACTCAATGGGGGAAGTGCAGGTATGCATCAAGCAGCGACTATTGGAAGTAAGAAAGTTTCGCTGTGTAGAAGTTGTGCAAAATGATGCAAGTATTACGACTAACGTCCAACTTCTCTGTATGTAAATTCCAATATCGATTATTATAACACTTATATAATTTCTAAGAAAAGTTCAGACACGGATCTTTAGAATTGATATATTCTAAACATTTTAATTTCAAGACGAGATTTTACTTGGCGATGATCATATTTTTTATTTTGAAAAATTAAAAAAAACTAAGAAAGTTTCTATCCGTCTGCATTTCGATCAGATTGTACTATGTGAGAAAATGAGATATCGCAGCATCGGCTTTCATAGTTCTCGTACACTTGGCTGATGAACGGCGATCAGGTAGCGCAAGGCTACCGACGCCGAGAATGGGCACGTAGGGCACGCGGTCGCAAGGGCGGTGAGTAAGGGAGGATCGGCGGAGGGTGTGTTCGCCGGTGCTGCGCTGGCCGGAGAACAGGTACTCGCCGTAGGCGTCGTACGTTCATTGATAAGCGTATAACACCCCGTGCCTTAGACCCGATGACGTCAACGGACGCCTGCGCAGCATCGCGTCGGGTCCTGAATCGCAGTAGCGGCCATCAGCGTGGTCCGATTGTTTCCTCACCACATCGCACACACAGCGAGACTCTCCTTTCGTACACAGCTTACATATGAATTTATCTAATCGCAATATCTGCAATCAGAAGCGACTGTTGAATGTAGACTGTTATTTACTTGCGTACAAATAATTCTTTTAACGATGCGGTAACGTAACTGCAGAAAAATTGCATTCTTTATATGCAGTCACTGCGTGGCAATGTGCCAAGGCTTCCAACAATGCTTCATTATTTCTCCACCATTAACTGCATGCCGTCATTGAGTTAATAACGATATTTTTTTACGAATCAATCAAAACACTCTTTTATGATTTAATTGAAACGTCTAAAACCATTAAATTAATTTGTTGCAGATTATTAAAGTTGAAGGAAAATATAGAATGGAACATAATACAGAACCTTTGCATTCGTGTGGCGATTGACGTAATCGGCAGTCGCGTAATCATCTTATATAAAGTTTTCGACTAGCATGAAGAATACTTGGTATATCTACGGGGGCGAAAATAGTACGTTCCTGGTGATACGGCAAGATCGTTTTAGACTGCGAGGGAAGTACTGTCGTCTGTCCCGCACGAAGAAATTTCGGATAGGCGTGCGTGCGTGCGACGCCGCGTTAAAATTAGACTACTTTTCCGAATTCTTGCAAACCCCTTCTCCTCTCTCTTTCTCTCTCTTTCTCTATGCCATTCTATATTGGCCATTCGTCCACGAGAGAAAAATCGCGCGAGAGGAGAAAGCGCGATGGGTTAGAATGAAACGAATAGAAAGGAGTTGAGGAACAGAGCTAGATAAATGAAATAAATGTAGGCGGGAGGCGAAGGAGAGGGAGAGCAGACGAGGGATGGAGAGTCGGTGGCGGGAGAGTTTGTTGAGGAGGGAGCGAGAGAGGGAGAAACAGAGGGAGGAGAGAGAAGGAGTGACAATGAGAGGGAGAGAGAGTAGAGATATCGTAGGATCACCTCTTGCGTATTGATTGGTCTTTTGTGAAAGCTACACCCCCATGTAGCCGCGACACGAACCATTTCGCCAAGTCACTAGACTTCCAGGGTATCGGCCACCAGGGTGGCGATGCCGCCATGTTTGGCACGGTCGATCGAACCCCTTTAACGCCGGGCGCGAATCATCGCGGCCGGTCAGCCTCCCCTCCTCTTGTCGCCGCTGATAATGTCGCGAGCGAGCGAGTGAGCAAACGCGCCGGCGAGCACCCGAGGCACCGAGGGCAAAGGGAGAAGAGGGACCACTTTCTATTCCCCCAGGTCGACGAGAGCGAGCGAGCGAGCGAGCGAGCGAGCGAGCGAACGTTGTAAGGGAAGATCGTGCGACGGACTCCGGCGATACAGCGACTCTATATCGGCATCGATCGCCGAGTGACCCATATCTGGCGGTGACGGGAGCCCCTGCCCTCACCCTCCCACTCCTCCCCACCGCCTTTCCAACCGCCCCTTCGACGCTTCTCGCGTCCTGGCGCGCGCGTCTGCCCTCTCCGCAACTATCCCCGTCCGCCTGCCGTCCCTTGTACATCGTACGGGGATACACCTCCGCCCCACACGGGCCGTTGTACCCCCACTCGGCACCCCCTCCCCCCGACAGTGGTGAGCAACCACCACCATCACCCCCTACCCCCGACTCCAGCAGCCCTGCCTGCCTTCCACGGCCGAGCAGATCTTGGGGGTTGTACGGGATGATAGCCGAGTGAAAAAGCTTGGCGAGTACCGAGGAGAGTTCGCTCATCAGCAGCAGCAGCCCTGGCCTGCCACAATCCCTTCGATTCGGTCATCGTAAGTGTCGCGTTGACGAAGAGATAGAGTGGAAGCTGGTGCAAGTCGGTGCGAGGGTGAGGGTGTGCGCGAGAGAGAGAAAGTGTGCGAGAGCGAGAGAACGAGCGACAGAGAGAAAGAAAGAGAGAGAGAAAGAGAGAGGAGTGCCTGGATGAAGAGTGCGAACGGGAGTGAAAGGAAACCCGATTAACCGTTCGACACCATCGGTCCGACTACCGAGCTACCGAGGAGGCGATGAGCGAGCGAGTGAGTGCCACGAGCGCGAGCGGAACGTCGCAGGCGACACCCCCGAATGTATAATTCGTGCGAGACGTGTTCCCGGAAGTAAATCTTCTGTCTGTCCGACCCGGTCGATCCACAAGCTCAACGTGTCGAGGCTCACAGTGACAGTTCGTTGCGGAAGAGTATCAGTGACAGGGACGAGGGTGGCAACGACGACGACGACGACGATGGTAGCGGTAGCAGCGGCACCGGGACAGCGGAGCAGTATGGCGGACGATAATCGTGGAGTGTCAGTGGTGTCGCCGCCACCACCGCCGCCGCCACCGCCGTCGCCGCTACTACCACCACCACCACCACCACCACCACCACCGCCGCCGCCGTCGTCGTCGTCGCTGCCGTCACCGCCACTGCTCGCGACAGTGGTTGCACTACGTGCCCGTTGTGCAGTGGTATCCGGTGCGCACCGGGTGCACATGTACGCTACGTACCTTTCGCCCTTTAGTGAGATCAATAAGCAGTGCCGTGGCCACTCAAGTCGTGGCCCCGCCGGGAAAGTCGTTCCGCGTTTAGTGCTCCTCGTTCTCTGTTTCTGATCGCGCGCGCCTTTCCTCCAGCCCCGTCGCTATCGCCGTGTCGTCCCCTCGACGTCGTTCTGATTGCCGATTAGGTTACACGAGGCTCGATTCCCGCGCGTCGACCGATAAGGTGCCAAAGTGTTTCGCAGGTGGATGGCCAGTCCTCCGAATCGTCGTCGAGGGCTGGCTTTCAGTGACCGGAAGTGCAGTGTTTTATCGGAACCTCTCTTTCTCACTCTCTCTTTATTTCTTTCTGTCTCTTCTTCAAAGAGCGATTAAACGAGACTTCTTCAAACTCCTTCACCTTCGGATTTTTTTGGCAAAAGTGCCTATTTCCGCTCGTTTATCTCCGCGTATCAGTTGCTATCTCGTCCGCCATCGAGGTGTTCCTCGATATCGCCCTATCCGTCTGTTCACGTAGCACTTCTTGTCCGCATCTTGGATCGAATCGTTGCCAGCCAGCCAGCACCCGGTAGGATTTTTTGTCGTCTCCTTATCGCCGCCTTTCCGTCTATCTCGCTCTGTGTTTCTTTGTTCGCTCGTTTTCTTCCGTATTTCGCACATTTCTTTCCATTCACACATCTTCAGTTACTTTATTGCAATAAGGTTGCTTTTATCTAATACCATAGCTTTGTTACGCTTCGTGCTGTTATCAGATCCATGAAATTTTGTGGTATCGATTTCTCGCGACGACGTACTCTTCATGGATAAATTAGGCATCCGAAAGTATCAAAGAAGTCGTTCCGCGAAAAACTTCTCGTCTTAACTCGTAATGGTTTGACATCGTCATGTTTTACTCTGCAAAAGAGAACTTTTTACGTCTGCAAAATAAATTTTTTTATCAATTTGTAAAGTAAATATCTATCTGAATATTGAATATTTTAATTTGTAAGTACTCACGTGACTTTCATCATAAGTGTTTTTATTTTTATTGATAATTTTATTGAAGTAATTATAAATTGAAATATATTTTAAATATAAAAAAAATCATTTTTGAACATTAGAAATTAATCAAGAAAATTTATGTTTTTAAAAATATGTTGCGTAAGCTAAAAATTTGCCAAAATTCATATAAATATTATTAGGCATCAAGAAAAATAGTATTTTGGTCAATTGTGTGTTATTCACATTATCAGTCCTAATTTAATTTAATTTTTTGTGTAATAATAGTTATACATTAAGATAGAATAAAATAATGTAGCATAGTAAATTAATATGACATAGTAAATTACACAATTGGCTTAATTTACTTATTGGTTAAAACAACTACCTCATTTATTATTGCTTAAAAATATTTTATTACATAATATAATTAATAAATTTATAGCTTACGTTTGGATCAGTTTGGCCCGTCCACGAGTGCTTACGAATTAAAATGTGTAAATGACAATTAATAGCAAATTATTCTCTTTATAAGTTTTCCTAATGAAAACTCTGAAATCTTCGAAAATGTATATTTTATTGTAATAGAGAGAGATATTTTGACCGTTGCTGTATCAATACAAATTGAACAAGAATTCCTACTACGGTCGCAGCTAGGTCTTCGTGCTTGTATTGTTTGTGTGATTTTATATACTTTCCTCAAGTATATTTTATTGCTGATGTATGTTTACGTAATTCTGTTATTTTGACTCAACATGAACGTTCTCATGATTGTCCAATCAATCTCAATTGATTTACATAAGACGATCATTTCAAGGTATTAAAGGGTTAATGAGCGAGAAGAGTTCTGCGCCGTGAAAAACAAAGTAGCCATGAAGTAACAGCGATAAGATGTATTTACCTAAGCCGCGAGAGAGCTGAACCGCGTGCGGCAGAATAAAATCGATAATTCGGCACTAATATAAGAGTCTGGTATTAACTCACGATGCGTGGATAAAGGGAACGGTTTTTTTATCGGAGAAAAAGATTTTATATTTCTCTCGTGGAATTGCAGTCGTTAAATCGCGATGACAAATATTCGCGTAATCTACACAAACTTATTTTTATCTCTGTTTTTTGGTATTCCATATACGTGCGCTAGAAAGTTTAAATTTGACCACTCGGTTATTTCAGGATATTATATCGATTCTTTCATTCTCGTATCGTAGTTCATTTTATCACATTTTGTTCCTCTGTGCACACCGTAACGGCAATTGTCCGTCAACACGTTCATGAACTTGCGTGGCAGAAAAGCGGATAATTTCCTGATCGTCGCTTTCACTGTGTCCGTCAGTGTCGGGAGAAAGAGAAACAAAGAGCGGAAGCTTACACGGCAATTAAATAGTATCAGAGGATGGACCGTACGTGCGCAAAGGAGAGAGAAAAAGAAACAGAGACAGAGAGAGAGAGAGAGAGAGAGAGAGAATTGCTATTAAATCGCATTAATAGGAAGACGATGAAAGAAAAGAAAAATGGAAGGCTGTGCCTGTTTTTTCCTTGCTCTTCATTGTTAATGATAGGGTGCGCGCGAATGATTTTTACAACGCGTTACACACGCTCTTACGCCAATTATCGCATTTAATTCTATCGATAACGAACGTTTGTTACAGATCATTTAACTTTTCTCGCGTACCAACTCATTTTGTATCGATTCAGTATATCTACCGATACATATTTTTCTAACACACGACTCTAATTAAAAATACACGCGAAGAGTTCTAAAGGAAAATATCCCAGCAAACATGTCCTTATACTCGAAGAAAGAAACTTATTATTATCTTAAATGTATTATTTTTAATATTTATTTTTAATTGTTATCATTAAATACTAAAATGTTCATAAAATAGATACTTTAAATAATATTAACGTTACGTAAATAAATTTGTTACACAATTAGAGATTATATTTTGATGATGTTTTTAAAATGTTTGAAGAAATATCATGTATTTATTAGGATATTTTTTGTATTTATAAACAGTACATTAGAACAAGTATTTAGGACATCAAAGACAATTTAAAGGTTTTAGATTGCTCGACTATTGATTCAAATATTTTATTATTTTCGGTATAATTTAAAAATTTTTTGTATTTTATGTGTTATTACAACAATAACATTTTATATTTTATATTTTAATTAATTATACAATTACATCATGTTATGTTGTAAATCTTTACAAAAATTTAACGATCTTGGCTCGGTATCATTTACGTGTTTAATTACTGAGACATTTATTTCTCTCTCTCTCTCTCTTGTTAGATTTTTTTGCAGAATAAAACAAGATCTTTTTTCTTTCGCGTTTTTCGCGCGTCTAAAGTAGATGACTGATGACAATTGAATACCGCGGTGAAAAAAAGTCACGTTTGATCTCCGGTAATCGTAGGAGGCAAGGAAGAAAGCGGGAAAATTAGTCGGATGCACTTTTATCTCGGTGCACAGATGCGGAGATAACCGGACGAGGGTGTGAAACTCCACGATGCGCGCGTAAATCGTTAACTGAAGCTGCGAATAATAAGGCACGTGTCGCGCTCGTCGTGAACGGGCGCGTTAACGAGACTCTGTGACAAGTGCAGCGTACGTATGTGTGCGTATGTGTACATGTGTGCGTGCGTATGCGTGTGGGTCTCAATCACGGCAACTTTTTCGCATGAAAACCACAGGTCGAGCACTTGGCCGCACGCGACGCGTTAACACGAAATATCATACTGTACAACTCGCGCACTGTAGTTAATACTCCCTGGCTGTGCTCGCGCCGGTGTTAAAATACGTGTTCGCGGTCGGTTGGACTCATTGTGGGCGCCAGCGACGAGCGATCATCGACCATGAAGTCGCAAACCGAAGCGAGGATTTCTACAGGCGGATTACAAACTTGATCGAATTCTCCTCGCGCCGATACCTGTTGCCAATAATCGCGCCGATGACTTTCTCACTTAACGAGGGACTTCTCGCAATCAATTTCGCGGCCAGAGCAGCCCTTTAGAGAGTATTCTGATCTAGAACGCGAAAGTGTTTACTTATACTTTTGCAACTTTCTTTTTAAAGAAAACTGCTATACATTTTTCTTTCATGCTTTTGTACGTCTACTTGTATATGTTTACTAATTTTTGATGTGGCTAAATGTTTATTAGTTTTTATGTTATGTAAATTTAAAATTGAATACATTTTTCAAGTCGGCTGACATAATTTCTTAGGAACTACTGAAGCTAAACAACTTCAACTTTTGCGTATATGTGAAATATATGTTTGTTTATCGCCTGAATTGAAATTATTGCGGTATCTATAAATTAACTATTACATATATATTAAATTTAATCCTTTGTTTTAAAAAATCGATATTTGAAAAAGAGATGTTTAATTTCAAGATATTAAAATTTTATTTTTATCTCTGCTTTTTAAATATGTAAAAATGTTTTAGTTTCAAACGGCGTCCAGATTTAAAACACTAAAACATTTAAGAGCTATTAAAGTTGTTTCAACTTTAAATAACATAAAAACTAGTAAACACTTTGTCACACATTTTTGAAAATTTGTAAATACTAAATATGCATACAGTCTTTCAAGTTACCTCGTGTCTGCGCTATTTACTCATTGGGAAAGAATTGCTTTCTTACTTTTTGCATAAATCACAAGATTTTGATTCATACTTTGATGCTTCTACTTCAATAGCTCGTGAAATCCATCGATTATTGCCTGGCACCTCCGAGGCGTACTTTGGACGAGATTTTCGACGTATTCTTTCATTAGAGACTTCCAGATTACACGAATTTGTCGCAAAAGCTGCTTCAAATTGTGAATCTTTTTTCTACGAAGCTTTACCTTGATAAATACCCACGTATTTTCAATAGGATTAACATTAGGTGATGCCAATCCTATTAAAATGTGAAATTAATTAAATCACTTTTTTCTAACTTTAAAAATTTATCCCTTAAGAAATTGCGTTATACATGCCAAAATTTTACAAATTTTGAGAAACAGCTGAATATTATGATGAAGCATCAACGATAACAGTGCCATTTACAATCCTGGAAAAAAGTAAGAAGCAATTCTTTCCCGATCAGTAAATATCGCAAACACGAGGTAACTTGAAAGACTGTAAATGTATAAGTAAATGTATAAAAGAGTTAAAAAAAGACCGTATAGAGTTAACATCGTATAAGAATATACCTAATTTAAAAGCATTACGCAAAATAGATAAGAAAATCAGGCTGCTTGAGAAGAGCTTTATCAAATGAAGGGCCAAATCGATGCAACCTAATTCACGCTATATCTGACTACACGATTTGTCTACGACATACATTTCTCGTATTTCGTAGACTTATAATTAACGACCATATTAATAATTTCACTCATTAAATATTCATCCCACATTTACCGAATCAGATAACATAAGATCATGGCGAGAGAGTCACTCCTCATTAATGAATTAAGAAATATTTTGCATACGTGCGTTTTCTCCTAGGATGACCCCATATGTAACTACAAATCAGCCGATCCGATGCGAAAGAACGCTGGTTTCCCTTAAACGCGAGGTCCCCCCGTTTCCCAAGAGAGCGACGAGAGCAAGTCCCGGCTCGTTCCCGAGGCGGGGTACGCATGTGACGAGAGAAATAAGAAAATCCCCCTTTGCCCTGCAATAGAGTCGCACTGTTAGGTGTGTGTGGGATCGTCGTTGTGCGGTGCGCGGCACGGCTCGGCGGGCCGCGCAAAGGCCGCCCAATTAATTAAGATAGCTCCTAGACACACACGCTAGATCGATAGGGACCGGCCGCGATAAAGACTGGCGAGGGTCTCAGACTTCAGGGATGTTGCAGTGCTGTGGTGTTGGAGGTGGCGCTTCCACGGCTCCGCAGCTGCACGGTACCGGATCCGCTGTCGGGGCTACCACCTCCACGAGAACCACCATCATGCAGGACGCAGTTCTCGAATCCATCCTGGAGGTGAGAATCGACCTGTTTTATGTTCATCACCAATCAATATAAAACTATAACTGATATAAGACAAAAGGAAAAATTGCATGCCCTTCTATTTTTAGAATTCTATTTTAAGAATTTGTCATCTGGATTTATTTTTTTTTATTTGGAAAATTATTATCAATTGTTTATTAATTGGTCATTTAATTTCTGATTAAACACAATTTTTAAGATAATGAATGAAAAGTGTTGTGAAAGACTTTTTTTTATTTTTCCTTATTTAATTTTTTCAAGTAAGACTTCTGCGTGTTGCTTTTCATGTTAGAGGATACCGAATTAATTTAAGCATGCGGTGGAAGTATCTTCGGCGAAGGATGTATTTTGCAGTTACCAAAAATTAAAGATCCTGTATGGCGATAGTGACCAATTCGCGAAACGCGTGCGTGCGCTTTGTCGCGAACCGAAAGTCCTTGATATTAAACAGATTACGTGGAAAGGTAATATGCATGTAATCAATACGCACACACAGAGGCACGCACACGTGTGCGCGCGCGAAAGTTACGTGTGAACCGTCGACAATGAACCGCGGTCCGTGAAAAGCTCTCTTTCACTCTCCGCGCGGCTGGCACTCGATAAAGCGCACTTAATGTGAAAAACAAAAGTTCTTATTAATGCGTTCCGGTAATGATTGCTCCGCTTCTCGGGGGGAGCTTTAATTCGCGGCTTTGCAGCGCGTTAAATAAAACCGCTTAAACTTTGTTAATGACTGGAATTATGTCTCCTGTATGCCACGCCGTGCTTCGAGGACTCCTCGGAAATCTGTACGCGGAAAATTAATACTGACTCGACAGAAGTTCGATCTACCGCAATCGAGATAATTGAGCAATTAATTTCACGAAGTGGTAAGCAATTTTACGGATTATAAAGTGACGAGCATCACGCTGTAATTGCTAGCTAATTATGAAGAAGCTGTTAAAGAGGAGATGTCGAAGAGAACGCGGGTCTATCAGTATTGTCCTCACATTTTGGTTTAATACCGTTTTTCGACAAGAGATTTCTACACAGCTAGATTACATGTAGCGAGATCAGTTGGAGCAATCGGAACACAAAAGCCGTCTCCCTCCTTCATTATAAACGTGACATCCTTGTCGCGTATCCAATTGTACGTCGCTCCGGATTATTAGAAACAAAGGTTTACAACTAAAAAAAGAATTGAATCCATTTCTTTCTTCTTCCGTTGTTTTCACCCACGAGAAACTCATCAAATAACTAAAGTTACGCTAAGAAGTCCTAATATAAAATTTCCTTATATGTTAAACCGTAAAGTATCATAATACATTAAACACGTTAATGACTTCTGTACTATAATGTATAGAGTCACCGCATCTTACAACCTATGAAATGTACATTGCAATTAAATTTTATTTTTAGTATTAAGCATTTATAAAAATACATGAACTTTTATCTCGTATAACATTTCACTACGTGCTTTGAGATAATAAAGTGATGTATATAATGTAGCTATTATTAATCGAGACATCAGCACAATTTTAACAAATCGTTGTCGTGTCTACGTAACGACAAACCGCTTCTAAGGTCGATCACGTGCTGAAGAGCATGTCTTATTTATTGAATATTAACGAATTTTATGATGCTAATTATATGATCGATTATTTCAGCAAATGCGGGAGACGGAAGCCCGGCGAGCGGAGCTGGAAAGGCAGCATGCGGATGCACAGAACCAACTGCGGGAGAAGATAGCAGGACGCTATCAGGGCCCGGAATCTGTCGAGGCGTTGCAGTCAAAGATCCGGGAGCTTGAGAAGAAGACCGAGCTGCAAATAGTGAAGCACGAGGAGCTGTCGCTGGAATTGACCAGTCTGAGTCGTGCGCGCAGCAGGGGACCTGTCATGGGACATGTCACGTCCACGAACGTCCCGACGTCCACCTGGCCACCGGCCGGCTCCGAGATTGATAGAATCATCGCCAAGATCGAGCAGGATACTAGGTATGTGGAATGATGAAATGTGAATCTTTTTAATCGTGAGGAATCAGTTCCGCGAACTCGTCAAAGTGCTACGATAGCTATCGTCGTTTTTTGCATACTCTATTTGAGTATAAAGGCGTCAGTTTGTGTAGACGTGGTATTAATTATTTGTAAAGACGTCATTTGTTTTAACTGTGTGATTTGTATATGAAACTCGCACGCATTTTTTTTATTAATCAAAATAAATTCAGCGCCGGCAGAATATTGCACGAATTGGACACGCGGGGCGCGATAACCACGCAACAACCCTCGGCTACGCAGGGCATCCTTAGGTCCAGCTCGGAAAATCTTCCCAACCTCGGTCAGCATCAGCATCCACCTCATCCGCACGCCCTCAACCTCGGGATGCCTACCCAGCTGAGCCATGTACGTAATCCGTTTGCATAATAATGTACAATATTACACAATTTTTCTTATTAATCTTCATTAAAACGGAAGATCGAAAGAAATTTAAAATAACAATTCCAACAAGAATAATTCTTTAAATAACTTTCTTATTGCGATTCTTATTTTAGTATTTTCTCTGTTTTCTGTATTGCTGATTACTGATAAAACCTCTTTGAACAGTACGCAGGTTCACCAATGCCATTAACGCCGATGATGCCTGGTTGTCCTCCATTGACGCCGAATGGACCACCATATCACTACAGCGAGCCTATCCCGCCGGCACCATCACTCTCCAGCAGTCAGTCGCAGCCCGCTTTCCAGCAGAAAATTCAACAGTATCAGCAACAGCAATCGCAGCACGAGATGTCGAGTTCTCATTCTCAAAGCGTTCTACCATCTCAACAGAAACAAACGCACACTTCACATTTCACAAGCAATCAGTATCAGGAGAGCTATCCTCATACGCAAACGTATCAGCAGCCGCTTCAGCAACAATCGCAGCAGCAGCAGCATCCGGCCTCGACCACGTACCTGACATCGGCCAGCCAGAGCGTAATACCTCACTATACACAGCCTGCCCAGACCGCCCAGAATTATCAGTTGAATGGGAGTCAACAGGTGTGTCGTCAATTATTCAATCATGATTACTTTCTTATAAGCAAGTAAGCGAAGTAACGGAATTCGTGGAGGCTTATAGATATAGAATGGATGTAGATATAGAATGGATGGCATTGTTTTTAGTATCCAGTTTACCAAATATTTATCTAAAATAAGATTCCAATGAAATTAATGTTGATTTAAGCTTCGCAATTTTTAATAACGATTACTTTTAATTTTTTTATTCGCTAACATTAAAAGTAACAAAAAGATTTGTAAATTTTACAAAGATCAATTTGTCTCGTGCGCAGGCAACGACATATCCTAGTTTGTCCATGGCCTCGCATCCAAACGGGACGTACAGCTCGGGCGCGACCAGCTACAACACTCAGTTGGCACATCATAACTATACTGTGCCACAAACGAACCTCCCGCAGACAACGTTATCCTCGCTGCCGCTGTATTCCACCACGTCCTTTCATTCCACCCTCGGGGGACTCACAAGCGTACCCCAGTCCGTTCTTCCTTTCTCCACCGGTCAGAGCACCTTCGCTAATACCAGTGGATCGACGTACTCCACTACCGTCGGGACCAACGCTTTCGGGACGTCGGGCGTAAGCTCAGGTCAGAATTATCGTACTAACACACATTACTAAGAGATTTAGTAGCCATTTTAATATTTTTAAGAAAATAATTTAAATTTTATTTTCTGGACTTAAATTTTTTTTCTCAGATGAGTTATAACATTATTAAATTGAATTATTGAGTATTTTTAATGTAAAACATTTATATAGATAGTACGACCAATTTTCGGCGTTAGTTGATCGTTTTGATAATAATCGTGTACTCGTGCAGGTAGTAGTTCAGGAGGCCTGTTACAAGCAATAGGCGATCCTTTACAAGCGATGCAGCAACTCTCCGCCCAGTCGCAGGCAAATCAGCTTCAGCAGCAGGCGATTATCCAGCAGATCCAACAGAGCTTGCGTGCCAGTTCGCCGACCGTGCCCGGTACTGCGACCGGTCATCATATTCTTGGCCCTAGGCAAATGCCGAAGATCCCCACGAGTATACTGACAAATCCTTTGGACCGACTGACCAACACCGAAGACATTATATCCGAGGGTCAAGTGGACATGCTGGACGTGCCCGGCAAGGGCAGATGTTATGTTTACATAGCTCGCTTTAGCTATGAGCCGTTCCAACATTCGCCGAACGCGAATCCGGAAGCGGAACTACCGGTCCAAGGTGGCGATTACCTTCTAGTCTGGGGCCAACCCGACGAAGACGGCTTTCTGGACGCAGAGACACTCGACGGTAGACGCGGTCTGGTGCCGGCCAACTTTGTACAGAAGTTGGTAGGCGACGATCTGCTAGAATTTCATCAAGCCGTTCTCGGCCTCAGGGACGTAGACGATTCTGCCTCGACGAATATCCCTCAAGTGAGCAATTTAAGAGCTAACGAGGTACTTAACGAGTCGCGTTCTATTTGCATTTATATTTTCGTAACAAATAAAATCTGTTACTGTATTCTCAATAGTGCTATTGATTATCAATATTTTATTTAAAGAGTGTTAATTGGATGAAAATAATAATTGTGATTTGATCTATTTTAGTGCTATCTGCAAGATATTGATTTAGAATTAGCCGCATTGGAAGAAGGAAACCGGAATCGTCAAGCAGAACTATCCGCGTACGCGGAACTCGACAATATTGCGGAGGAGGATGAACAAGAACCACCAGGTTAGTACTCCTCGTCAATTCGTTATGACGTTCAACAAAACGTAGCATGACGCATGCTTTTAACGCTGAAAATTAAATGATATATGTACATAGTCTATCCCCGCAATCCAGTAAATATATGTAGTTATATGGTACTTGGATCACCTATAAAAACCAATCTGCTTTTAGCGATGTGTTTAAAATGTGTTTTTCACATTTTTAAAATAGCGTGATTCTTTTCCCTCGCTCTCTTCCTTATGTAGTTAAAATTATTTTCTAGAGAAAATATTGCTTCTACGATTTGTCGATCCTGCTTAATGTGTGCGCATGTATGTTAAATTTGATGTCGAATATCCCAAGAGACAATACCAAATTATCCTCTGTATGTTCCTACAGCTTCTTCCCTTGTCTTATTTGTCGCATGTTGATAATTTGAAACAAAAGGTCTGTAAACACGTCACACAGTAAACGTCCACGCCTGAATCCCGAACCGGTTTTCACGGAGTGAATAGTCACAAAATAAAATGGGTAACACAGAGAAAACCGAATCCGTTGCACTATGTTAAGTGTTGGCTGGATTAGGCTGGCTTAGAGAGATAGACAATAGTGAGAGATCCTTAGCTACAGCTAGGCTTTGTCTTTGTCTTTTCCTCCTGAAGAAGTCTACATGTTTTCGGACCTAGTTCCGGCGCCGCAGCACCTCACGCTTGAGCGACAACTCAACAAGAGCGTGCTGATCGGATGGACTGCACCCGACAACACGCACCAACTCGAATCCTATCACGTCTACGTGGACGGCGTGCTGAAAGTCACGGTGAAGGCCACCGAGAGGACCAGGGCCTTGGTGGAAGGAGTCGATTCTACACGGGTTCGTAATAAAAACCATCATTCATTAAACTTTAAAGAATTTACACAGTGCAAAAGAAAACTCATTTTAATTAAAGTCATAATTATTAATTAATATTAAAATATTATTAATAAATAATATAATAAAATTATTAATTAATACAATTTGCGTAATTATCTATGTAATAGGAAGCAAAATTACCTATGTGCTATATAAAGTTTTTTATATATAAAAAATGAAGTTTTAAATTTTTTAGACTAGTACAAGAAATTAAATATATAGTTCTAAGATTTCAGGACATGTAACACGAAATCAGGGATTGACTTGTACAAAAATATTAAATATATCTCTTTTAATGTAATCCATTTTAATTGTCTTAAAATTGCTCTTTCGCTGATGCAGCCGCATAGGATAAGCGTGCGCTCGGTCACGCACTCGAGAAGGACGTCGCGCGATGCCGCTTGCACGATGGTGATCGGCAAAGACATCGCGCTGGGGCCGACTGCCGTCAAAGCATCAAACGTAACGGCGACTAGTGCCGTGATATCCTGGCTACCCAGTAACAGTAACCATCAGCACGTCGTCTGCGTGAACAACGTGGAAGTTAGAACTGTGAAGCCGGGCGTCTACAGACATACTATCACTGGCCTGGCGCCGTCAACGATATATAGGGTGACCGTCAAGGCGAAGAACCTGCGGGCGACGCATTTTGAGGACCAAAATGCCCAGGCGGCAAATAATCTTGCCTGCCATGTCCACTTTAAAACGTTGCCCAAGGGATTGCCGGATCCTCCGGTCGATATCCAGGTTAATATAATTCCATAATAGACATAATCACATTTTATATCTGAATGTTTAAATTTTACGATTCTAAAATTTTCTACAATTAGGATAAAAATTCTGAGTGCAACGTTACATTTCGAAGTTTCCCAGGAATGGAATAAAAATTGGACGATCAAAGTTAGATACTAGATTTTCTAGAATTTCTATCAAGGATCCTTAAGAAAAGTTTTTTAGACACTAATGTTGCGTAATATTATCCAATTTCCAGGTGGAGGCTGGACCGCAGGACGGCACTTTGCTAGTGACCTGGCAGCCTGTTGCCCTAAACGGTTCGGCCGTCACCGGTTACGCGGTGTACGCCGATGGTAAGAAGGTCACCGATGTTGACAGTCCCACCGGGGATCACGCGCTAGTCGACATACACAAGCTCATGGGTCTTAACCCGAAGCATATCACTGTCAGGACTAAGAGCAGGGAAAGTCAATCAGGCGATAGTTGCGCAACAGCGATACCTTGCAGCGTGCTTCGTGGTGGTCCCGCCGTCGCTCACATGCCGTCTCATGGCGGACTCCCGCACATGGTGGATCAACGACAACAGCAGTCCACTATGGGTCCTCAGGATGATTCCAGTCGCCATCGTATGGGAGCCGTAAGTCAGCGATACCCGAACGCGCCCGTGCCCTCGCATATGCGACGACACGTGGCTAACAGAGTAGACGCTCACGGTCAGGTTATCATCGAGACGGACGAGAATCTTTCCGACAAGGAGATTTACCCCGGACAGAGCATTCCTCAAATGGGTAAATATCCAGAAATATAAAGACGCAAGGGAATCTGGGTTCGTCAGACAATATGAATGATTTTCGTACAACCCAAGCTCCCCTGCGCGATTTATGCTTTTATTTAATCGCGTTTTTTAATTATCTCGTCTAGGAATTCCGGAAATCACAAAAGATTCTGCGAGTGAAGCAAATTATAGCGAGGAGGACGATCCCACGCGTAGATCGCGGGGAATGCCACCACAGCATCACGGCCCGCAACATCGATATGGCGCGACAATGGATCCTCAGGGCCCGCCTGGAGCACATAGGTCTCCTAGCATGGGCGGTCCCAGCAGTAGACCGCAAGATCCTTATTATGACCAAACGGGTAGATATAATGGCCACTGTGTTGCTGTGATGGAATTCTTTGCACTCTTTGCATCAATTTCTAACTTAACCATAATTTCCTTTTCTATTCTAACTCATTATTTCGGAAAATCGCTGTTTATGTTACAACTCTGAAGATAAATCCTGATGTATGTGTACTTATATACGGCATTCTTCTCTCCTCTTGGACTCTATACTCTCTCGCTGAAGTATTTGATGTGGTATACGAATCGTGTTGTATAATCGTCTGTCAACTTTAAGTGTATAAAATGAATCCATAAGACACATGTTATTATGTACACTTTTTTTTTAATATTGTTTAGGACCGTCTCAAAGGGGACGAGGACCGGTTTATGGGCGCGGTGGACGAGTACCGCAGGCTCAAGGTGGAGCGAGTCATCCACCGAACGTAGCTCAACAAATGAACAAGAGGCAGCGATGGTTCGTGGCACTGTTTGACTATGATCCTACGACCATGTCACCAAATCCAGATGCATGCGAGGAGGAATTACCATTTTCCGAAGGCGATACCATCAAGGTTCTTATTCTATAACATACTTGTATTTTACACTCAGTCTCATTTAATATTTGTGTTTGTTTAAATTTATTTTATTTAAGTTTAAATTAAATATAAATAAAAATATTACAACTAATTAAATTTGAATTAAATGTTTGCCGTAAAGAAATATTATACGTAATATAGCTTTTTTATAAACTTTTGGATGACTTGAGGTATATTCAATTCTATACTTGATTTATATTTGTGTCTGTAAAGTCTGTTAATGATAACCATTGCATTATATGAAAAGAAAATCTCATACGTTTTTATTCCATAGGTATACGGCGAAAAAGATGCTGACGGTTTTTATTGGGGCGAGTGTCGCGGTAGGCGAGGATATGTTCCTTACAATATGGTGGAGGAGCTTAAAGATCCACCAGGTCAAGCACAACCTGGTAGGAGAGGACCCGCACAGAGTGAGAGATGGGGTGACATTTATGCAAGCATGCCCGTGAAGAAGATGATAGCCCTCTACGATTATGATCCTCATGAATTATCCCCTAACGTTGATGCTGTAAGATTTTTATCATAATACTCTAAATTAAAAAGTTCACTCATATATATTATTTAGATGCATCTTTAATCGGAGTCTTAAGAATTCTTTAACTGTCTCTAGTTAATCGATTGCTAGACTTGCATGTTTATATAATAATTTGTAATAGTTTTCATTATTTATTATTAATTTGCTTTAATTTTGCAGCAAGTTGAATTAACGTTTCAAACCGGAAACGAGATATATGTCTACGGTGACATGGATGACGACGGATTTTACATGGGCGAGCTGAACGGCGTGCGCGGTTTAGTGCCGAGTAATTTCCTCACAGAGGCACCCGGGCAAAATCAGGGGCAACCGCCGCAAGGTAGCAGGCGACCCGGCGGCCAGAGCCAAGGACCGGGTGCGAGGGGGCCTCCACCACCTCCTCGGGAACCACCCCCGGCCGGTCACCGACGTGGCAAAGGTAAACACGCAATCATATCCCATTCATATACATCAAATCCTCCTTATAGTACCTATTATCAGGGCATGAATAGCTCCTCAAGCCAAGACGACATCAGAATTAATTATGTGTTCTGCACGGAGAAAAAGTTTGCTAGTCTAGCATATTTTACAGCAGTTGTCACAGCAGATCCGATTATACGAAAAAGATTCGTTAAAAATATTATATTTGTATTTATTTGTATTTTTCTTTACAAACTCGTGTTTCCGCAAATTTGCTCGGCGAGATTTGTCCATTTTATTAAAAGAATAGAGTGCTATAATGTCAATTATCAAAGCTACTTTTTGAGCATTTTCACATCGTAAGTAATAGCAACAAAACGGTTTTGTTTTGACCGCAAAATTCTTTTCCTCTGTGTGTACATCAATATTGTTTAGACATTTCTAAACACCATGAATGTCTTGATGTAATAATGCAGCATCCGTAGTGCTATGCAGGAAGGGGAAATTGTCAAATTGTTAAATTTTTAAATTATCAAAAGCTATTGGTTTCCGCTGTAAGTAAGAGATTGCCATGTGTCGTGTAAAATTTCATCCTTTCGCGATTCGAAGCAATGGGATGTTGAAACTGGCTCGAGGGGTTGTTGACGTTTTCACACCGACGCGACGCAGTCGTTAATCACGTCTTGGGGCGGTCGAGCATCTTGATTGGACGCGAAGATGCGTTATTGTTACCTCGTGTGAAATGCAAGTGAATCGATTGCGATAGCGTCGCATCGGTGTGTGGCAAAAACGAAAATGCAAGCGTCAAGCAACACAAGACACGAAACCAGATGTGTGCCAGACGACAGGCAGAAGGGCCACACTGATATATTGATTGGCATTGCGCAATCTGGCGAATTCGAATCGATATGCAATTCGAGCCGAATGAGCATGCGGCGTATAATTAGATGGAATTATTTTGGAGCAAAGTGTGCAAACCCGCGTGTCCGATACGCCCTATACACGTACCCCTCGACAAGAGGGGACACTCGTTGTGCCGCTTCACACGCACGCCGGTCAACACCGGTCTCTTCCAAGCAATGTGTACATCCGATACCCACGCTAGGCATTTAACAGCGTCATGTTGTTCTGTTAACTGTTGCCACGATATTGTCAACAAGTGTTACACTGATAGAAATTCTCCGCGTCACATGTATATAAAGAGAATTTTTGGTGAACGTCCGTTTGGTAACACGTGCTGTCATACACACGACGATAGATTATATATATATATGCAATGAAACACCAAGCTGCTTTCAGTGTCTTCTATATTATATAAGTATATCTAACATATATATATGTTCATATACGTATATATGATTTATATATACGTGTATATACGTATATTTATATATATATATATTTTTTTTTTCTCTCCGGGCACTATCTGCCTCTGTTACTATTACTCTACGTATCTGTCCTATTCTCTCTGTCTATATTATATACATACGTATATATTATATATTTACACTATATATATATATATATATATATATATATATATATATATATTTATCGACTGATTATATACACACGATCATGTCTCGCTGTGATATATAACAGTTTACTTTATACCGACATGATCTGTTTCTGTGTGCCTGAACTGATCGATGGTCGTCGTGTCACATGATTGTCGTTCGTGTCGTGTTGTCATGCTGGCCATTTACGATTTATGTTGATTCTTCCGTTTGTTCATTGATTGATACCACCGACGATAAACGATGTCGGTGGCGGTCGAGATTCTCGTCCAAGAATATCGCGAAACGGAACGGCGACGTCGTGTTGAAACTCGCGTGACCTACAAGATCTCGCCAAAGTAATTCCGGGACTCTTCATTCAAATTTTAAATGATCTATCGATCTCGTCGAGACGATAACGTTTCGCTACTCGCGACTCTTCGGTAGCGTATACCCGATGCGGCATGCTCGATCGACTCGAAGGAAAAAGAAAAAAAAATTTTAAAAAGATAAAGAACAAAATAAAAAAAAAAACATGAAAAAGTAAGAGATAAATGCGCCATAAATGACAACACGGTTCTGTTCTCTTCTCTGTTGCTAGATGCCTGCATTGTGCCTGTGTCTGTCCCTGTCTGTCACTTAGACTCTAGACAACTACAACAACAACCACCACCATCACTAATGAACAACCAACAACATCAACTACAACATCAAAACAATCCACCGCATCTAGCCTATCAACAAGCGAATCACCACAGCTACACGACCGTAACCACGTCCAATCAGCATGGGCCCAGTCACTTGCCACCCGGCGGCGGTGTCATGGGTGCCCATCAGCAAGGTCCCGTACTGCCCCACCTTCAGCAACAGGTGAGCCCGCTCCTCTTCCGACAATTTCTTCGTGCGCTTTCTTCTCTTTCTCTCTTTTTTCTCTTTCTCTCTCTCTCTCTCTCTCTCTCTCTTTCTCTGCTTTTTTTGTCGAACGTGTGTGCTTTCTATCCACATTTTTTGTGCGCTTGTTCTTCAGGTACGTCGAGGCTTCCACTGATCGACGATTGTCCATGATCGACAAGTCGTTGTACCATAAGTTGCGAATTTCCTTTCGAAGAGAAATGGAGAGAGGAAAACTTGCAATTTTTTTTTGTTATCGAAATTAAATTCTAGAACGAATTAACGTTTTCTGAATACGTTTGCATATTATTATCCGTTTAAGATGCGATCAATCGACAGAATGTTCTTTCAAGTTCTTTATTTGATTTATTTTTATATATAGATAAAATATAGATATCAGATTGAGTTACAGAGACTGGAACTTCACTAAAAATAATATGGTTTCGTATTCTTAAGCATTTTTCATTACATGTCGCTCTCTGTGCTTCGCTGTCAGCTCTAACTCGCGATTCTGTTTTTGCTATAAATATTGAATGATTCAATTCTTTTGCATGAGTGCAACATTATATTGAAAAATATAATAGATATAAGAAATATTTCAAATATTTTAATTTCTTCATAAGATAAAGGAAAAATTTTTCTTGAGATATCAATTTTTCAAACACATCGTGGATCGAGAAGAAATTGCAAAGTCATTTTTTATTAGAAAAGTCCAACGGCTGTTCGAGTCACTATTTTTGCATTTTACCTAGTTGTATGTGTCCTTTTTGCAAGTATGAGTTGCGCTTTATTGCGAAATACGCGCGTCGAAGATGGCACGTGAGCTGTGTATGTCTCATGTCAATGTATTTTCGTATATGTATATATATATATATATATATATATATATGCCATGTGAAACGCTTTGAAATCTTGCAGCATGCCGTAGCATCGTCTTATTCCATCTTTTGTCAGTTTAATAAAGATCACCGCAATTAAAAAAAAAAAGAAGAAAAGAAGACATATCTTGCGCTTCGCTAAATCATCGTGACATGATCGTCCTAACACTAACATATATTCTATAAGAGGACGAATCTGAAATACGACAACGAAGATCTTTATAAGTTTCGTCCATCCTTATATTTTATCTTCTTTCTCGTATCTCGAAACATATATACTCACAATATTCTTTTTCCCGCCAGTTATTTTTGTACCATTACATGAAACGGAAGTCATCACATATCTCTTTCGAATTGTCGACAATTTATTTGCGTTAGCGGCCCGTAGACTCTTCAGAATGATAGAAGAATATAAGATAATAGCCTCGCAGAAGAGACACTAGCGAAAGTAACGATAGAGCGCGCGCGATAGAGAATTAGGCGAAGAAATTAGACACGATTTATTCATTTGCTACCGATTGGATATCAGCGAAACAAGAAAACGAGATAATTAGTGTCAAGGAAAGGAAAAGATTGAATTAACGATATCTCTTTGTTTTTAGGGGAAGGGGAGGGGCGGCGTGGCCAATCGGATCGCTGGTAGTAACATGCCAGGTATGCAGGGGCCGGGTCAGCATCTTCAGCAACAGGACTACCAAAGCCAACAGCAAATGAATCAGCCCTATCAGCAACAACCGAATCAGCCCTACCAGCAGCAGCAACAATCGAATCAAGGGTATTCGCAACAACAGACGCAACCGTTCCAGCAATCGCAACCACAACAGCAAATGGGCCAGCCGTTCTCGCAGCAGAATCAACCAGGCGGTCTTGGGATGCAACTCGGCGGTCCTCAAAGCACTAGCAAGCCTATGAGAGGAATACCATCGGTGCTGCCAACAGCGCAATCCAAGACGCAGCCGATGCAGCCGATGCAGCAACAGCAACAGCAACCGCAGCAACAGAGCACCGGGCCGAACCTGATGCAGAAGTTCACCGAGATGGCCGGCGCGAGCGCAGGCGGTGATATACTCTCCAAAGGGAAGGAGCTCATCTTCATGAAGTTTGGATTGGGCAAGTGAGGAGAAGCGATCGCTAACGACGTGACGGTGACGACGATAACGATAATAACGACGATACATTGTCGTTTCCGTTTCGTTTTTGTCGCGCTCAACGTTCGCATGCGCGCAAAGTCAATCTCGTCGATCACGAGCTGTATAAATCAGTATTACGACGAACGTCGTTTGACAGCGGAAGATATGCAACGAGGACGCAATCTTACCGAATATTGTTGCTGAAGACAAAGAGGACAAGGCGGAAAAGAGTGCGCCGCCATTGCTGCTGCTGCTGTTGCTGCTATTGTTGCTACTCGCTATTAATCGTTAATTACTGCAAAATAAAGAGGAACCGTCGCTGGGCAAACATAAATCGAGAACGAGCCTCGCGATAGAGGAAAGGAGAAAGAACGTTCGGTGGAGATTGCTTGAGATAAAAGTCACTCACACCGAGAATCTACCGATGATTCCATCGATCGAGAAGAGATAAGAAATACGTACAAGATTCATCGAACTTCTTTTTAATCCTCCTTTTCCGAAATCTTCTTCTTCTGCTACTTCGTCTTCTTCTTTGCGCGACGATAGGATCCTCGATCGATGCTGGGCGGTCCATTGAAGAGATACTTGTCGATTGCTCGTCCGCCGAACCGTCGCAGAATCTCCTAGCATACACGAGATAATCAGTGTCACGGTCAATGCTATCTGCGAAATGTACTTCGAGCGACGGCGCGCCAAATCATATAAATCGCGTATCTGCGCGACTGTTTCTTCCAATCTCTCCTCATTCTCTTTGCGTTATTCGGAGCGCCGTTCGGTTCTCAAAGTAAAACAGAAACCTTTGTTGCGATACAGATTGTATCGAGTGTACGTAGAAGAGAGAAAGAGAAGCATTTCGCGTAAATTCTGTATTAAAATGAGTCACTGATAAAGCGAAGCTAGACAAGCCGAAGTCAGATTTTTCGTGGACGGAAGAAAAAGATAGAGGCCGACCTACAAAGGGATAATCATATCGCCATATAGGAGTGGGGACGCGACAACAACGTGGGTGTGCCTTGGGAGAACCATTTCACCCAGCAGCAACCAATGATCATATCTTTAATCAATAATTCTCTAGTTATTTTTTCTTTCTCTCGTGAAAATTGAGCGCGCTATATCGAGAGCCGTAGCGGCGCATACACGAATAAACGATCACGATCTCTCGTCTTGACAATTTTCTCTTGTTCCCGTGTGTGTGTGTGTGTGTGTGTGTGTGTGTGTGCGCGCGCGCGCGTGTGTGTGAGCCTGGAAGCCCCTCCTCCCCCTCCCTCTTCGCATATTCCCTTACATTATCCTACGTCCTTCGCTTTTATTCCAGCATTCCCGAATGCGCGCAGATGAAATCGTTGTGTCCGGACCGCGAGAGAGAGAGAGAGAGAGAGAAAGAGAGAGAGAGATCCTCGAACCTCGTGTTTTAGCCGCTCGGATGAATCTCGGAATCGGGATCGCCTGTTCGGATCGGGAGATAATTGAACGAATCCGAGACGATGCTCGAGGATGAATGGCGATAGGGCCGTTTGTCATCGGACCCGTCTTGAATGGCGCACAAAAATCGGAAGCAAAACGGAGTACGGAGCAACACCACGGAGTCAGACACCAATGAAACGCAGACACGAAACGCTACGATCCTTCGATCGGGGCGGGCGAATCGGCCGCGTATCAAACGGTAATTATATATCATAACTGTGTGTATGTGAGTGAGAGAGAGAGAGAGAGAGAAATAGGCGAGATGGAACGGGAGATTATAGCGTATTAAATACGGTAACGGGATATACATATATACATATGCATATACAGATATACATATATATACATATATACATATATTTAACTATTGCAAAGTGTTGTTACATCGCTACTTGTATCGTATTTTGTACAAAGTATCTTTACCTTCGATTGTTTTCTTTCGCCAAGATATATTTAGCAAAAAAATATGGCGGAGAAAGAGCGACGAATCTTTTCCGGATCCAATTTCAAATCATTCAACACTATCATTATCAACATTTTATCCTCATCCTCACTGTTTTCACCATCCTCACTATTTTTAGCATTCTCTTTATTCTTAGTCTCATTCTTATCCTTATTCTCATCATTATTATCATCATTATCATTATTGTCACCAGTATCAACTTCACGTCATTGACGCAAACTTGTACTTAATTGTTATTACTCGCGCCTGTCCTGTGTATGTACTCGCTTCTCGTATATTTTTTGGCGATGGTGAATATACATATACAGCAAGACATGCTCGAGATTTTGAGAAGAAGAGAACACCGCATAGGGAGACAATCATTTCCGTCGAGAAACGAACCAAGTTCTAGAAAACTTAAGATCGCGATTCAATCCTTTCACTCCCATCGAGGCATGCATGTCCCACTACAGCTTTAATGATTTTTTGGGAAGACAGTATCTCATAATAATATTACAATCACACTTTGTTAGAATTTAGTATATTACGTATTCTAAGATGACAGTGAGAGGGCTAATACTGCAACATAAAAGTAATTTAAAGTAAGTTGATTTTCTGACATAAACGGAACGATATTAAAATAATAAGAACATCCATGTATACGTCTATGGACCAAACAAAATTTTTAATGTTAAAAAAGTCATAATTCACTATCTGAATAAAATTAATTTGAATAGCTCGTTTTTGTTCATCGTGCAGTCAGGTAGATATCTTATTTTTGTCGATCAGAGTTTTTCCACACGTAAATTGTTAAAACTAGTTAAACCTCCTGAGACAGGGGAGAGAAACGCGATTGTCGTTTAAATGATAATGAGATTTATCGCAAGCGCTGTAAATATTAAGATACATACATAGAAATTAATTGCGAGCGAAAGACGGACGTGTCTCCCTAACGCGGTGTTTCCATTACACAAGCTTACGCATGAATGATTACATTTGCATGGAGTGAAATCTGTCTGAATCAAAAGTAGACAGAACAAACGTACTCGAATGTCAATGCATTACCTGCTTTTTTTTATTTTATTGTTGCCTTGTCGCGCAATAGTACGATAGTATTCGGCTTTGACCGTGCGCGTCCGACGATCGACTACTGATCAGGTCTGGTCGTGTAGCATCGGATGATCGCGCGAGAGAATCCGTCGCTTTCTCCGCAACCATTTGCGTATAAATCCGCGAAGATATCTATGCACCATACGTAATGATTTGCAATGACGGGGAATGCATCCCCCCGCTCGCAAAGTTATTTTTATCGCGTTGTATTTTTCAATTAAAGATTGTATATAAATACTTTTGAAGCGAAAGAGACAGAGAGAGAGAGAGAGAGAGAGAGAGAGAGAGAGAGAGAGAGAGAGAAAGAGAATATCAACGCTCGTTTACGGAACTACACGACTGGAACTATACGATTCGCATAGTAATGATCGAGTGAGAAATGATAGCGATATTATTTATTAGAGCACGTGGCCCTTTCGCAGCTTTTGCGGCTTTTTCGTTTATTGTTCCTCCCGCCCTCACAATTTTCTCATTGTATTTACGATAGCACCGAAACTCATATCCGACTAGTATTATAATCTTGATTCAGGCGATGTGAAAAAAAAAAGACTGATACCGAAGTTTCCGATATACCGCAGGTGATTATAACGCGAGTACCAAGACGCTAATAGCGAGTGTATGTAATCTCTCACGTATGTCGTGGTCGTTATGTGTCTTTCTTCGATATTGTTTTCTGCGTCTGTCATCCCACGTATCTCTATAATATAGCCGTGTATAGTTCTCTTTCGCGCGAGCGAGAAAGTATACATATTTGTTACGGACTTAAAATTGATTATAGGCGTAAAGAGAGAGGAAATATTGTAAGAGAGAAGAGCGAGAGAGAGAATTATGGGAGCACCGCGACGCGAGATGTCGAACGGGTTCCGACAGGAAGCGGGTCTTCGAAAGAGAGAGGAAAATATTGTGAGAGAAGAGAGAAAGGGGAGAAATTAATTGTCGATGCGGCGCGCACACATTAGTGCTTTTACTTACGGTACAAAATCGAAGAGAGAGAAGAAGAGAAAGAGAGAAAGAAAGAAAGAGAGAGAGAGAGAGAAATAAGCATTTTTACTTATCATCGTTAGATTTTTAGATATGATCACCCTAAAACGCACCTATATAACTTTCACGCGAACGAACTCATTGTATCTCGCGTTACAACGTTCGAACGGGTCATATCTGCGACGCTCATCCTCTTCGCGCGGTCCAGACCAAGCGCCAGCGATTCGATAGCGATTCGATCGTTTAACGAGAACAATAAAATAGCGAGACGCGACAAAACGATCGAGCGCGGGTAGGATTACGCGGCGATATCGCTCCTTGAGGCCCCTCGATCCGTCATTGCATAAAGGCATAAACCATTGAAGAATCAACAACTACGTTATATCTTCTCAAAAGCCGTGATATTCGTGTGTAGCTAAAAGTCTGAATTTTTAATCGACCCACGTCCAATATGTGATTAAATGGTCAATCCCGATCCATCCCTAAATTTCATAACTAGCGGTGCATCTCGCATTGTCCTATGTCGAATGTGAATTGCTGTTTGTAAAGTTCTATAATTATCCGACAGAGTTTCTTCATTGTAAGTTCCATTTTGGAGGTGAATAAAATAATAAATAATCTTTACCTTCTTCGCAATCGCTATGACGGATCGTCGGCCTTAATTCGGCGGTACCAATCGCGACAGGTCCACCGAGTACCTCTAAGGATCGTTTATCGAGCCTCACGCCTCTGTATATTTCATTGTACATTCTCATCGTTACCGACTTTTAGCCTCTGAATGGGACGATCCGTGTAGCTCTTTTGATATCGTGGCGATCGGGTGTCGAGGATGAAATCGACTGGCGAACAAATAAACGAGCGAGCGAGCGTGCGAGCGAGCTCTCGAATGCTGAAAGGAACGCAGGTGCGCCCAACAATTCTCCACAATTTTCCGGACGTTTCTTTCGGTCTTCGTAGATACCTTTAGGTGTAAGGCACTGGGTTGATTTTCACCTACTAGGTGTCGAATAGAATAAAATATAACGCCCGCCCTCCGCGCATTCACACACATACACACACACACACACACAAACACGCGCGCGCGCGCGTACATACGAATCACACAACCCAGGTCGACACGTCGACAGCAAGTGTCCGTTTGAGAGTTATTGTCTAATTGTAAGAGCGTTTCTTTGACAGTAAAGTATTTTACAATTAATTCTCCGTTCGCCGCGCGAGATAAAAGCGATTGTACTTGATAAAAAAAGAAAAATTTTTACTTTCAAAGTGTGATTTATTTTAGGAGTTTGTCGAGATCGAAATTGGAAAAAAAAATCTTAAACGGACACCGATACTCTCCAGCTAGATCGACGACGATCGTTCTGGGATCCGTGAACTTTCGTTCACTAGGAAAGCTTCACTGACGGAGGGAGAGAGCGCTATAACGAATCAAAGTGACTGATAGAGGGACGGTACAAGGAGGAGGCTACGAAGCTATCCGGACGGTGTTAATTAGTCGCCAATTATTGTCATTCTTTCTCTCGTGTCGACATTAAGGACGTATGAAACGGGAGCAGAAGGTAGCGCAAATCGATATATAACACGTTTCAATATAAACGAAAAAAAAATATTAATAAAAAGAAAATATATCGCGTCGTCTCTTAAGCATGCCAAGAGAGAGGTACGCCAGCTACGTTTGTCATTCAGTAATCTTGCGCTTTGTTTTTTCTATGAATCGGTGCGTGACGATCTTACTCCTTGTTAGATCGAGGTGAAGTAAGAGAAACAGGAAGAAAAAAAAGAAGCTGCTATATATAAAGAGAAAAGGGGAGATTTAAGAGAGCCCATAAAAACACACACACAATGTTATTATAAACGATTAATTAATAAAAAACGAATCTTGTTTGTTGTTACTTCTGGTATACCTCGTTGTGGACCACCGCACCGATTTATCGTACCGCCAGTCGGTTCGTCTTTCGAGTTTTCTCTTAAACTACGCTGTTTTTCTTTACTTTCATTTTTTTTAGACATTATTGTAAGCCTGAGAGTGGACTCCTCAAAATGAGAGAGAATAACAGAGCCAGCCGGAAACCAGAATGTTTAATTTTTATTTGGTATCATAATGGGGTATGAGTATACAATATATCGAATCGATATATAGCTGTCACGTCGGAGAATATTTTGGAACTAAGGATATTTTGCGCGATAAAAGGTATTTTCTTCTCCGAAACGCGATCTACGTATCTTCCTCCCAGACGGTTTCCGTGAGTATGGCGATGTTGTCCAAACCGCGCATCGGCGCGTACTCGAGAGTCCACATCAAGTTCGTGAAAACGACTGCAATGGCAACATTATGAATTATCAAAAATAATTATCAATAATATATCAACGAAGAATTGTCGCGATACTGTTATAACAAAAAAAAGTGCGAGTCCGATACACAAGGTCGTAAAATCTTAGTGCAATTTGCGAATTTGTTAATTTTATCGACACTCTCTCTAGATAGGTACTCAATAAATAACTATTTTATCTGATTCCCAAGAGGCATGTAAATTTGAACATATTCGGCTACTGTAATGCAAATTGAATTTCTATTTGTGCAAGGAATCGAGTTGTGTAACATGAGATACAATTAATTCGGAAATATCGACTTCTCGCAGCGATTGACAATACACTCGGACAATACTAAGTTTTAGATTTAGACCGAGAAATATACATACATATATATACATATATATATATATACATATATATTGATCCTTGCGAGATTAATTATCCGATAAATGGATAATTAATATAATAAGCGAGTTTTAAATTGGAAATTCGATTTATTATAGCCCAATCCCTCTGTTCGCTCATGTGAAACCAAAAATACGGAACACCTTTTAGCCAGTAAGTCGAACTAAGAGACAAAATGATTAGTCACATTATTGTTAGATATATATAAGTAATTCAACAATTGTACAACTCACTGGAAATATTTTAGCGTGGCCTTTTCAGAACGCCAGCCAGTCCGGCTTATCGCGGGCCACTAAAGGTGCTCCGTACCTCGGTCCAATTTCAGTCGCGGCACTTACGCATCTCGCCCTGGTGCAAATCGGCGATCAGCTCGGGGCACGAACTGTTGCAGGGATTTATAGGGGTGAGGCGCAGCTGAGTCGCACCACGGAGCTGAGCGAGGGCGATCAGACCGGAGTCGAGCTCGACCTTCTTGTAGCTCGGGCTGTTGTAATCCGAGGACATGAGCACCCAGTTGAAATGCGCCGGTGAGACCGTGCTGGAGAGGAAATACGGCCGTTGATAGTACTTTCTGAGCACCTTCACGGCATTGATGTCGCAGTTCTGCCAGTGGACGAACCACTTGGCCACCTCGGGCGCGTGTACGCGCCGTAGAAACGCTGCGAGATCGGATGATCCGGTACGCAGATTCGAGGTCAGGGCGCAAGGTACAGTCTCCATTAGTCGTTCGTTCTCCAGGTAGAGCTGTTGCGACAAAAAATAGCGTTTCTTCACATGAGAACATTTATTTTTGCAAGGAAGTCACACTGAAGAAATTCTTTACTGTGACAATTTTATCTCGGAAGATAATTCAATCTTTGACAATTAAACTCGCTTTTTTTCGATTTCTAAAGAAGTTCAATTGTAATAAGACAGCAAAACTTGTTTATTACTTACGTGAGTGATATTATCGAACCAGAAGTAATCAGTATTCATGACCGCCCATGAATCCATCGCATCGGTGATGATAGCAGGTGCGTCGCGATTCAGATAATTGTCGACCAAATTACGGTACCGTACATCCGACAAACGATCAATCGTCTCTAATGCCTCGCAGGTCTGTAAGAAAGTCTTTCGTTAATTATTCGAGCTTACATAAAAAAAAATTAGTATCAAATCAACAATTATTGCTTATAAAGAAGAAAATATCAAATCTTTAAAGAATTTAACAATCCTAAATAAATAGACGCCTACACGAGGAAATTTTGTATAATTTTATCGAGAAGAATACATTCATCTTTATTCAATAATAATTTTCATTGTGATCTTCAGATGCCTGTTATAATATTGAATTAAAAATATATTTTGTCGAAATTTAAGATTATAATATTCTTTAAAGATTTTATATTTTTGCCTACAAAACAATAATCGCTGATCTGATACCAATTATTTTCTTTGTATAAATCTTATACAGTAAAATATACGTCTGAAAAATTGATTCTTTTTATTCTGAAAATTAAAGCGTACCACGCAGTCCTCCTCTGTGATGGTGTAATCGTTGTAGAAAGGATTGTTGATCATGCAATTTTCGTAATAGAGTGGCTGCCAGTTCCAGAGCGGTAAAACTTTGATCAGCAACAAACGGCTGAGGGCGGTAAAATGGGTGCCAACGAAATCCAGCTGAGCCGCGAGGCATGCCAGGGTGCCCAGTACTATCAGCACCAGGGTGCCACGAAAGACGAGCTGCAGCCATGACCGACGCATCGCCGCCACGAGTGGCTGACAAATGATGTCCATTTCCTCCTCGGTGAAGCCCGCCTGCTGGCAGTACCTACGAAGAAATTTTTGGGTACAATAACAATAAAGGAAAAAAATAATCACTACTGTAACTATAGGAATTTTTTTAAAATAAATTTAAATAAAGAAAAATTTTAATGATTTTTCTCTATAAATATATTTTTTGCAAAAATAATCAATAATACAATTATTTGGAGAAATGTCTCAAAATTATCTCTGCTTACTCGTAGCTTCAAGATTATCATTACTGATGCAATTTTTTTCTTTGATTTTTAGGTAATGAAAACGCAACGGAAGTATACAAAGTAAAAATCTGCTACGACTCCATGAATGAGTTTCACGCGTGCCGAAGGTGATTTGTTACTTGTAAAAGGAGTTCAGCTCGTCGTCGATCAGCCTCAGCTTCTCGGAATGCGTCATCTCATGCTGCTCCTTGGTATACGCCTTACGCGGCTGCTTCACGCACTTGCTGCTCGACATCGTGACAGATTTCTGCGTTTTTCCACCGACAAGGGCAAGAATAGCGTTCTCCTCTCTGGAAGTGCAGAATTCCAGGATCCAAGCGATAGGATAGAAACGAGCTCGTCGCTATCGAACCGCGACCGTGCATGCGCGCGGCTTGTGTCTGCCCTCACGATATATTGATCGGCACCGTCGGCGCATGGACCGCGCGAAAACCGAGATAGATTTTCAGAATTTTTTATCGAATTTGCAATCTACATCTCTTGCTTTGATGACCGACGAGTTTCGGGGCAAACGTTTTTATTTAAAAAGAGCCTTTCAAAAGCTGCTTTTTCTGAAGCTACATTTTTTTTACAAAAACAAGCATGGATGTCAATATAGAAAATTGCTATGTGATGAGTGATAACCGATTTTAAAATGTTATTTTATCAGAGCTTCAATTGTTAAACAATTTAGTTGGTTATTTTTGGCATCGTAATTATATAAATCCTTTTTTAGCATTAACATATTGGATTGTATAAAATGATAAGCTAACTAAAATGCACTCAATAAATTGTACTTTCGACATATGTATTATTTATATCTCCCTTGTTTATCGGGAGTTCTATTTGCATTGTTCGCTCATTCGTAATTTCGAAGCCCACTTCGATGCATATATGGTTGCCTCCGATACTTTATCCTCTAAATTCGTTTCTGTAACATTAACTTTACCTGCCGGTGATAGGTAGATTCCATAATGATCTGCGACTGATCGACTCTACAAGCTCAGAGCCTTTAATCGAACTATCGTAAACAGACAGAAACATCGCTGCATAATTATAACATCGACAGTTTTATTAATAGTACTCTGTAGAATTTAACGTAGGTACATGTACATGTATGTGTATTTAATTGAGCTCTCGGGTCAAAGTTCGACAGTTCAGTTCGTATAACGATTCCGTAAGTCGAACGTCAATAATAGCACATAAGACAATGGCAATGCAGTGCTTCAGAGTGCTCGGTGAGTGTCAGATATTTCCTAATTGTAATATTACTGAATGTAGATCTATTGAATGTTGATTACTTTCACAGCGAATAATGTGTCGAGAGGTACATGCACCGTCAGCAATGTCAGCCGACACATCACCTCGCTCTCTATGCTGCCAGAGACACATCAGATGCTGCACAAAACGTGCAGGTATTATGCAAGCAGCAAATTACATTTATATATCTTGATATAACTAATTACTACTCGATTAAATAAAGTTTATCATCATTGAAAATTTGTAATTGCAGGGACTTTGCTGAGCAGGAATTGAAGCCTATCGCAGCAGAGACAGATAAGAAGCATCTGTTTCCAAAGGAGCAAATCAAGAAGATGGGTGAACTGGGTCTCATGGGTCTGTGCGTCCCTGAAGCACTGGGTGGAACAGGATTGGATTATCTGGCTTATGCCGTAGCCATGGAGGAGATTTCGAGAGGTTGCGCGAGCGCTGGAGTCATAATGAGCGTGAATAATTCCCTCTACTTAGGGCCTATAGACGCGTTCGGGACCGACAAGCAGAAGGAAAAGTACATCGTTCCCTTCACAAGTGGCGAGAAGGTCGGCTGCTTTGCTCTCAGCGAACCAGGTAATGGGTCTGACGCCGGTGCGGCGTCCACCACCGCTAAGCTAAATGGTAGCGTTTACACTATTAACGGCACCAAATCATGGATAACGAATGGATTTGAGGCCAGTGCAATAGTTCTCTTCGCTACGACTGACAAATCCAAGAAGCACAAAGGTATAAGCGCGATTCTAGTAGACAGTCCGACGGCGGGCTTGAGTCTAGGTAAGAAAGAAGATAAATTGGGTATACGGGGCAGTAGCACTTGCTCCTTGATCTTCGAGGACTGTCAAATGCCACAAGACAACACCCTGGGCAAACCAGGAATGGGCTTTAAGATCGCGATGATGACTCTAGGTACGCGACAATTTGCATGCGAATTTTAATTGGTAATAGTTATTGGATGTAACACATGTAATTTTCTCTGTAGACGCTGGCAGAATAGGAATTGCCGGGCAAGCGTTGGGTATAGCTCAAGCATCTTTGGACTGCGCGATGGATTATGCAAATAAACGTCAAGCCTTCGGCCAGTCAATTATCAAGCTGCAGACGATCCAACAAAAAATCGCTGACATGGCTCTAAAACTAGAAAGCTCGAGACTGCTGACGTGGCGAGCGGCACAGCTTAAGGATAGCGGTAAACCGTACACGAAGGTGTGCGTTATGAACGTTTAGATCTAAATTTTACTTCATTCTACTTTGGAATATGTACTCTGGATACGACATTCTTTATCTTATCTTATATATAATATTTAATTTTAATCTTATCCCATATATATTTTTCTATTTATTACATTTTGTATCTTATCGGATAAGGTAAACCTCGCGCTTCCATTTAATGCATAAAAATTTTTAAGTAGTCACGATAGCTTAAGCTTTAATCGATTCAGTGGATCAGTAATTTAAAATAATTTTAAATAAAAGATAAATCTCCATAAAGAATGAACAGATTTCTTTCAGGTATAAGATTTCAAGTAGAAGGTCTAATGAGAGCCAGATCGCAGATGTCCAAATTTGTATCAATGTGCAATCACTTTGCCAAACTTATATCTATCTGTCTTCTATCCTTTTTAGTTGTAAACTAAAGAAAGTTCAAAGAATATCGATGCAAGTAAATTTTTGTAAAAATGTGCGAATCGTTCAAATACAAATGGAATTCGATTTGGATTTGAATCTCTATGATTCGAATCAGAATTATTTGAAAATTTTTAATCTAAGAAATTTAAATATGAATCTTTTGTAATGATAATATAATAACAGTCTTATCGTTTAAAATGACTTTATATCATATAATCAATGTTATTCTTCTTACATAGAAATCTTTGTTATCTTTATATTAAAATTCAACTGAACAATAATTGTTAATTAAAAATTAACATTTCAATAATTTAATTTGATTTAAGTAAATTTTGTTGATGCAGTTCGATTTGAACGAAAAATAAAATTTGATTTGATGTATGAAAAACCTTGATCAGCACATTTCTAAATTTTTGTATATCTGCGATTTGACTCTCGATGCCTTCTCTTCATGTACTATCAGGATATTCTCTTATTCTCTAGGAAGCCGCTATGGCCAAATTGTCGGCATCGGAGACTGCCACGTTCTGCGCTCATCAGTGCATACAGATTCTGGGAGGAATGGGATACGTGTCGGACATGCCGGCGGAACGTCATTACAGGGACGCGCGTATCACGGAGATCTACGAAGGCACGTCGGAGATCCAGAAACTCGTGATCGCCGCGAATCTCGTCAAAGAGTACGGTCTCAACTGAGATCGCTCGACTCACGCACGTAAGATAATGTTCAGTATCTTTCTTTTATACTCAAAGAGAGAGCAAAATATATTTTGTACGTATTGCAACTATTTTAAATTTTGTATATATATATATATAATTATATTTTTATATATAAGAGAAATCGAAATAAATTTCATACGCTATGCCTTCTAGTTTTATTAACTCTTGACTAAATATTTGACTGGATCAAGAGACATACGCACATACGCGCACACACATACACATACACGTACGTATATACGTATGTATGCAAGAAAAGGAAACGCATGTACACGTGCATATATACATATATACACATACACATCTGATATTTCACTCTGTTTAGCCTTTTGGCAGCGATACGGAAATTTTTTCTTAACCATTTTTTTTTCTCTTATCCACGACTCCTTTCTACCCTGCTTGTCGTATGTCTAGGAACAGCTAGAACCTATCTATTTAAGTAACTATTATCGTTAGAATAACAGGTGTAGTGTGCGAACCCCGCGTACATGTGTGAAACTCTCATGTCTAACAAAACGAACGACGTAGTCGTTGAACAAAGGCGGATTCCATTAAAGTTACAAGCTTGTTTGAACGACACAGATATGTGTCTTATTTCGATCGGTTTTCCCTCGTCGATAAAATGGCGAATAAATACGTGCCCAGTTTTCTCTGTTTCTCGTACGTGTGTCTGGTGCATTGAGTACAAATACTACGTGTGCACCGCGGCTACCACTGCTCGTATATGAATACAACGATAAAAGCTACCTTAGACTACATATCTTGCCAACGAGAAAATATAAAGAATACATTTTTACTTTGTGCAAATGACAGTTAAATTATACTTCATTGCTTTCTCAATCTTTCATCGTATATTTAGAGAGCCTATTGCTAGGTGAGAACGCTGCTACGATTTCAGGTTTTGGTGCCCAACCCATTAAAAGACTTTACTCTCATTCTAAAATTCGATTTTTATAAAAATTAATATAATAATTTTTTAAAACAGATCAAGATATTTTGCGTATAGCAACTTTTGTTCTTGTTACGACAGAAACGAGACAGTTACATAATTATCCTTTGTTAAAATTTTTTTTTCGACACAATATCATATGCTGAAAAAAGATTTAAAAATTACAGATGATCGTAATAGCATGTAATGGGTTACGAGCAGCGTCCTGGAATACTTTGTCGGTTGTACTTAGAGATCCATTGGAATGCAAAGAAACATTATATATAACTTGAATTTCATTGTGTATGCCTCTTTCCTTTTATATATATGTACAATGACGCACTCTCTCGCCGTTCACCCGCTGTCACCAATATTGAAATAGCCTAAACTCTGCTTTTCTACATATGTGTGTATATGTATATTGTGTGTGTGTGTGTGTGTATGTGTGAGCACTTTACATAGAATACACCAGCTCCCCTGTCCTCGGTAAACAATTTAGAGTGTAACATGTTAATACGTTTGTTAGCATCGCAGCATAATTAAAAAATCCATCAGTTTGGTCCTAACTCTTTAGGGGATAGATACATGTACACGCGTCTCACGTTCGTCAGTGACGACGGAACGGAAAGAATAGAGCAACGTTACAGGTCGAAGTCTACCGTAGTACCTTTGCTTCGTGGGATCATCAAAGATCCCATGAAATAACTATTGATACACATTTAAGGTTCCTTAGAACTTTTCTCGAATCGAGCTTTCTGATCATATATACACTTTCGTAGAATTGAGAAAATACTCTCGAGCTTTCTTCCGAAAAATACACGATCTAGTACATCACACTCTCGGTTTGAAATAATAGTTCGAAATACAGATCATTAATATGTAACATTTAGATTTTTCAATTGTACATTAATATATTAAACTGTGGATTTTTAACTTATTTAACTACGATCAAACTCGCGATGTTAAATCACATATTTTTTTCGTTTTTTTCCTCTTTATGTACTTTGCAAGCATTTTGTCCTTCGTTAATTGAACTCCAATATCTATTATTATCGAACTACGAACTGTTGTTAAGTAATCATAACTCTTTATCTATGGTTTTCACGAAAAAACCAGATTCTTTCCATAATTATACATTAAACACGAGAATCAGATGAACCTGATTCTTTGCATTTGTCTCTTTTTTTTCTTTTATAATAACTACATTATAATAATCTTTGACTGTAGATACATTTATCTAAAACGCTTGTAAATGTAAAATAAATTAAAATTGTAAGTAATTTGTAATAGACACTGAATCTAGACACGTAAATTCCAGAAATTGTCCGAATCCTGTGGAATCGTCTATGACAGAGCGTAACAGAGTGTACATCTGTAGGTATACGTCTGTATTTGTGTTGACATGTATAAGGAAATTGATTTAACCGTTCATAATAGAAGCTATCGAATCCTCAATCAGCATCAGCTCGCATACCCCGTACTTCACCTTGATGTCTTTGCTGGAATTGAATATATAAAGAACGTTTCATAAGGTCGAAATCTCGGATTTTTAACAAAAGTAAATGTAAGGAAACTTAAACGGGAAAGCAAGATAATCGAATAAATTTGAAACGTAGAAATGTCGAAGAAGGCGAAAGTTCCTTACCCTGTCTAATTCTTCTTTCGTATTGTCTTCGATTGCTCTAATATCCTCCATGGTTAAGCCATACCAGCGATCTATCCAGCAGAACACTTGCCTATGGAAATTGGTGAACAGGCGTCGCTCCGCCTTCTGAATGAACCCTTCGACGCGAGTCTGCAGACCGAACCATTTGAATTCACAAGTGACTAGCTTGTAGCACGTCATCACAGGTTGAACATTATGCTTCCAGTCTTTCCCAACAAGTGGGCCCCGTCCCGTCTTCAGGGACTTGAATTTAGATGGATCCTCATCCTCCTTGTAATCGGCACTAGTAACCGGATCATTGGAAATATCTATATGCACTACATCTCTGATCCTAAGTTTGTCGGGTGGCAATTCGTGAACCTATTTGTGAAAGAGAACATGTGAATAAACTAAAAATACTCGTCGAGACCTCCATAGTACTTACGTTATGCTGATTGCCGACGTCGCCAATATGAAAGGACTCTATCATGATCATGAAATTGTCCTTCATATACCCTGGATTCTATGGAAAGAACAAAATAACGTTTATGCTAACATACATTTATATTTAAAATATCTTGTATTATTTTTTTGCTACAATAATGGTATTACTCAAAAATTGTAATTGCAAAGAAAAGATAATTCTGGTAAAATTTGAATACATTGAATGAAGAGCAAAGATACTTTTATCTCTCTATAATCAGTAGATCAAATCATTACATCAAAATTCAACGTCTAAAATGGAAATTTTTGTTTTTTGATGTCGTTTTTTTTTGTGTCACAGCAAATGAGTAATGTGTGAATACATATACATATATGCGCAACACACTTACAGTTATAACTGTCTTACAATAGGGATAAGCATTCCAAGCCTCTTCATGGATCTCCAGGGAGTTCTTTGGCAGTAAAATGCGAATGAAAGTAGGCACTTTACTAGCTAAGTGATAAATCTTATATGTATATTGGCCTGATGAGTACTTTCCACCAAGTAACGGATAATCCGTAAACGGTTCATTCTTCAATACTTCAATGCCCTCTCCGCCGCCTGTATTATTTTTACTAGCCTCTGCTACAGAATACAGTTGAGCTACTTGATACTGTTAAAAGAGAAAAGAAAATACATAAATTTGCAGCAGTTTCCGAGACTAAGTTACATAATTTAATTCGCGAACCTCTTGCATTGATTTATATGCTTTAAACAATTTTTTTAGAATTATTTATTCAGTCTTAAATTTATTACTACAATTGATCAATCCAAGATGTAAAGAGAAAAGATTAAAAATTTATTATAGAGCATATTTCTATCTCTAGAATTGATACTTCAAAGATAATCATACTATACATCATTTTATCTGTTGGACACCATCTTATTATTCCCGAGATGAATAAATAATGGAAAGATAGAAACATAGTTTGAACTGTAACGATTGATAATGAAGAAACTCATGTGTCTGTGCAACAAAAAAAGTTTTTAATACAAAAACATCATTGTTTATGCAAGATAACTCTACATAAGTACTTAGACAGGCACATGTGCCATGCGGGGGATAATTAGATGATTGGCGAATTTTCTTGATTGCACGGCAACGGCTAAGAGATTAATTTCAACTGTCTTTTTTGCAATCTAACGTCCAGGCAGAGATCTCGGACATTATGCGGAGGTGGTCACTCCAGATCAAACACATACCTCTTCCACTGTGAGGGGCAGAGTGACGCGGCTGTAACAGACAAAATAACGAATTATGTCAGCGTTACATATATCAGGAGGCAAAGAGGCGAAAGAAGGCGGACAGAGTAACCGTGTCCTTGGACTCGCAGGACGGAGGGGGATCACACGTCGCCGCAAGCAGGCACTTATCGCCCAGCCAATCTTAATTACATCGAGAAATCAAAACTGATCGATAAATCTGTGAAAATTTCGATCTGAACGCGTGTGTCGATCCGCATCGTACGCGGAGGGTCGGCGCCGAAGAGAGAGAGCCTAAAATCGGCCGAAATATTCGGAAAGCTGCATTTTTCTCGCTGGCACTTTCCGTTGCTGGCCAGGAGTCATCGATATTAAACTTCGAGTATCGGTAAGGAAAAAGAGGGAGAGAGAAGAAAGAAGTGCAGAAAGTGTAGGCAGTGCGAGCAGACCTCCAGAATCATGCGGTAAGGGCTGAGAGAGCTACCATCCCCTTCTCTCTCTCACTCATTCTCTCTTTTTTTCTCTCTCTCTTTCTCTCTCGCTCCATCTCTCTTTCAACCCTCTCCCTTCTCCTTCTCACCAGCCGCCGTTAAAGATCAGCCGTCATCGTGTCCCTCCCTCCCCCATGTCGAATGGTTTTGAATTTTGCTGCGCTGGCCACCCGCTGGCTCAGACGACTCAGACGAATTTCGGTAATCCAAAATGCCGCAGCGCGTACCTAACAGCCCTTTGCACTGCACGCGGTTCCCCATCATCGTCACCGTTGCCGTACTTCTTACCCCTCTTCCGTCGCCCCCTTCTCTATGTGTCTCGCGCCGCACTTACTATTCCTTGATGAGCATTTTAGTCAGCAGAGCACATGGACCAGTAGCGTGCGATCAGCAGGGATTCGCCGCCACCGATGACGACGAGATGGAGCAGCAGGATCCACCGACGATACCGCACCCTCTCCTCGTCGGTTACCGATCTGACTCACGGCTTACGCTATCGGTTCGCTATCGACCTCGCCGTCGCCGCCGCAGTGTCATGCACTCGCGATGTGAACACCGAGCAACGTCGACAGAATTCGCCAACCGACTGACACACTCCGGCCAGACCGTTCCGGCCGCTCCACGGTCCGCACCACCAGCACCAGCAGCAGCAGCAGCAGCACCGCACACCAGCTACCGCACCGCCACGACCGCGCCAAAGGAGCCACACACACTTGCGCGCGCCCGCGCACACGTGTACAACTTCGGAGCACTCCTCCTCTCCTCCTTGACACCAAGCCGTAGTCAGCCCTCGGCTATCTTCGGTTGCCATCGTTCAAAATCGTCCGATATATCCCCCTACCCCGTCCACCGCCGAACTTTGCCGCTGACGTCATTCCGCGAGAGGTTAGGCGCGCGTGCGCATGCTGCCGGCTGCCACGAGCGCGTGTCACCTTTCCGAGCTGTTCTGAGCTAACTTCGCATTGAGAATATGATGATCGAGATGTTACGTTCGCGATTACGATATATCGTTGCGCAATCGTGCGCGTAACAAGATGCATCTTTTTTCTTTCCGATTCAAAAGTGGGGCCTTATTCTTGAAAACATGCGAATTTCTTACGTATACGAGAGTGACAAAATAGCCAATGGAAAAATACCATCAAATGATTCGTTATTCTGCTATTTTCGTATACGAAAGTTATTCGAATGTTTTCAAGAATATGGCCCCAGATATTGGAATAAATGCACGTTTCCATGTCATTTGAACGTTAGAGAAAATTATCACCTCGTTGGATATCTTAATAAACGTTAAGGATTGGAAAAGTGACGGATAATATTCGTCTGTACTTCTTTTACAGTGGAGATATGTGTACCATATAATATTTTATTTTGAAAGAAAGTCTTTGCTATTAGATTTCTTTAAGCTTATTTTCTATGGAATTAAAAAAGTTTATAAAAAAATTGGAAATTTTGTCTGTTTAAAAGTATTTTAAATGATAATATCTGCTTCGGTGCAAATTTAATTATATTTAAACATAGGATTTAATTATCTCCAATTAGTTTGATCAGCCAATTAAATTTAACAATAACCAATTGTAAGATATAAAATAGATCGTATTATTTTGTTTTCCTTGGCCATTATTTCTGCAAATTATAATTTATGTAAAATAACACTTTAATAACTGATTTTTTAATTTAAATGATTTAAAAAGTTAAATTTTCTACTCTACGAGTAGTTTTAAATTTTGCAATTCATGAATTTAATCTGTTAATTAATTGGAGGTAATGAGAACAATCCATAATTGTATCTCTAGAAGCAATATTTTGCCATGAAACTTTTTGTTTTATGATTTACGAAGTTACCAAACTTTCTAAAAAGCCAGATTTTGCAATTCGGTCTTTAAAACGTTATAATAAATTATCTACACCTTAGCTATACTACATGTGTACTGTAGGTCGAACAAGACAATTCTTCGAATATTGAGTCCAGAAATTTTAAAATGTCCCTTCCAAGGGAAGATGAATGATAAAAATCGAAGATTATTGAAGTATGTAGGTAGTTTTCTGTGTAACTTTATTACACACAGCAGGAGGAAGAAAAACTAATTTGAATTTAAGAGATTTAATTAAAGAGGTACTTAATATCATCCTTATCATTTTCTTATTTAATTGTGTCAATGTTAAGTAAATCATTTATATTCCACTGTAATTCTCAAAATAATTCATCTGCGTAACTTATCCGCTTATTCATTATCTCCGCTTTAATTGCCATTCAAGTGGAATAAAAAGTCATCATGACGTCAAAATATATGGTTCTAAAATGATTATCAAGTCATTTTTCAAACCACGAATCAATTTGAAATCATTGCTGGAATGCTCTGTGCTACAATATTTGTAATACAGAATATTATAACATGTTGCTCACGTCTGGGCCTGTTTTTTATCACTGGATTACACCTTGGATTGGATTGGAAATTTCCATCTTGTTTCATCAAGCGAAAGAGTTTCACAAATCCTTCAGAAAAAGTATTTTAATAAACTGATTCCTGTATCAATCACTAATGATGTTTCATTAACTGATTCAATAATCAGTTTTTTTAACATTTTACATCAATTTTTTTTTTCAAAAGAAGAAAGAGATAAATAGATGAAAAAGATAGAAAAAATAGAAAGTAGCAAAGATAAAAAATTCCAGTACAGTGATGGAGAACAGGTTTATCATCTTTTATTTATTTCCATTACATCATTGCATTAAATTATATTGCTGTTACCTTTTCTAAAATCATAATTAAATATTTTAAGTTGTTACTTCAAGACGTAAAAATTTTTTACCTCACTCTCCATCTTTCATTTTATTTTTTTCAAATCTTATAAGATTTAATCAGTTTATTTTTTTTGTGTAATTTGCATACTTGAATTTTATTCTCTTATTTTATGTTCTGTTTCCTTGCTACTAAAAATTAAAATTTATTTTATCACAAATTTATTAAGTGAAATTAGTTGTAGTCTTACAATTTTAACATCTTTTCATTCTTTCATTCCTTTTTTTAATTTTTTAAAATTATAAATGTTTTTTATAATCTTATCTAACTTGTAATTCAATCTTGCACATAAACAATGTGCAATATTATTTATCACTACATGCCGTTCAGTCAATTTATCAATACTACAGAGAAAAATAGTTGAAATAGAAAATAGAAACAGAAATATTTATTCAAAGGATACATCTATAAATAATACAATTTAAAATAAATATTTTGTGTAATATATCATATATTAAAAAAGCAATAATGTGTAACATATATATACATATATTTTTATTATTTTTTTATTCCATAAGGTAAAAACTAAGAAAATAAAACTAAGACCCATATTTATAATTTGTTTTTGAAATGAATAAGAGTTCTTTTCCTAAAAAAGATAAATTACCCTTTTTAACATAAAAAAAGGATATTTGGAACAACAAAGATCTCAAAATTTTAATAATGTTGTACACGTGGAATTTTGTCCATCTCCATTGGAAACTTTTCAATTCAGAAAGCAAAACATCATTAATTATTAAAATAAATGTATATGTAATAAGATCTAAAAATATCATAAGACATTTCATGTTTTTTAATAACTCTTAAGAATCTTAAAACAAAATTTTTAACTATAATGTCAAAGATTAATTATTCTATTAATGCCACAATATAAATAAAATTAATTGAAGAATAATCTAATATCCAGGTAATTTAAAACGCTTTTCAATATGTTTATCTTATTTTTCTTATTCGAAACATATTATTTATAATATAAATGCAAAAAATATTATTTTGATAAATACACGTTTCTTAAAAATGTTCAAGAACAAAATATGAACTCTAACCTAATTGTGTAGCAGCAAGTTCATTTTTCTTTACATTACTTTTTATGATATTAAAAATAACCTACCTCATAAATATCTTAAAGTATTTAAAAATGACAATTAAATCTTAATATTATTAAAAAATAGATTAATAATACATTTCCGTAAGTATCTTTCATGTTGGAAGAAGAAAGCTCTCTTATCTCATCGAACATTCGGTGTACACCCAAGGATCCTTGGTGTACATACACTAGCGTGCACGAGCGGCGTGCATTTGGCATGCGCACTTCTTGTGGTTGGTTGGCAGACTCTCGTAACAACTCTCAAGCAACGTGCAGCGCACGTTGGCTGTGGACACGAGGAACAGAGTGGAGTGTTTCGGGAAGCTGGACTTCGCTAGACACTCTTTGGATTTCTGGAATCAACTTCGTGATTCCACACCGCTGACGACGATGTGCGACGAGCTCACGATCGACAAGGTGAGTGAACAGCTAATTGTTGACGTGATCTCTTTTCGACAATATTGCGAAACGTACTCTCCGTTTGCAGTTTCCCGCTTTGCGGTCGAGACATGTTTACATTAAGGACAAAGTCGCTCTCCTGAAGACGATAAATACGATTCGGCGAGACGGTGCGAGTAATCTGCAGGTACATGCTCTTGTTTACCGCCCTTCCTCATAAGGATCACTCTTTGATTCAGCATTCGGTTAATCTACGATTACTTGTGCAGATAGTCACGGACTTCGACCTAACCGTTACGAAGCAGCACATAAATGGCACACATGTACTCAGCAGCTTTGGTGAGCAAATGATAATTTTTTGTTATGTCTCCAAAAAAGTATTCTAGTTATAAAGTGAAATTTCCTGTAATCTCATATTCTAAGCAAAAACTTCTACAGAAAAAGTATTTCTCTTCCAATAAAATTATTCGTGAAAAATGTTTCAGATACTATTCAAATAATTTTGCTCTTGTATTAAGAGGATTATATTTATCAAAGGGCATTTATCAAATAAAATGCCCTTTTACATGCGATATGAATAACAAAAAAAAACAGTGTGTCACTGCGTTCTACTGTGCATTATTTAGTTTACATTGAACATTTTGATTTTTGAGCAAATTAAATGATTTGGTATAATAGTATGTGTATTGCAGTGTTTCTTGTTAACTAGATATATGATTGTTGTGCAAGAAGATAGATGTAGTAATTTCTTTGTGGATGAGCAGACTAAAGGAGAGAAAGGGAAGAAAATTTCTATTCAAATGATGTTATTTCTTGTAATATCAATTACAAGAAATATCATGAATAGAAATTTTCTTTTTTTTCTCTCTTATATTAATATTAAATTGCAATTGATATTAAGAACAAGATTTGTACTACCAAATACAAAATAAAATTACTTTTATTTTAAAAATACTTAGACTATTGTGCTTAAACTATTTTTCTCTTAGTTTTTCTCTCAAAGGATTTGTTTTGAGACTATATGTAAGAATAAAATCTAATAAGTTTTAGAGGATTCAACTAATACAAAGATTTTTTTTGGATGTAAAAAAATGGTGACATTTAGTTTTACCATCATAACTATTTTCTTCATAAGCCCATAATTTTTATTATGTTTGCTGCTTATCCAGAATCGAGATTTGTTTAAATTTATACAAATATCTACACATAAGAAGAGTTTTTTAATTTATTGGTTGGTCAGTTGCATTATGTGCAATTGCAACTTTGCTCTATAAATGCTGCATATTTATGTATAATGCAATTGATTAATCAATGAATTAAGAAACTTGCTTATACTCATGTTTATCATGATTCATGTTAATTTCTGTCAAATTATGTGATAACTTAATATTGGAATGTTTAATTTTAGGTATGTTCCGAAAATGCAAGCAATTGCCACAGCACTATCTGGATTCAGCTAAACTTTTATATGACAAGTACAGACCTATAGAAATAGATCCATATGTGCCTTTAAACAAGAAGGCAGACGCTATGCACGATTGGATGAGCATCGCGAATAATTTATTGAAGGGGATTGAGTTTAATCCTCATGAATTAGAGGAGGTAGTCCAATTATTTGACAATATATTGCGCGACGGAACGGAAGGATTGTTTGAAAAACTGTACGATGCGAAAGTGCCGATTATAGTGTTTAGCGCCGGTTTAGGCGACATAGTGGAGGCTGTATTAAAGTATCACAATGCTCTCTTTGATAATGTAAAAGTAATCTCCAACTTTCTTAAGTATAATGGAAATCAATTGGATGGATTTAAGAATGACGTGCTTATACACGCGTACAATAAGAATGAATGCGCAAAAGATCATCTGATGGTACTTCAAAACAGACAAAATGTGTTGCTGATGGGCGACACGATTGGCGACGCTCATATGGTACAAGGAATAAAAGATACTAAGGCAGTTTTGAAAATTGGATTTCTTTACGAGCACGCAAGTATCTCAGTTAATAAGTATAAGGAAAAAAATTGAAATAAATTTAATACAAATATTTACTTGAAGGCTGTATCTATAAAAAATACTGTTTGAATTAACTGTTTGATGTAGAAAATATGAAAAAACAAATAGTTTAATATTTTACATTTACTTAAATAAGATATTTATTTTCAATTCCAGTATGTCATGAATAAATAAGTTTTCTCTTTTTTATTGTTTATATTTACTATTTTCTATTTCTGAAAAAAAGAAAATATTAAAACTATATAAAAAAGAAACAGAAAATTAGTTAAATTAGATAACTGATAATAAATATGTTTTGAAACATGTTTATAGAAAAATGAGTTACATTTATATAGCCATGAAATATTAATGTTAAATATTATTTGTTTTTTATATATTTTCTACACAAAATACTTATTTCAAATATTTTTCACACATAAAATAATGTTTTATAATTATGAAATAATTATCAAATAATATTGTAGACGCAATAAATATTTCTATTTTCTGTTTTCTCCAGCTTATAAACTACTGCTGAAATAATGATGACTAATACGTGATGACTAATCTGTAATAATTCTGTTCTTTAGGTGGAGGCCAGCTTAGACTCGTTCATGGAAAATTATGATATCGTTCTCGTCGATGACCAGACTATGCAGGTGCCAATGGAAATAGTACAAAATGTCTTGTAATACCATCTGTATCAATGCTCTTCTTTACCTTTGCGTGTACACGTGTGCATCTTCGAAGGTGAAAACGTCACGAATACGTGATCACTCACTTGCTGTAATTGAAAATACAAAGATAACTTGTTTTATAATTAACATATTTTAAATACATTTCTTAATATATTTTTAATAATAATGTACATCTGTATGGATAAGCTATAAGTTACGCTTACATTTCTGGTAAAAGGTATGTTTTAAAAGTGTGTATGTTAAATTAATTTTTAATTGAAAGTGAAACATTGAAAAATGTAACATTTATAAATTTTATAAATCTATGTATGTTTGAATGTACAACGTTTGATTCATATTATGTATTATAATATTTGAAGTTGTAACTCGCGAAAACTTAACACCATGTGTTCTTTGATAGTCGATACTTAAATATGAAATTACATCTTGTATTTTTAACAAGTATTTTTGCCAATTATATCTATTGCTATAGATTCAAAATAACTTTATTATAATTGTCAGAAAAAATGACTATCTCTAAGCAATTGAACGGTAATATCTCTATAAATTAAATTTTAATATCTAACTGGACTTGATGTTAAGTAATAAGAAGATAATCTAAAATGTTAAGACGCGTGCGCGCGTGAAATTAAATGTTGAGTTTTTGAGAATTAAATGATTATGAAAAAGTTTGATAAAGGAATTTGTAATTCCCTCATCTTTTGAAAACATAATTTGGACAGATTTGATATTTCTGTTAATTATACACATTTTATTTGTGTTTTGACTTATCAAACTTTTTGCGTACACAGTTGTTTCAATTTTAATTAAGGCAACAGAGAAATTTGCAAGTTGATTAGGTTTTCAAATATTTGTTTTATTTGTATTTTTCTTGTTCTTTCTCTATTCAATATTTAAATTATATATTATCTATCTCGTTCCAGACGAAGAAGGTGTACGGAAGTGTAAGTAAAAAGAACTGCTCACAGATTTATCATACATTGACGTGCACTTTAAACTCCGTGTTTTCAAATCAAATTAAAAATCTTCTGAGATCGATAATCCTCATGCGACAAACACTTTGATTCTTTGAGACTATTTCATCTCATCCTGAGGTGCCAAATAGTGATAATTTATTTAGCCAAATAGTGATAATTTATTTAAGAAACATCAAAACCAACCTCAAATCTAACCTAGAATTTAATTATCAAATTGTATATACAATTTATATAAATTTTACGCTTTTACCGCACGTATACAAATAATGAGTTTTAAATTATTTATTTGTTTTTAAATAAAATTATGTGGAAATGTTGAAGGTAACCTAATAGAACTACTAGTATGATAGACTCACAGGATGTCAACGAGGAGGAATTGGAAGTGTTGAAGGGTGATGCTGTGGGTAATAGCCTATGCAGCAGCAGCTGGATAATCAAGACTCTGATGTCTCTGAGTCAGGTAATTTCTTACTTGATAAGAATTACTCTTTGTGTATTAATATGTTCTGCAAGTCAAGATTGAATAGCAGCATTATGCAGAATATAACTTTTTGTTTTATTGTTAGATACAATTTATTTTTGTATTATAGTTTATTCTTTTTAAAAGTTTTTTATTAATTTGATCTCTTTGTTAAATTTGTAAGACATATAAAATGAGATACTATAACTTGTTTCAGATTGACCAACATGGCTGGACAGAGGAGCTGGAAGATCAGCTCTGTACTCTGTGGGATTTAAGTATGGAAGGGGAAGTGGTATCTCATCTTATGTTATATGATTTTCCTAAGATAGCGAAAACCATATTGATGACTTCTGATGAGCCACGATTGACTGTACGATTTATTTAGCTTTTTACAGAAACATTTTAACAACAAATTTTATGACTATTCATAGAGCTAAAAATACATTTTTAGGAAATAATCTTAGGTATCATTGGAAATGTATGCTGTAGCAATGAAGCTGTCGATATAATAGGCAGCGATCAAGAACTAGCTAGACAAATTCTGTGCCATTTAGTATCCGACGACTCATTAACACTGCTACAACTTATCAGGATCTTGCAATTAGTTGCATGTAAAATCCGTCAGAATCCCGAATCAGATTGGGTAACTCATTTAACGGAATGCAAATTTTTCGGAGATTCTATAATCTTTATGTTAAGAAGTTCAACCAATGGTACACTAATGCACTGTAATGTGTCACAAGATAATCCTTTTGTGTAATCAGTGTAATATTAAACTCTTTGTTGCAGATGATTTACTAATTGCCGCGATGAATCTGCTGGAATCTTTATCTCAAATAAGTCTACCAGATGGGAACAATTTCTTGGAAAAACTATTTAAAATAAACGATTTAATTCCTGCCCTATTGGAATCGTTCATGCAGGTGATACCTGTGGAAAAATCGAGTTACTCCAAATTGACATTTGTCCAACATTGGCTGGCGGTACTAATTGCCATAATGGAATCTGGCTCACTTGAAATTGAGGATTGTGAGAACGATGAGAGGCTTTCGAAGCTGATGGAGATTATGTACAGGATATTAAAACCATACAACAAGACATACAATTTATATCCAATCCAGCAACTAAGCGCCAATATGATTTGTGATGCCGTGCGCATATTGTTAAGTTTTCGTCGTTGTGACGTGAATGTCTCGCCTAGAATAGATCACATTATCGCAATGATAATTTTCTCCCTTAAAACAGGTATGTAATTTGATTTCTTAAGATTATGAACAGATACACACAATCATCTTTTTCATGTAACGTATGTGTATCGATTACAGAATCAAAGGGAGAAGAAAAAGCCCAGAGAAAGAATCAAGAAGAATTAGATCCTGGGAAACTGATTCCTGACTTTTTAGATTATCTGCATAAATACTGGCTACAAATTATTGAACTCTGCACCAGCGAACAGATTGCGGAAATATTCCGCCTATGTGACCACGAAGTTCGTGATTTACTAATAAATCTTGTGTGTGTACCTGAGTTTAAAGTATCACCTGAGTCGCTTGATAAAGTGAAGAAAGCTGCTGCTGTTATTGAAAGATCTTAAAAAGAAAGACATTTCTTAAGTATGTTATGTGTAATATATTAAAAATATAAATTTTTTTTTAGTTTTATATGAACGTATCTAAATATATTTTTATATATTTATTTTTACAAAAAGCAACATTTAAGTAACGTAACGTACAAAATTGCAACTACTGAAATCAGCTGAACTATAAAATGTACCATAATTATACAAAGGTTATAATTATAATTATATTTAATTCCATTCTAATTCCATCCTTTTTAATAATTACAATTTTATAAGTATTTACTGTTACTGACATACAGCACATATACATGTATCGAGTAGCATTTCAATACTTTTTTTTTAAACCTTATATTGAATCTTAATAATTACTAAAATAAATGTATCATTATTTTATTTATTATTTACTATTTTGCGTTTATAGCTTTCCATAGACATTTATTTATCGAGCTATTGTTAATAGTATGTTCTCAGATTAATTGGCTTTAAAAAAATTGAAATGGCTTTATTTATCTGAAATTTCCAAGAGTAATTTTTATCAAATGATTATAGATGAATTGAACTTAAAATTTTTCTTTGAGCTCTTTTTTTGTTCTCTTTTTTTTTGTTGTCCTCGACCTTTGAGCCCTTTAATCGCGCATGCGTATAAAGGCAGTCAATTTTCATTCTACGCATGTGCCTCGTTTTCGAAATATGTAGATTCGAATTTGGCGGGACTACCCGCCGTCGATGACGTTGGTTATTAATTGTACTAATTTGCCCGCGCGCGTTCGGAGGTGTCATTAAAGATCTATATCTATTCGAGGGGGAGAAAGATGGATTTCCCGTGATTCTTTTGTCAAACAAGTGCGTGGATCACATACATCCTGACGAGATGTTGTGGAGAGTCCATCTTGGTCCATCTTCTCCAAATAAAATCTTAACCTTCAACGGTATGGCAACGATTTGTCCTATTTCGTTTTAGATACGGATAAATAAACATTGCAAGAGCGACCAGCGAAATTATAAGGACGTGACTTTGACCGGGAGAAAAGTGTAGGGGAGAGCAGCTAGAAAAACACTCTATTTTCCTTCGTCTAGCCGCAATCTCCCTTCCGCGTCAGGGAAGTCGATCGATCGGCCCGCGTGCGATCATTTTCTCCCTCGCCGCGACGAATCGCCGCGGTGAAGGTAAACAGATGGCCTTGGAAATCGGTGTGCTCCCCCACGCCCGCTCGAGACTGCGGAACGGGGTGATCTTGTCCCGGCTTTTCAGTTTTCCGTGCCAATCGCGAGAGTTGACGTATGGCTTCTTGGTGTCATCGAGGTTGCGGGCTCATGATGCTCGAGGCCATTGTCTCGCGAATCCTTGTGAAATACATATCGTGATTCTTGCTACGTATACATATATTTATACGTGTGTGCATATGTGTGTGTACAGGAGTGTCTTTTTCGCAGAATCTCGGCGAACGAAAGTCCTGAATTCTCGGAATCCCGCTGAACGGAAACGGCGGTGCCATGTCCGCGGAATCGCAGGACACCGAATTGGAGAACGGTAAACTTGGTTTGCTGAAATTTTCGCTCGACTCAGAGTTTTTGTCGCGTTTAATTAGTTTTGAATTTCTAATTTTTAATCGTTTCCAGCAAGCTGACGTTCGTATATCGTTATTTTAACGTCAAAGTAATGTCTTTGACGATATTTTGACATTAAAATAACATTAGCTTGCTATGTGGGTTGCTTATGGATGTGGAGCAACTACGATTTCTGCTAGAATTAAATTTTATTTAGAAAAACAGTAACAGTTGGTGCTAAAAATTGTTGAGAAAAATGTCAAGTTAAATATGTTAAATAAGAAATAAAAATGTGTAAGCACAGTGAAGAGCAGGTATTTTTTTTTATTGTTTTATGATTATGTATAAAGAATTTATATTTGTTTTTAACAATATTGTAATAATACTGTAATAATACTTTATTGCTATAAAGCTTGCAGAAAATTGGATGATTCCCAACAAACACCAAGTTATAGCTTTTTATTAAATCTTATAATTTCCCTCTTAATAATATAACTGTTATATGAGTGTAACCTGGTGTTTGTTGGATTCTTGAGTGGTAAAGAAATTACAGAGACTCTGGAGTTAATTCGCAGGATTGTTTCACACAGCGCTTTATTTAAAAATATCGCCAGTATCCACTTTTACCAATGTAGAACTGTAATCTCATCGGTTTAATTTTGTTTTTACTAATTCTTAGATACAAAGTACATTAAACTTATATTACAATTGATCTACATTGGTAGAAGATAACATAACTCGTCAAACTGAACAGAAATTTAGACTGTTTCTCATAACAGAAGTGTGGAAAATGACTTAGAATCATTTGTCATTTTTTCAGTATGGCAGCGGATATTTATGGAGTGCAACTCCTCCGCGTCGATCTCAACGGCGGATTCGACGTTGGACTCGACGGTGAACGATACGGTGTTAGTCACCAGGATCATCAACTACATGCAGGAACATTTGCCGACCTGGTCGTGAGTGTCTGCCAAGCCGGACAACGCTTATATTTTCCCCCTCGGACGCACTAGACGTGCCGCGCCGTTCACTGTTGACGAGCGTGAGACGCGACCGAGGTATACACAGGCTCGAAACAAATTGCCGGTGTGTATACGTCAGGCCGGTCGATCGATACAAGGACAAACGCGATCGACGACTTGACGACACGGCTCTAAGTGTAGGATACGTGAACATTTTCGAGATACGGAAAGCCGCACGAGGCTACAAACCGAGGCGGTCGCGTTCCCCGGTTTGTGTGCGTTTAACGCCTGTGTGTGGAAACGAGCGTGGCATTTATTTTCATTTAGAGTATTTTTCAGCCGAGATACGCAGTGTAACTGCAAGACTCATTTCTATCTGTGCTTTTTGTCAATGTTAAACGAAAATGAAACTTCACTGTGTTGTACTGTGCCTCTGTTGAAAAATTATTCTAGTGTTGTCTGTGCGGTAAATCAATTTTCATCAGGTAGAACGTAACGTGCCAAATTTTGATCGACAGAATCGACAACCTGGTGGAGTTATGGAGGTATTTGGCAACCGTTTCGACGGATGAGCGTGTGAATCTGCATCAGTTCAAAGAGGCAACGAAACGCTGGCTTGTCAAGATGCAACAGGTTCAGGCTACACAGGATGGCAATAACAATGGAGAAGTGGCCATGGAAAAATTGTAAGAGGAAGCGGAAACTTTATTTGTCTTTAATATGGCGATCGAGAATTGCGCTAAATTAAAGAAACCGCGACGCGAAACTCACGTGGACAATGTAATAGCGTAGCATGAATTCAGTGAACCGTAAATTCAATATATGTGGAGAACGCGCCAACCGGGAGAAAAAGAGCAATGCGGGGACTAGAGAAATTGATTTAGAGGCTAACCGAGTTACACCACACACTCGCGCTCTTCGCGCTTGGAAAATATTATTAACAGTATCTGTCTCTCGGATCACAGATTCGTTCAGTCGTTGTCGATTGACCATTTCGAACGAACAATGTACACAAGCTTGTGCTTTACATTCTTATGTAAACGTGTAGATTTGTACGCAGCAAAGTTAGCAGGCTGCGGTATATATTAACATGATTCCGTGGCATCCATCCCTCCAGATTATTTCTAGAAGACACAAAACGTGTGTACACAGAGATTTTTTTCTTAGAATTTATCCCTAAAATCACATAGAATGTGGAACAACATGCGTTTTGAAGAATTTAATTGTAATTTTAATAAGCTTTTAATAAATTTTATTAAATAATAAATTTTACTTAAATAATAGTAAAATTCTTTAAAATCCATATTGTCTCACAACTACAATGATTTTGAGGATAAATTCTGCGAGAAAATTCTGTGTAGTCGATATTTTTCCTCGTCCATTCAATGTATCGCAATGACATTGCTTGATAAGCAATTGGATCGTTTCGATCGCGTTGTAGCACCTTGGTCTACGCTACCTTCATTCAGAGACATTGAAAAATTTATTCGCGGTTCTACGAGCGCGCAATACGCGTGATCACAGGCACACGCACACACGTACATACACGCACGGAGACAACATGTGGCAATATGCATATGTTCTTGCGAGCCAGCGTTGAGCCAGTTTACTTTCTTTACTTCGATGCGAATAGCGCGCGAGCGACGTATACTGCTCGTTAAATTTTACATGAGCGACCCTGCCCGAGGAAGCCGATAAGAGACCACTAGAACAGTCTCTTTTGAGGCTAACGATATAATCGGTCGCAAAGTTAACTTAAAAATATCTGAGAAATCTGTGATTTGTGCACTTTATGGGACACATTGTATATTAATGTAATAAATTTGAAAGATTTATTAAAACTTAGAAATGAGAATTTAACATTAAAAAAAAAAACAAATAAATGTGTGTGAAAGCGTGACGCTTTTGATGCCAAAGCAAACGATTCGATTATATTCTCAGATGGCGACTTGACGTAATTTGTCATTATTTTTACATTAAAACGACTTTTTGATGCTAAAATAACATCAGCTTGTTACTTACTACTTACTTGCTTTTTTCTTTATCTAATTATATTAGATTTTTTTGAGCGGAAAATGCCACATACACTATGCGTACGTATGTACGCAGCTGATCGTTTATGTGCCTATCTATATGTTGCTCGCGATAAATGTAATTGCTAGCCGAGGAAAAGTACGCGTGCCGAAATCTCATCTTTAATCCGATACGCTCGACATAAGCATGAGGCGAAAGAACGACGGACAAATTGGCAGAAAGAGTGTTTACTTCGTACGAGAGCATTTTATTTGTACGTGTATATGTACGTGTATGTATGTATGTCTCATGGATAAATCCAAAAGTGTTCTCCGAGTCGCAGAACATCTCTGAGGCAAAGAACTAAAAAAAAGAACATGATTAAAACTAATATTGTAATGTATGTTACTACCTAATTAATATTTATTAATAGTAAAATAAATTAAGATACGTATGTTAATCATCAAATACATGTAATTTATATAAATCATATAAATACCAATAAAAATAAGAAAAATATAAGTATCATTAACAACAAAATAACATATCAAATATTATTTGGTCTCATAAAGCCGCAGATAAAATTTGAAAATTTTATTACAAAAAATACTAAATTATTAGGTATATAAAAAAATAGATTGAAATTCAGGAATATTCTTAACTTTTCAAAAGACTTAAAAATAAAAGTATTTTTGAATTTACAACTTAGATAATATTTTTTTCATAAAATAGTTTAGTATTTTCTTTTCTGTAATAAATTTTTCTAATTTTATCTGCTGTTTTTTACGTTCAAGCAGGCAATATTTGATACACTTTTTATTTTATTTAGTGATATGTATTTAACAATTTTTTATTTTATTTGTAATATGATTTTTATTTTACATAATTTATTATATGTATTTTAATGTATATTTTATTGTAAAATATTAATTAGATAACAGTAATACATTGCAATATTAACCATGCTTTTTTGTTTCTATTTCTGTCTGTGTCGATCCGGATAAAGTCTAATAAGTATCATGCAGGTGTTGTTCGCATTGCTTGTAGCGCACGAATATTGTGGCAGTTGGAAATCGGCACGCGATATCTCTTATGCAATTCATATGAAATGTTCAGTCGTTACTCGCTTGCGGTCATATCTGGTGATCCGGTTAATGCGCCGAACGCGATCGTTCTCGGACGGTAAACAAAAGAAATTAACCGATATAATTTTTTAATTACGTGCCTCCCGTGCGATCAACTACGTGCAAAGTATTCTTGTAAGTCTTCTCTTCGTATGAATTATTAAATGCAGTCCCTCGATTACCGTCGCAATGTTAATCGCGAAATCAAAGAGTTAAGTTAGCGATGTTGACACGTTTATAATAGTGATAGGCGCATTTGATCCCGCACCATTATGTGAATTTGACTGATTATGATTTGTGCTCGATACAAAAAGTAAGTGGGAAATTTAAGTCTACGCACTACTGCGTGAGATTATACTGTAATGCGAATTTAATACACGTTGATAATAGAAGATAAATCATTTTAATTTGTATATGGTAATGCTTCCGTGATCTTTTCATTAATGATAAAGGTGCATTTAATTTTCTTTTTTGATTTACTGAACTTGGACTTGGTACTTGAAGATATATCATTTTTTATATGATTTGTAGCATTTAATTATAATAAATTACTCAACGTTTAGATTAACATTTATTCACTTGATACGCATTAAATATTATGTGTATCTGTAAAAATATAATGATAGATTTAGTACGTTTGACAGTGAGAATGTAGGATATGAGTGTAGGATTATATAATTTAATAACTGTTTATCCGTGTAAAATGACTGGCAATTATATATAATTATACAAAACACAATGTGTGGTAATTGTCATAGTCTCGTGAGCGACCCGGACTCATCAATGAAAACCATGGACATGGATAACATGGAGTTCGAATTCCGTCTGAAATTTCGAAAGCTCAACGAGGAGAATAATGACCTTCGCGGCGAGCTCGAGCGATGCGAAGAATCAATCAATACTCTCAGACAAAAACTTAAGCAAACCGAGCAGCAACTGTGCGTATGATTTATTTTGTCATACAAGTATTTCAACCGTTTTTGGATAAATTTGAAAAATCGATTTATGTAAATGTATTTTTTATGCTTATGTGATATGCGCTTTATCGATGTAGAAAGCACTACAAACAGAAATGTCAGCAATTTGAAAAGGAAAACAACGAGCAAAGAGATCAATTAAACGAATTAATTGAAAAGGAAAAAACTATAGTTTTGGAATTAATTGAGAAGGAAAGGGCTATGACCTTGGACCTTCAAAGATGTACAGAAGAGAAGGAGAAGTTGTTGAAGCAATTGGAAATCGCGGAGATTGAGGTAAAACTGTATTTTCATCTTTTATTATGAGGAGTTATTTATGATTTCCGTTTAAGCATATAAATAGATTTCTACGTACACGTCTGTGCAGACGTAATCGAAAGATCTTAGTCTTTTACTTTGTATTTCTTTGTACAATTCTTCATAATTAATATTCGAATATAATTTTTCGAATGTAAATATTTAAGATTTTTAATATAAAATTCAGAATATATTACATTTAGTTGTGCAAGGAATCTTTTTTTGTAAAATTTTTGTTTTCTTACATTTGTTTTCTTAAATAAATAGATACTGACTATACCATTCTTGAAAGAAAAACTAGAGAAAATTACCAAGGAGAAAGAAAGCTTTATAGACGTAATCGCCAAAATGCAAGAGGAATTTGAAGAAAAAGAAGACAGTTGTAGATATTTGAGAACCACTATAACCGAGCTCGAGGATACGAGCATTAGCCTAAAAGAGAACTATGAATGTATGATTAGTGTAGGTTTAAATGTTTCCTGAGGCGCATAGCGTACAGTCACGAATTATAATGCTACAGCGAGAAATATCTATTGCAGAGTCTACGTGAAAAGAATCGTCTGCTTGAGACCGAAAATGAGGAACTTCAATCGTTGTCATCCTTTAACGTGTACCCTTCCGGAGAAAAAGTAAACTATTAATGTTATAGAAATGTAAATTGTATAAAAATATTTCTTGCAGTATATAATTTACGCGATTATTCACAGTTCTCACCTATGTCGGACACAAATGAATACAACATGCATAGTACACCTTATAAATCAACGCCGACGCAAAATTCATTGTACATGGAATTAAAAGTCTCTGTAAGTGAAAATATTTATTTCGGTAGTTCCGTAATATGTAATAAATTAACCTTTAGCTACGATCATAGTGGACTTGTGTCCGACTGATTTTTATCCACGAAAATTTCTCGAAATTTCAAAAGCAATTAAATTATACTTAAATTTTTTCTAAAATAAAGTACAGATATTTCTAAAATAAAGTACAGTTTTAGAAATTTGAAAGTATGTTTATGAATTTTTAGAGATTTTTTTAAATTATTTCAAATAGATGAAAAAGTGGTTGGTTTCAAGATACCTATGATCGTATTAAAACAATTACTTTTTTTTTCTATGATAGCTTAAAAGTTAATTATGACAATAAAAGTTATAATGATTATCTGTGTGATGCTGAAACAACATTTTGAGAGAGATTTAAAAATCTTATTTTTTTACATATTTTAGGGCTTTACAGCTGAATGTAGCAGAAGCGACAGGGAAGACCTAGAAGAGGAATTAAACCAGTACGACGCCACGATTCTTGAGATAATGGAACAGCTAGAAAAGTCATTATATCTCAATTTATTTATTTTTTTATTTCCTTTATTTCTTTTATTTTCCTTCTTTTGATCGAACCTGCTTTATGTTTTGCTTTACGATTAATTTTCAGAGTTATAGAGTTTTTTGTTACGATGCGAGGCTCCGCCGACAACTCATCTTACTTTAACCCGCAAGACACGGACGTAAGAACTCGTACAGTTGATGTATTGAAACACAAAGTGTCTTTTCTATTGAATATGGTTAGTGTTGCTTGTGGCTTATTTTTATTTCTAGTTTTTTTTTTATTTTTTTTATCGCAAATGTGTGTCGTCAATGTTGATAAAGCGCGCTTAAACACCTTGACACACGTGTCATATTTGCCGTTATACTATCGTAGTCAAATGACTGTTCGCGGTAAACGATTTTCATGATAAAGCGACGTTCGCGTTCATGGTCTTTTTTTTTCTTTTTTCACGTTCTTATCTATTCACGAATCGCATCTTTTCGCAGACGGCAGAAGAGGTTGAGAGGAGGAACACGAGACAGGATTCGAGCACGCAGTTTCCAATTGATTCAGCAAATGCGACTGATGATTTGGCTCAATTTGACAACGAAAGTTTGCAAGCGTAAGTTAACAATGTTCGCATGAGACGCGTAACACTTGCCACGCGTCTGTGTGCGAAGTTACACTTGTTGGCGTAAACCGAAGTGAAGATGATTAATTCCCGGAAGAACAGCCTATCGCGAGTCTGCTATATTGAATGATTCTTTTTATACGGACGAGCGGAGTTTTTTTGCGGACGAGTTGATTTCTCGTTTTTTTTTTTTTCGTCGAACGACCGAAACGCCATTCCGATCACAGACGTCGTACACGTCGCGTAAACAGAAGAGATATCAATTTCCGAAGCCAATGATCATTCAATTCTGAATATCTGGACCGAGGTCGGGCACAGCGGATGGCTCTTCAGGGTTTCCCATAAAAATAGCGGCGCCGCGTCTTGCGACGGTTGCTCGTTACATATACGACACGCCCGCGAATGACACTCCACGCAAAAATAACCGGGTTGCCCTGAATCCCTCCTTAAATCATGATTTCTATCTCAACTCTCGCATCCCAATAAAAATGTTTATCGGCTAATCCCACTTGCGCCTGGCTTTCATCCTCTCTATAATTCGCAAACTCGAGATCGTTGCATAGTTGAAATTTAATCCCGTTCATTTTCTTGCTCGAAATATCTCGGTTCCGAACTTGCGTTCGTTCATTAGAAGTACTATCACAAATGCATTTAGATAATACAGATTTTTATTCGTAAATTACGACAGAATCGTCTTTTTCACGCAGAAAAGAAAAATATCCGCCAGATAAACAGGAGTTATCAAACTGGAAATCGACACGTGATATCAGATTATATCGAAGGAATACTTAGATGTTCCTAAACGTTTATTAACTTTTTTTTTCTCTCAGAAACAACGCATTACGGAAGCTAAGAATAGCTACAAGAAAACACGATGTGTCATGTATTTCTTACATGAGCGATTACTGCAATCGTTTTAGAGAGCATTCGAAATGCAATCTGGAGATCACCTTAGCTCGTATGTGATACAGGGAAAGACGGCAGCACCGCTAGGGAGAACTTTGACTCACCGGGCGGGTGTGCAATCAGTACGCTTCGGACCTTACTGTCGCGCGTATCGGTACCTCGAAAACGACGTTTCGGTCGACCCGAAAAAAAAAAATCACATACGTCGAAGTGTGGTTCTCTCGTTAAAAATTATTTTTGCTGCAAAGAAATCTCGATACGAGATTGATCTTTTAGTAACTTTTAGAGTGATCTTGACTTCTCTTCGATCGTTAATGTGAAGTCCGAAAGTATTGAAGGCTAAATCCTCTAGCGAATACAACGTAGAATTATAAATAATTTATGTGAGTTAATAATGAAATTTAACAATGGAAAACTAGTAGAACAACAAATCTAACGAACACGACACGTGTATACTTAAACAATAAATATAAACGTAGATCGCAGTTTGATGTAACGCAGACGTTGAACGGCGTGCAGCAAGGACAGTTTGATTTGTTGCCTTAATGGCATGATCGCCGCTCTAAATCTATGCGCACATGCGCCACGCATGCAGTTCTAATTAGTCGCTTCTGCAATTCGCACGATTGTTTATGTCATCGAAATCGACCTCGGCCTTTACGGACGAATAAACAGAGAGAAAAATAAAACAATTATTTTTACATTAATTTTGCTACTTCAATTTAAAAAAATTAGCTCCCACGATCGTCGCATATTATTAGCAATTATTTTTTTCTTAAATTTCATGCAAGCGTAGAGAGAATGAAGACAATGAACATTACGATATGAATACGTTATTGAGATTTAACGTCATTTGCAAAGGTGAATATTTAAGAGAAAAACAAGACAATCATTTTACGAATATGAATCTCTGCTTTATTCAAAAATATTTTTGTTATCATATTTATGTTAGCTATCATAATCGACACTACGTTTAATTATTCGCATTTTTTATTTTATTTTATTATCATGCAAGCATTACACAGAGAGAACAATGAATATCTTGTGAATATATTATTGAAGTTTGATGTTATTTCCAAAGGCGAATATTTGAGAGATAAGTAAAAGATTATCATTTTACGAATATAAATCTTATTCCCAACTATGTTTTGAAAATGTTATTATGTAAGCGTTGTATCGAGAGAACAAAAATCGATGATATCACATCTCGAATATGCATATAGTATGTTTGATTCCACTTGCCGAAGTTTCAAGGCTATTAAAAGTTTTAACAGACTCACATTATGCATAAATTTACGTGTCGCCGCCGGCTATTACTGACATTTAAATAGCTATCGCTCGTTATCACGCAAAAACATATTTTCTATAATGGTATAAGTTGATTTAGTAAATTTTAGTTTAATGCCACGCTAGAAGTTCAATGCTGTTAATTACGCGATACTCAGCTTGCGTTATTCTCCAACTTTTCTTTATTGTAATCGCTATTTTAGCCTGTCGAAAGCGGAGACGGGTCTACGGTCGGTAGCTTCACACTGTATGTATAACGAAGACGCTGAAACGTTCTCGAGAATCACAAACACGTGCACGAATGTCGAAAATCGATTCCCTACCATCGAACCCATCATCGAAGAATTAAACGACATCATCGAGAGTACCCTTTGCGCTCTTGTCAATCGCAAAGACGGTTTATTGTCCGAGAATTCAAGGTCATTGTTGCGCAAATTACTTATATATATTGAAATTTATTTGCTACGAAATGTAAAAAAAAAAGGAGAACATGAGAAATCTGTATTACAACCATGTTAACGCTTACCGCACACCTTTGTTTTCCGAACTCTTACCACACCATGGATCATTCGTGTCCATCGTTAATTTGCATCACTCTTTTACATATAAAAAAATTATTAACAATTACATTTACTCTAACATCTTTAGAAAGTATTTTTATGGTTGTGTATTTAAAAAAAAAAGTACATAAGTATTATAATTAATTAATTAGACAAGATATTTCAAAGGAAAGAAATGCGCAGGACATAAATGCCCCAAAATATATGTTAATATAAATTAGGTTGCTGTAATGTATTTATTTTAATGAATAGGTACAGATCGATACACACATTGCCGTCGGGCTTGCAATCATCTTCGCTAGTCGCAGAAGACTCGATATCACAAAAGTTCAGTTATCAAAATTCTGGAACAAATACTGCCGATGTTCTTCCGTTCGCGCAAGGAGACGGTCTAACGCAGAAAAAGGAACAATTTACGCCGCCTGCTGAGGAAGTTTTTAATCAGAAAGATTTGACCTATATCGAGGAAAATTGCTCGAGCGAAATGTCAAAAGGGTCGAACGTCCTGCAAGTGGATACGAAAGCGTTGGCCACGTCGGAGGAAGAGAAGACGGACGCCAGAAGTTTCCAAGTACCGGAAGTGAGCAGCGCGAGCAATCCGACGAGTCCTCGCAGAAAGATCTCTGTCTACTGCCGTTCGTTTGACGTGGTGGCAGTGCAGGATCGGCGCGAGGATCACCCGAGGTCTAACAATCTGGAAGTGAGAGAGTCGCCGAGCAAACCGGACGACTCCCCCGCGCGAATCGACAGGATCGCCGCGAGGGATCGAAATAACACGCCCAATCAAAAGTATTTGTTTAATGACGTTTACCGCAACGTGAAGAGCGACAGCGATTCTTCGAATTCCACGCCGGTGAAGCACTTCCAGGACGTGAACGACGAATCGCCGATCGCGCCGCAGCCGATATTTAGAAAGGTCCAGTTGGCGCCCACGCGTTTAAGATTTTCTGAAGCTAGAAGCGAGTTGGATAAAGCCACTGTGGCTCCCAGCTGTGCTTCTCCAGTTCCAGTGGATTCCACTGAATTGAATATTTCGATTACGAGATCCAATTCTTCGTCTTCCCTGTCTCCCGTCGACAGACGCAGGAAGGACGACGACGGTTCCGTGTATTTATCTTCGACGTTCGTAAACGAGGACAAGATGGAAGTGAAAAGTACGATGCTCGAGTCTAAATCATCGAACGAAAACATTTCGCAGACATTTTCGGTGCCAAATCGCTGCCTATTTCCGCGTTATCAAGCTGGCAAGTATAGTTCGATCTTATCTTATTAATTCTATTAAATACCGATTTCACAATCAAGCTGAGATATGCAGAATTTGTAATATATCATGCTTATTAATTTATATTTATTTACTGAGACGGAAAAGAATTTATTGCACGTATCAAAGTGCGATATTGATCCTCTCAATCGCTGACCGTCTGACCGTCTGACTTTTCACCTCCTCCGTCTCGGGAGAAGACATCGTGGAAATTTCTCTCAAGTTGTCTTATTGAATCATTGATTTTATTTTCTCCCGCAGATTCAGCGAAGATCGCGGATTCAGAGGATCCCCACTCCGAGGCGAGCGTGCAAAGAGTCTGCGACAACGAGAGTCAGTCGCGAATCGAACGGTCAGTCGATAGCCAAATGTCGAGTCGCAAGGACAGTTTGGCCGTTTCGGGCAGCGAATGCGAACCAGCGGTGGCAGAAGCGGGGTGCTTTGATCAATGCAGCACGATTAACGAGAAAGTCGCGAGTGAGGCCGGCAAGGCCGTCAATGTCGTGTCGTCCACATCGTTAACCGATGAGCCGATCTCCGCGAAGGTGGTGTCGTACACGAACTTGGCGCAGAGCGACGAAAAAGCGCGCGAAAGAGACCGGTTAATGAAACAAAAAATACGAAAGGTTGGTAGCGAGAGGATTTTAGGTATAAATTAAGAACACATTGTTCTCCCCCTCTCTGTTCTGTAATATCTCGTACGTATGGAAGGAAAGTTTAAGGCGGTTTGATCCGGTGCGCAACGCTGCCGGATTGGATTAAATTGGATGGAATAGTGTGCCTGGCGCGTATAACACGAGCACCGACGAGCGGTTCAATCGCTGTTGCACGAAGGCAATTGAGCTGCGTTTTAATAGAAATTTTAATAGAAACGCGGCCTCAACACGCGGCCGTTTTGATCATCACGGTCGATCAAGCCACGCCGAGTTAAGCTCGGCAATTATTATTACTTTAAGGGAGCTATCAGCAATAAATCCGCGGTCAATTGACACTAATTGCTTGTACGGAATGTCGCAATTATCTGACACGTGTCTGTCACTAGATTACTATCGTTGTTTATAGTTGACCCTCTGTAGTCCAACATGTTTTTCACTGCTTTTCTAGTCCAACTGATGTTTTTGAAAAGTTTTTGGATTCTAAAAAATCAGAAAAAATTCTGGCATACTCTTCAACATTTCAAAGTACCATTTCACAATTGTTTGATTTTATTTTTAAACGTTTTTCGCTTTTTTGTATGTTTTCGAATTTGAGACAGAATAATTCAAAATTGAAAATTTGTCCTTCAAATCTCCAGTTGTACCACGAAGGATTAATATACGCAAGTCTTTATACTTGCAATAGAGAGTTCAAATGACCTTGAATTATTATATATTATTCTAATGTCTCTATAATGTTTTTCTCAATAAGAAGAGACAATATTTCACACTTCCACGTATACATAAAGTATAAAGATTTCATAGAAACAGGGGATTTCTAGAAAAAACTAGTTATGCGAATTTTTTTTCTAATTCTCGATTTAACATTATTCATTTTATTAAACATTTTTGCATAATAGTACAACATCGATTATTTTATGTCAAGCGAACAGGTTTTACAGTAATTTACAAAACACGTGATGTGATGATGAGAGGAACTTAATAAAGCGTTAAAATCAATACGATTTATATGATTTTTTACGACGCTTTCATTCACTTTTTACTTCGCATAAACGGAAGTGATTTAAGCTTCATGCTAATTTACTTATTCGAAAATAGTATCTTTCCTTTGTGCTCGTGTTTGCACGTGAATAGTAAATAAACAAGTAACGCACCTCGTTTAACGCTCGTTGTTTAAAATAGCCGCGGAATAGTCGCACATCTTTCAAAGCTATGCGATTTCTTTCAGCTCGTTCTGAACGGCACGCTAATTAATTTGTCAGCGGCTAGACACACATCTTTGCTGCCTATCGTAATTTATCAACTCTCAGCTAATAAATCTCTCTTTACATTACGAAATATATGATCTAGTTGATCGTATTTACTGTGGAAACACTTCACGACGATGTTCCGGTTATGATTTACATTTAATCACGTTTATATTTCTGCGTCTATTTCTCGATTGTCTTCATATATATTCTGCGGTATATCGACAAGCTCCGTCATTTTCGTTTTTTTATGCGTGTATTCGCCGATGGTGAGACGCAGACGTCTCTCTTGTTTACTCGTTCATTTATACTGATTTTTACTAGCACAGTTTCACTAATCGCAGATCTGCGGCGAAAAATCCGGGCGGCAAGGTTGACCGCGAGTTTTTACCTTATAAGTTGCTTTGCGATGATTTTCATGCGTCGTACACGCGACCAATTAAACCTTCGAGACTTCTTCATCATCACTGCGCTAAATTAATCGGCTACTTATGGGCTCTTCGTACTTGTCGTTTTTTTACCGTAAATGCAAAGGAATAATATGCATTAGACACATACACATACATAACTCATATTACACGTTTTTTTCTCGTCAAGTTTTTTTCTATCATTAACTCATTTAGCTGTGTTACGCAAATTTTATATAACGTTAGATATTTAAGTATTACTTTGTTGTGCATAATGAGAACTACAACGAGGAACGATTTTCCAAGTGACTTTGCAATCCTCCTTTGCACCAATGAATGGCCTTAAACTCGATTTAACTTATTTTCTTTCCTTTTCTAATTCCTATAACTGGAAAAAGATTGTAAGTAAAACTCAAATCGTCGAATTCAAAGGTAAGATACATTAGTGCAAACGGATCTTAGAAAACTCGTATGCATCTTTTATTGATCATTAATCAACAATGCATCTTTTTCTACAGAGATCGCTGCGCTTGTCTAATTCTGCCGGAATACCGCCAAGTTATAAATATTATATCGAAGTGCGGTAGCGTCACACAACGCACGTGCCCCTTCTACATCCGGCGGTCTATCTCGTTTGATATGAGAAATAATATTTGCCTTTGGTTGCCACGTAAACGTTCGACAGATATTAGTGGAAAAGCGAAGAGAGAAGACCGCCGAAATTCTTGCTGTATTCTCTTTGCTCGTCAAATGTATTCATAAGCGGTAATCAATCATTTGGAGCGCAAAAAAGTACGATAATAATCGGCTCCTTTAACCGAGTCGCATCATCGGAGTCTACTGCCCTCTTTTCCAGGGCTGCCATTTATTTATCTCTCCTCTCTTTCAATTACACGTTTCAATTACACTGGAATGCACACGATTCTCTCGCATTCCCATTCTTTCCCGATAATGTTTATCCGAACGTGATGCGATAACGCGCGAGTAATATTTACGAAGGTCATATTACCACTGGAAGTGTGATCTGTGCCAAGTTAACTCATTCTTATCGTTGCGAACTTCCCTAATATTGTATATGCTGTGATTGTTAATCAGTAGCGGTCAACACAGTATCGTATGCATTTTTTCCTTCCGTCACTCTGAAAGTCATTAAATACCGAGAGATAATTTTACAGCGGACGTCCGCTAGTTTCGTGAGAGACTCAGCGAATGCGTTTTTGCGAATGCGATCGCGAATTTTTATTGTTTTCCTTTCATTGTTTAATTTAAAATATCACTTGGTTATTACAGTCGCGGTTTTTAAATATGAAAAGATCGTACTCGGAGGACGAAAGCCTTGGTCAATTGGAGTGTCATTGCAAACGACGAAGCAGATCTTTGATTCCAGAAGATAGTCAAAGCAGAGTCTTCCCCAGTCTCACGGACACTTGTCTGCAGGAATTTGGGATAGCCAATTTATCGGACGACGAATTGGAGTGTAATAGGTGATTAGAAAACTTGATCTAACGTTTGATTGTATAATTTAATTGATCGTTGAACGATCTTTATTTTCAGAGAGGATCCAAGTGAGCTTGAATTGCAGGTAAATAAACAAACCCCAAGTGTGAAGATTATGAAATGTTTCAGCGGATAGTCACACTGTATGTATGTCACTGCTTTTAACGATAGAAGCAGCGGCATACATACAGAGTAACTATCCGCTGGAACATTTCATACTTTTCATATTTAGGGTTTGTTTATTTAGAAGAAGTACACGGCGTTCTCGTTGTGCCTCTGCGTAGACAGGCTGACTCTACCGCGAAGGATAGCGATGTCGATTCGGCAACGCGATCAATCAGAGAAAAATCTCTCCTCTGAAGTGGAGAATATGCAACAAGATATTCAGGCAAGCGAACGCGAAAGTATTTTATCACTCATTAATCTTTGGACAATTGTGTAGAACGTGGAACTTTCGGCTAAATCGTTAATTTCTAAGTTGCTCGCGCGCGAGGTATTTGTCAGTTAGTCAGTAGTCGTTCTTCGTGGTTCGTTGAAGGGATTGAATTTTGCGTAACGTCAGGAACTCGCGCCACTATGCATGGACAGGGAATCCGCGGAGCGGGTGGATCGAGTCAGGCATCGGTTGGACATGATTGTGCGATGCGCGCACAGGGTGTCCTGCACGGCCGAGACTCTGGGCGCCGTGCACCAGGAACGTAGGATTTCCCGGGCCATTCTGCTGGCCGACAAGTATCTCCAGTTGCTGCAGTCCCGGTGTGAGAAGCTGATTACCAGTGTCGCCGAGATTAAGTGAGGGTCAGACTTACCACCTTTCCCTAACTCACTTCGCTTGTCGTTTAATATATATTTTGAGTTTTGACATTGCTTTTGAAATGCGCTACCGGTCTTCGAACTCTTTCTCCATCGTGAGTAAAACTTTAAAGGCAATTGCTTATAGAAATCAATTAATAATTGGATAGCTCGAGTATTCTTGGTGAAACAATTTCATAATAGTGCTTGATGCGAAGTTTTTTCCCCTCCCTCGGTTTTCGAAACAATGAGACGGTATTCGTGATAGCGCACGCTTCATTTCCAGACGGATCCTGGTAGAGAACAACATAGTAATAGAGGAAAACTCCGGCGAGCTCAACGACGAAGTGCCCCGCATCAGATACAGGAGCGGTACACCCGTCAATAATCGTATGATGGTTCGAAAATATTGAGAGATTCACGATCATTGCTTTCTGTTGCCAGTTTTTCATCGCACCTTGGAGAGTATCATCGAATTTCGTTTTGCAATTTCCGTCGCTTCGTTTTTGTACTTTTGCACGGTTCGCACAACTTCGCAGGAATTTTTTGATGCACTTCATAGCTTGCGCTTCATCAATTTTTTTAAACTTTGTTCTGTCGATTAATTGGTTCGTTTTTTTTTTTTTCGTCAACTTTTCTTTCTAGATGGCTAGGAGGAGAGCCAGTGTGGCCACAATGTCTCGGCCGATGGGCAGTACACAGGATGTGACAAAGGCAATTCGTCTTGTTTTTAGCTTTGAATTTTTGCTTCTTACAGAGCTTGGTATCTCAACGGGATTAGCCTTTTACGTTCCGCACTACTAACATAATGACACGCATAACGATTGCTTATATTTATTTTTTTCTTTTGTTCTTTTTATATTGTCTATATTTCTTTCGCCTTCTGCTTCATACAGGACATCGTAAGGCAGCGAAATTCGTCCGTTTCCGGACGTATGACTCTCAGGAGGCCGTCTTTCCACTCCGAATCCCCAAAGTGGGAGATCGAAAAACTAGATCGTGCCGAGTTAGTAATATTATTCTGTACTTAGATCTGTAAATATCTTGAGTTAACTTAAAACATCTAATTAATCTTTATAGTACAATTATAGGTATTTCATTTCCAATTAATTTCTACGTAAATTTTTGAAAACTTTAAAGATTTCCCCCACCTCACTTCTTATTTCCTAAAAAATTGTGTCGTAAGAGTTAAATATCCTAAAGTAGCTATTAATTGTCTATTTTTTAAAATATAATCTTCATATATTACATTGAATATTTTCTTAACAGAAGCTCCAACAGTATCAATGAACTACGAGGTATTTTCGAACACGCTGAATCTCGACGTAACTCAAAGGAGGAAAATAACAATATGCGACTGAGCCACTCCAATAGTCAAAGTACAGTAAATTGTGCGCTAATTGACAAAGTTTGGACGAATGTAAAAGAGGAGGAGGAAGAAGAGGAGCCGGCTTCTGAAGTTTTCGATAATGAAAATATTCATTCTGAGAGTAGATCAAGGTAATTTATTTCTTTGTTCCATCTGTTCTTTATAATTTTTATCAAATTATGTGAAATTGTTATCGTAATTTCTTTTTTCAGCACAAAATCATCTTTTCAATTAAGACGAAGAAGAAGACCAATATTGCCTATAATATTGAGTATTCTAATTTTCTTCCTTCTCTTTTATGTGATTCGTGTAATGATGGCAGAAGTGGTTTATTTTCACGTTTGTCAAGATCAGCCATTAAACAAACTGGTCGAATATGTTATCGAGAGATACCGTCAGATGAAGAAAACGGCTCCTCACCCCATGTGATTCTCCTAATGTTCACGCGATCTGATTAGCTGTATCAGTAAAACAAATAGCAAGACTAATTGTATATTGTAACATATGTCAATTATGGAAAGGCTGAATAAATTAATAATTGCAAAGTTTGTTCCGCCTTTTAAATATGGTCACGCAGTCACGTAGCCGCGAGTACTGTTATGTTCTCGCGGTCCCTTGTTGCAACTGTGTTTAAATTATGACTTCAGAAATGAAGAATCATGTAAATTTTCCTTTTGTGCGCTGTTATGCGAAGCAAATAAATTTTTTCATCTATTATCGCTTATGTTTGATATTACAATAAAATCCATAGTATTTGTGTTTAATATATTAATGAATGACTAAATCTAGAATAAAATTTATTTCGTGTTCTGATTGAATACATTTATTAATACAAAAGACTTAAAATTAGAAAAATGATAGATACATTTTGTCAATTTACATTATCAAATCTGCATAGAGAAAAATTAATTTAGTTCGACATAAAGTGCAAGGAAACATTCACATTTCTCGCTTCTGATATTGTAATTCAACGTTGCAAAGGTTTAAAAAACGACCAAAAATTTAAAAATAAATTGTTTACAGTACTAAATTTTGTTTTTGTAAAAAAAACAGTATGATTAATATTTGTATCTTTTCACAAATTTTAATCACATTTGAGTGTTATGTTTTAAATATTAAAGGATATCCAGGGTTACTGCGTTTATTATTAACACATTATTTAAAAAATAAAAGTTGTTTTAAATGTTTTAAAATATTCAGAAAAGCAAATGTTATTAATAAAGAAACTAGAAAAATCAAACGTATAATTTGATATAAAGATTCTTGACGTGTTTTAATTTTAATTTTATTTTAGCGTCTTTCCTCTCTCCTTTCTCCATAATTTTTTGTCCCGAAACTCGATCTCTTCCGATTTTTGTCCGAAAAGACCCATCTCTTCCGGCTTTTGTTCGAAATTAAAAGACTCGTTTATTCCGATTTTTCGACGAAAGGATTCGTCTCTTCCGGTTTTTGTGTGAAAAGATAAAAAGGCTTAGGATAATTTACAAAACGTTAAAAGATAGAAAAAGTTAACGAAATACAAAGAAACCGTCGATTTATTTATTTTTATATTCTTTTAGAAAGAACAATAATTTTGTCTCGATTTCGGGTACCCGCACACCCCTATTATTTACAGAAAGAAAATATACGTATGTGTAGAATCACTGACAGTATCATTGAACAATTATCAATAAATAATTAAGAAAAATATTAAAATAATAAGACGTCAGAATAATAAATTGCATACATGCTGATATTTTTTTAGATCCAATTTTCTGATTTTATTAAAATATTTTTTTAATGTAATTGCATAAATTGTTTTTGCTCGTTCATCGACTGGTATAGCAGTTATTATTTTTCAGTTTTGATTTTATTGTTACGCTCACATCAACTTTTGTTTTATCTACTATACATATTTATTTCAGTTCAACAAACGTAATGCCCTCTACCTTTTTACGCGTGCCAGTATAGTACACAGTGATGCCAGAGATGCCCCGCACTCGCGCATGTGCAGAGTTAGTAGCGCCAGTAAAGTATCTGAACCGTTCGTGAAACTGGCGTTTTTAGTCACCCCAAAGAAAAATAGAATTATGGACATAATGTATAAAGACATAACTCTTAGTAATATAATCTAATTAAATTAAAATAATTAATTGTGTGGCTAAATTATAACAAAAAGATATTCTAACTAATGACTCAAGCGCGCAAACCTCATATCCCCCACAGCGTTATCTATAGCTACAATACTGCTATTTCAGTTGTAAACCAACGCGCATGCGCAAGTGCGGGGCATCTCTGGCACCACTGATAGTACATACTGTACCGCACTGTACCGGCAGTGGCCGACACTTATATGTTCTGTGACCGACACAACACTTATATCACTTTTTGCATGATTGGAAAGGTCTCTCGAAGTCCGTTTACCGTTAGGGGCCGTCTATAAGTTCGGACGTGTTCGCCCGTCAATGATATTTTTTTAACCGTCGATTGTGCATCACAATCGGCCGCCGGAACGACTATCGTCGTTCTGGGCTGAGCCTTGAATTCACCTCGAGCGCTACCACATTGAGACTTTGTATTTCACATTTGAGTTTTTGCATCCCACATATAAGACGAGATTTCACATTAAATTCTGATTCCACTTTTATCTTTGTGTAATGGTCAAATCGTCCCTGCGAATCAAGACAGGGGACGGGTACCAGTAAAATTGAACTTGAACACTTGTTGGAAAGGTCAAATAATAGGTTGCATTCGCAAAGCGCGCTTTATCATAAATACCAATGAATACGTTACACGTATAATAAAGATATACTATCTACTGACACTGCTGATGATATATAATACTCCTCGAACGCAGCCGATTTGAGTGCGAGGGGAGAAGAGACGAGAGATACAGCGAGCTAATTGACAAAAAGAGAAATTTTCTCGGTAGTTGCGTGTACAGTAGATGAAAGATTTAATTTATAAAAGATTTTGATAATTATCTAGAATAGAGACTTCACCTGTGAATTTCTATAAAAATACACATATTTAGCGTATTTTGAAAAAAAAATCTGGTCTAAAGAATGCTCTTTCTCGCAAAACAAATTAAGCGTTAAGAAAGAGTTTTTAAAGGTTATAAAATCTGTGATACTGACAAAGTCTCTGTTCTAAATAATTACCGAGATTTTTAAATATCTTGAACAAAATTGTGAAATTGTGTGTGAAAAGTAATGTGTATAATATTTATAATTATTTCAGTGGTATAAGCATCTACAGGAGATATAACAATGGTTAAAAAGTATTTTATAGGACCATTGATTCATACAAATGATAGGGGAAATTTGATTATTGAAAAGCATACTGCTGTAGTTGTTGAGGATGGCAAGGTATTTAATTCACATTTTATATTTTTATTTTATATATATAGTTTAAAACAATATGGAAATAAAATAAAAGCATTTTAACCTCAAGTTATTTTATATGCAATTTTCAGATTATTAGCATGTTGAATCTTGAGGAGAACCCACCATTGACTCACCAGACAGTACATCATGCCATCAAAGGCGATTCGATAGACGAAGTTAATATTTTATCACATGGACAATTTATGATACCTGGATTTATTGATGGCCACACCCATGCAGTTCAATTTCCGAATCTTGGACTGGGGTACAATAAATGTCTCTTAGATTGGCTAGAAACTTATACCTTTCCATTGGAGAAAGAATATACTGATATGAAATTCGCAGACAGAGTGTTCGATGCTGTTGTGGTATGATTTACCAACTCAAAGATTTAACAGTATCTAAAAAGCTTTTCATAAAATATCCAGTTGAAATATTCTTATAACATTTTCTCATCAAATATGTATACTACTACAGAAACGGACTATCAGTATGGGTACAACAACGGCATGTTACTTTGCATCTTTATATACTGATGCGACTGTACTCCTCGTAGACAAAATTGGCAAACTGGGTCAACGAGCTTTTGTTGGAAAAGTAAATATGAATGTTCCGCGTGACGATGGATATTACGAAAGCACCGAGAAGTCAATTAAGGATACTACAGCTTTGATAAATCACGTTTATCACAGTTGGGTAAATATAAACTTATATTTTATTATATAATTAAAAGCGAGAAGACATTTTATTGCTTGCAACAAGTGATAACCGCTCTTCAATTATAGGTAGAACAATGTTGCAATTAATTTCAAACAAATTATTATATTGTTTAAAACTTATAGAATCCACTTATAATGCCAATCATCACGCCAAGATTTGCGTTGAGTTGCGATATGGAACTAATGCAAGAATTGGCCAAGATCGCAAAATCGAAAGGCTTACATATACAGGTATTTTATTGAGCTTATAATATGTATCGACTTGATATTCTATATTAAATATAAATACAAAGTATTCTTCATTCTCTAGAGTCATATCTCTGAAAATAAAGCTGAAGTAGCATCAGTGGAACAAGCGTTTCCAAATCAACTTTCGTATACAGATGTCTATGATGCTGCTGGTCTTCTTACTGGGAAGGTATAGTGCTTTATTTCCTTAGACTCTATTAAAAAAAAGTTTTTTACTTAGTCATTCTGATTTTTTTAGTTTTTTGGAGGTTTTCAAGAATTTCTTTTTTTAAGAAAACGAAAATATATAATTTCATTCCAGGTTTAGAATCATATGTAATATATCTGTTTGTTTTGCAGACAATATTAGCGCACGGAATCCACCTCACAGACAGCGAACTTGCCATTCTCGAAGCACGAGAAACATCTATAATTCACTGTCCTTCTTCGAATTTATACCTGAAAAGTGGTCTTTGCGATGTGCAAAGGCTAAAAGCTAACCGTATCAAAGTCGGACTTGGAACAGGTGCCACAATTATCTTTTTGTAGAAGTTTTAATGTTTTGGATATTTAATTCTGGAGTACTATGCATATTTTTCTTATTGATACTATTCTAAGTGAAAATTTGCTCACAAAATTAAAAAGTTTTTAAAATATTTTTAAGATTTTTGTACTTTTTCTATTTTTTCTACTTTTTCTATCTTTTATAGATGACAAATCAAAATTTTAATAATAAAAATTTTAGTGAATTTATCTTTGTAGATGTTTCAGGTGGAAGCAGTTACAGTATGTTAGATGAGATAAGATCGGCTTTAAAAGTATCAAATTGTCTAGCTTTGACGAAAGAGAATTATGAACCACTTAGTTACAAAGATGTCTTTCATATGGCAACATTGGGAGGTGCTAAAGGTAAAATTGTAGCTATTGTATTTATTGAAAATGTTCTCTCTCTCTCTCTCTCTCTCTCTCTCTCTCTATATATATATATATATATAATATCTCTCTATATATATAATATATCTAATATCTCTCTCTCTCTCTCTATATATATATATATATGTATATATATATATATAATTGCATTAATATATCCATTACATTTTAGCACTCTCAATTGAGAATAAAGTCGGTAATTTTGTGCCGGGTAAAGCTTTTGATGCTCTCATTATTGATGTGAACGCGAAAGGCAGCTTGTTAGATAATTTCAGAGAATACACGCTCAAGGAGAACTTTCAGAGATTTTTATACTCTGGTGATGAACGTAATATAGTAGCAGTATATGTAAATGGTAGGAAACTTAAATAAGAACTTTTACCATTTCTTATTTTGTTTTACTATATTCTTATTTTTATAATGCTTTAATACAAGCTGTTAAATAAAAGCATTTGTGCATTTTTTTATTTTCTTACATAAGTATACATTACTTAAACATAGTCACTATTTTGTATAACAAATTTGTAAGAAAAATTAAATATAAAGCGGCAGATGCAATAGATGATGCGTAAAAATAAAGACTATTAATTATTTGAATTGAAATGTATTGGTATGTTTCGGCTTTTCCTTCAAGTCATCTTCATGTGTTGGCGATGGCTACGTTCCGTTTCACGCATGATGCACATGATGTATCATTTTATCCTTGTTTAACATTTGTGGAATTACAAGGATAAAATAATGTGCCATGCGCATTATGCGTGAAACGGAACGTAGCCGATGTCTGCAGTACAAATGTACATACACTTCTACCAGAGAGGAAGCTGAGAGCGACCACGGCGGCCTTTTTCCTATAACGCTTCGAAACTCCCGTACACTAGTGACGCACATCTATTCTGGTCAGAATAGGAACTACGTGTCACATCCATTTTGCAATCCGCCGTTAAAAACAGTGTGGATGTTAGCACGGACAACAACCCATATCCATCTCTCGAGAAATGGATGTAGGTTGTTGTCCGTGCTAACATCCATTTTGCTGCAAATAAAATCTGACGCGTATCGCGTATGTTGCATCCAGAACAGGGGCCGAGAATGTGCACAAATGATTAATTACGTCTACTTTCGCGTAATATTTATTTATTATAGTCTGAATTATTTACATTAACATTGATATTAATACATATCAATACATATATGCCCATATTTTGCACAATCATATTTTTACTTAAAAAAGATGTTTAATAGTAACAGAAAGAATTTGGTTCTTTAATAAAGAAACATTCATTTTACGCAGTACTTAAAAAATAATTGTAATTAACATCGCATCGTATGATGAAGAAGAAATAAATGTCTTTCCACGAATAAATATACCATCTTTTTATTTTTACATAATTCTTTATTATTTAAATGTCTTCAAATTATGCTTTTGAAAAAATTAGCTTTTTTAATTTTTTTAAATCTTGACGCAACTCTCTCTCTCTCTCACTCTTTCTCTCTTTCTCTTTTAACGTGATTGTCCTTTAATTGTTTAGGCCTTCAGTTAGAGAGAGAAAGCATCGCGGTGATAGACATGGAGCAACCGGCGATGTTATCTCTATGGATACCCTCCTCTTCACTCCCCTCTTGACCCATCACGTTTTCCGTGCTACGTTTAGGCCGTAAAATTGATGGCAATTGTAGAAATGACGGAAATGGTATGGAAATAATGGAATGAATGTTATGATGGCAATGATGAAAATGATGGCAATAATGGGAATGATGGCAATAGTGGTAATGATGGCAATAATGGGAATGCTGTGAATGAGAGACTATCTCACATATTCCAAGCAGAACATGGAGTCACCACTACATCAAAATAATATCAAAATGATAATTAAAAGTAACTTTTCGATCAATTAAGATTTGATGTCATTTTCACTTACTGTTCTGCTTGGGATTAATCTTTAGCGGACAAATGGTGAGAAAATCGACCAGAGACCTTTAGTCGATTTTTTGACAAAAACTAGACGAAAAATAATGAATTTTTTCAAAATTAAAAAAAAACTTGGAAAAAATTAACTTCTGACATTTTGTATACGACAGGCGAAAGGGTTATTAAAACGCGGAATGGTCCATAAAATTTTGGTAACAATTTTGCCGTAATGCTTTGAGCCGCGGACGATAGGACGTGGTATCTCTTCAAAACGAGCTCCCACTACAAAAACTGTACCACGCCGACGCTGACGATAATACATAATTTGTTTTTGGTAGGCTTGCTCGAGATTTTCCGATACCCATTCAACGCTCGTAAGTCTTGCATACGTCGTGACCGATATTTTGCCACTATAATGACATGAATAATCTTTAGCGGAAAAACGGTGAAAGATAGTCCAACTTTGGTCAATTTTTTGACAAGAATAGATGTCAGAAGTGAATCCTTTTTCAAGTTCTTTTTAATTTTGCAGAAATTCAGTGGACTATCACTAACGCCACAATTGCCATCATTCCCACTATTCTTATCATTTCTATCATTGACATTTCCATTGCCGTCGTAATAGTGACAATACGATGGCCCGATCATCATCGCCATCATCGCCATCATCGCCATCATCGCCAACATCGGCATAATCGCCATAATCATCGCCATCATCGCCAATATCGCCATAATCGCCATAATCTCCATCATCGCCATCATCAACGCCATCATAACCGTCATCATCGCCAACATCGCCATCATCGCCATCATCGCCATCATCGCCATCGTCGCCATTATCGCCATAATCGCCATCATCGTAATCATCGCTATCATCGCCATCACCATCGCTATCATTGCCATTATCGCCAAAAGAGTTATATCAGTCAAAGTTCGAAATTTTTGAGTAAAATTTTTTTTGCGAATTTCTGTAATATCACTGTGTTCTGATAGCCCCCCGAAGAGTTCTAACTTTTATTAAAATGGATCGAATCGATAAAGTGAAAAACGAAAAAGTTATATCAAAGTTCGTAATGTTTGAGTAAAATTCTTTTTGAGAATTTCTCCAATATTTCTGTTCTGATAGCCACCAAAAGAGTTCTAACTTTTTTCATGATGGATCGAATCGCTAAAGTGAAAAACGAAAGACTTATATCAGACCAAAATTTTTGAGAAAAATATTTTTTGCGAATTTCTCCTATATCTCTGTGTTCTGATAGCCCCCAGAAGTATTCTAACTTTTATCACGATGAATCGAATCGCTAAAGTGAAAAACGAAAGACTTACATCAGTCAAAGATCAAAATTTTTGAGTAAAATTTTTTTTGCGTATTTCTCCAATATTTCTGTGTTCTGATAGCCCCCAGAAGAGTTCTAACTTTTATCATGATGGATCGAATCGCTAAAGTGAAAAACGAAAGACTTATATCAGTCAATTTCGAAATTTTTGAGTAAAACTTTTTTGCCCATTTCTCCAATATTTCTGTGTTCTGATAGCCCCCAGAAAATTTCTAACTTTTATCATGATGGATCGAATTGCTAAAGTGAAAAACGAAAGACTTATATCAGTCAAAGATCGAAATTTTTGAGCAAAATTTTTTTTGCCATATTCTACAATATTTCTGTGTTCTGACAGCCCCCAGAAGATTTCTAACTTTTATCATGAAGGATCGAATCGCTAAAATGAAAAACGAAAGACATATCAGTCAAAGATCGAAATTTTTGAGCAAACTTTTTTTGCTTATTCTCCAATATTTTTGTGTTCTGATAGCCCCCAGAAGAGTTCTAACTTTTATCACAATGAATCGAATCGCTAAAGTGAAAAACGAAAGACTTATATCAGTCAAAATTCGAAATTTTTGAGTAAAATTTTTTTTGCGAATTTCTCCAATATCTCTGTGTTCTGATAGCCCCCAGAAGAGTTCTAACTTTTATCATGATGGATGGAATCGCTAAAATGAAAAACGAAAGTCTTATATCAGTCAAACTTCGAAATTTTTGAGTAAAATTTTTTTTGCGAATTTCTCCAATATCTCTGTGTTCTGATAGCCCCCAGAAGAGTTTTAACTTTTTTCATGAAGAATCGAATCGCTAAAGTGAGAAACGAAAGACTTATATCAGTCAGAGATCGAAATTATTGAATGAAATTTTTTTTGCGAATTTCTCCAATATTTTTGTGTTCTGATAGCCCCCAGAAGAGTTCTAACTTTTATCATGATGGATCGAATCGCTAAAGTGAAGAACAAAAGAGTTATATCAGTCAAAGTTCGAAATATTTGAGTAAAATTTTTTTTGCAATTTCTTCAACATCTCTGTGTTCTGATAACACCCTGAAGAGTTCAAACTTTTATCATGATGGATCGAATCGCTAAAATGAAAAACGAAAGAGTTATATCAGTCAAAGTTCGAAATTTTTGAGTAAAATTTTTTTTGCCATATTTTCCAATATTTTTGTGTTCTGATAGCCCCCAGAAGAGTTCTAACTTTTATCACGATGAATCGAATCGCTAAAGTGAAAAACGAAAGACTTACATCAGTCAAAGATCAAAATTTTTGAGTAAAATTTTTTTTGCGTATTTCTCCAATATTTCTGTGTTCTGATAGCCCCCGGAAGAGTTCTAACTTTTATCATGATGGATCGAATCGCTAAAGTGAAGAACGAAAGACTTATATCAGACCAAATTTTTGAGTAAAATTTTTTTTACGAATTTCTCCAATATCTCTGTGTTCTGATAGCCCCCAGAAGAGTTTTACCTTTTTTCATGATGGATCGAATCGCTAAAGTGAAAAACGAAGGACTTATATGAGATCGAAATTTTTGAGAAAAATTTTTTTTGCGAATTTCTACAATATCTCTGTGTTCTGATAGCCCCCAGAAGAGTTCAAACATTTATCAAGATGGATCGAATCGCTAAAGTGAAAAACGAAAGACTTATATCAGACCAAAATTTTTGAGAAAAGTTTTTTTTGCGAATTTCTCCAATATCTCTGTGTTCTGATAGCCCCCAGAAGAGTTCTAACTTTCATCATGATGGATCGAATCGCTAAAATGAAAAACGAAAGACTTATATCAGACCAAAATTTTTGAGAAAAATTTCTTGTGCGAAATTCTCCAATATCTCTGTGTTCCGATAGCCCCCAGAAGAATTTTAACCTTTATGATGATGGATCGAATCGCTAAAGTGAGGTGGTGAACACACTGTTCCCCACCCGGGGGAGGGATATCCCGGAAAAGTCCGGCCCTCCCCCAGGATGGTCGGAGGAACTGGAGGTGTCCAGGCACGAAATGGTCGCGGCCTTCGCCCGAATAACTGGCAAAAAAGCGAAGGCGCCCGGGCCGGATGGCATCTATGCCAAAATCTGGGCCCGGGCATCGCCTATCGTAGGGGAGGCACTTCGTGCCATGTACACGAAGTGCCTCCGGGAAGGTATCTTCCCCAGGAGGTGGAAGAGGGCCCGGCTTGTCCTCCTTAAAAAGGAGGGCAAGCCCGCGGACAGTCCCTCCGCGTACAGGCCCCTCTGTATGCTGGATGATGCGGCTAAGATCTTCGAGTGAATAATCGCTAACCGCATCATCCGGCATATGGCCCGGAATGGTCCTGAACTGTCCCCCAAAAAATACGGGTTCCGAGAGGCGCGATCGACAATTGACGCGATACGTCAGGTTCGGTCCCTCTCGGAATCCCTAACGGGGGACGGGATGGTGGCGTTGGCGATATCCCTGGATATTTAATAGTCTCCCCTGGGGCGAGGTGGTGGCGGCGCTGAGCGAGTACTTTCGCCTGCCGCCCTACCTCGTCGCCATCGTTCAGGACTATTTCCGGGATAGAGAGCTGGAGTTCCGCGACAAAGACGGACTCCAGCAGCGGAGGGACGTGTCATGTGGCGTTCCACAGGGGTCCGTGTTGGGCCCCCTGCTATGGAACGCCGCATACGACAAAGTGCTACGCACGGCCCTCCCGCCCCGCTGCTACGTCGTCGGCTACGCTGACGACACGTTCATAGTGGCGGGGGGGACCTCCTGGGGAGGAGCAGTCGCCAACGGCGACTGGGCAGTGGCCTGTATCGTCGGTGCCATAAAAGGCCTGGGCATGAGGGTGGCCCCGGAGAAGACAGAAGCCATATTCTTTCACGATGGCTCCTCCGGGGTACCGCCCCAGGTCTTCGTCCTGGTGGACAACACCCGTGTTCAGATGGGTGCAAAACTTAAGTACCTTAGGTTGCACCTGGACGGTCGCTGGGCCTTCGCTGATCACTTTGACCAGCTGGCCCAGCGGTTGGGCAGGAGATTGAACGCCCTCAATGGGCTGATGCCCAACCTCCGGGGTCCGAGGGTGGGTGCTAGACGCGCGTACGCCCTCGCGATCATGTCCGGGGCTCTGTACGGAGCCCCGGTGTGGTTCCGCGAGGCGCTGGCCAGCCGCCGCATTAAGAAGGTGTTGCACGATGTGCAGCGGCGGCTGGCGCGAAGGATAACGCGCGCGTTTCGCACCGCTCCCAACGCGGCAATCATGGCCTTGGCGGGGCTCCCCCCGGCGGAGTACACGGCCGATGCCCTGGCGTGGACCTACGCCAGGGCAAAAGCCATCCACCTTGAGGGGGGGGGTAGTCACCCCCAGGGCCGCCGCGTTGCTACGGGAGAGGGCCCGTCGGCGGGTGATGAGGTCATGGAAGAGGAACCTCATCGACAACCCGCCGGCGGCCGGATCTCGGATCTTGGAGGCCGTCCTACCACACCTGGACGAGTGGGTGGGCCGCCCGTTTGGCGGCTTGTCCTACAGGATGACACAGGTGCTCACCGGGCATGGTTGTTTCGGTGAGTACCTGTGCAGGATAAGGAGGGAGCCGACGACACAGTGCCACCACTGTGGCGCCGCCCGGGACTCCGCGCGGCACACGCTGGAAGAGTGTCCAGCGTGGGAAGTGCTGCGCGGAGTCTTGAGGGCCGAAGTGGGAGATGAACTCTCCCTGCCGGCCATCATCAGTCAGATGGTCGGCAGGGAGAGCGCCTGGAAGGCGGTCTCCTCCTTCTGCGAGCGAGTCATGCTGCAGAAGGAGGAGGCCGAAAAGGTGCGGGAGCGTCAGCCTGGGGGTCGTATGCCCCCAGGCGACGCGAGGAACAGAAGGGGCGGCGGAGACGGGGGTCACGCTTCGTCTCGGCCCCCGCCCCGTCCGCCCCGACCGAGAAGAAGCGGCCCCCGCCCCCGGAGTTCCACCGGGCGGCGGCGGGGCAGAAGAGCCGTGGCGGTCGCCCCCTCGCTCCCCACTATTGCGGAGGAGAGGGACGACGGCGACCGCCACAGGAATGATGAAATGGAGCGACCCTCTTCCCCTGCGGCTGCCGGCCCAGCTTTCGGGACGCGCAGCCGTGGGAGGAGGGCAGCTCCCCATGTAAATGAGCCCGGCGAGGCAAACGTGACTTAACGGTCCGGGGGATCGATCGCGCGTCACAATGCGCCATCGCTCCCCCTCTAGCGCCTCGCCGGGGTGCTGGTGGGGGGAGGGGAAGGAACTCCTTCCTACCTCCTCCCCCCCCCCCAACACGGAGAAGAGTATGCCGCCGCGCCGGGCTAGTCCGGCGCGTAGGGGCCCGGGACATCCGGCCGGGGGGCCGGACTCCCGGGCATTACCCCCGTTAACATCACAAGGTGAAGAGGCGGGGGAGGGCTGGTGTCCCTCTCCCCCGACCTTAGGCCGGCTTGGCCTCACGGCCCTGCCGTGGGACCCGCACCAGGGTGCCCCCCGGCGTGCTGAGTCGGCCTCGGACGACCTGGTCCTGGGGGCTCCCGAAGCATGCTGTACGCGTTCCCGGAGTCCCCCCCAGTGAAGGACCTGAGCAGGACACCCGGAGAGGTTTTAGTGGGTATGTCCTCGCCGACACGTTGTCGGCGGGGAAGAGCCCCACATAACCGCCAGGCCTCCCCCGGGGCCAGGGGTATGCGGTAACGCATTTCTTCTCCGTTAACAAAACAAAAAAAAAAAAAGAATCGCTAAAGTGAAACACGAAAGACTTATATCAGTCTGCGTTCGAAATTTTTGAGTAAAATTTTTTTTGCGAGTTTCTCCAATATTTCTGTGTTCTGATAGCCCCCAGAAGAGTTCTAATTTTTATCAGGATGGATCGAATCGCTAAAGTGAAAAACGAAAGACTTATACCAGACAAAAATTTTTGAGAAAAACTTTTTTTGCGAATTTCTCCAATATCTCTGTAATCTGATAGCCCCCAGAAGAGTTCAAACTTTTATCATGATGGTTAGAATCGCTAAAGTGAAAAACGAAAGACATATCACACCAAAATTTTTGAGAAAAATTTTTTTTGCGAATTTCTCCAATATTTTTTTGTTTTGATAGCCCCCAGAAGAGTTTTAACTTTTTTCATGATGGATCGAATCGCTAAAGTGAAAAACGAAAGACTTATATCAGACCAAAATATTTGAGAAAAATATTTTTTGCGAATTTCTCCAATATCTCTGTGTTCTGATAGCCCCCAGAAGTATTCTAACTTTTATCATGATGGATCGAATCGCTAAAGTGAAAAACAAAAGAGTTATATCAGTCAAAGGTCGCAATATTGAAGTAAAACTTTTTTTGCGAATTTCTCCAATATCTCTGTGTTCTGATAGCCCCAAGAAGAGTTTTAACTTTTTTCATGATGGATCGAATCGATAAAGTGAAACACGAAAGACTTATATCAGTCAGAGTTCGAAATTTTTGAGTAAAATTTTTTTTGCGAATTTCTCCAATATTTCTGTGTTCTGATAGCCCCCAGAAGAGTTCTAACTTTTATCATGATTGATCGAATCGCTAAAGTGAAAAACGAAAGACTTATATCAGACAAAAATTCTGAGAAAAATTGTTTTTGCGAATTTCTCCAATATCTCTGTGTTCTGATAGCCCCCAGAAGTATTCTAACTTTTATCGTGATGGATCGAATCGCTAAAGTGAAAAACAAAAGAGTTATATCAGCTAAAGTTCGCTATATTTGAGTAAAATTTTTTTTGCGAACTTCTCCAATATTTCTGTGTTCTGATAACCCCCAGAAGAGTTCAAACTTTTATCATGATGGATTGAATCGCTAAAGTGAAAAACAAAGGGTTATATCAGTCAAAGGTCGCAATATTTGAGTAAAATTTTTTTTGCGAATTTCTCCAATATCTCTGTGTTCTGATAGCCCCCAGAAGTATTCTAACTTTTATCATGATGGATCGAATCGCTAAAGTGAAAAACAAAAGAGTTATATCAGTCAAAGGTCGCAATATTGGAGTAAATTTTTTTTGCGTATTTCTCCAATATCTCTGTGTTCTGATAGCCCCAAGAAGAGTTTTAACTTTTCTCATGATGGATCGAATCGCTAAAGTGAAAAACGAAAGACTTATATCCGCCCAAAATTTTAGAGAAAAATTTTTTTTGCGAATTTCTCCAATATCTCTGTGTTCTGATAGCCCCCAGAAGTATTCTAACTTTTATCATGATGGATCGAATCGCTAAAGTGAAAAACAAAAGAGTTATATCAGCTAAAGTTCGCTATATTTGAGTAAAATTTTTTTGCGAACTTCTCCAATATCTCTGTGTTCTGATAACCCCCAGAAGAGTTCAAACTTTTATCATGATGGATCGAATCGCTAAAGTGAAAAACAAAAGAGTTATATCAGTCAAAGGTCGCAATATTGGAGTAAATTTTTTTTGCGAATTTCTCCAATATGTCTGTGTTCTGATAGCCCAAAGAAGAGTTTTAACTTTTTTCATGATGGATCGAATCGCTAAAGAGAAAAACGAAAGACTTATATCCGACCAAAATTTTTGAGAAAAATTTTTTTTGCTTGTTTCTCCAATATTTTTGTGTTCTGATAGCCCCCAGAAGATTTTTAACATTTTTCATGATGGATCGATTCGCTAAAGTGAAAAACGAAGGACTTATATCAGACCAAAATTTTTGAGAAAAATTTTTTTTGCGAATTTCTCCAATATCTCTGTGTTCTGATAGCCCCCAGAATTATTCTAACTTTTATCATGATGGATCGAATCGCTAAAGTAAAAAACAAGAGTTATATCAGTCAAAGGTCGCAATATTTGAGTAAAATTTTTTTTGTCAATTTCTCCAATATCTCTGTGTTCTGATAGCCCCCAGAAGAGTTTTAACTTTTTTCATGATGGATCGAATCGCTAAAGTGAAAAACGAAAGTCTTATATCCGACCAAAGTATTTGAGAAAAATTTTTTTTCTAATTTCACCAATATTTTTGTGTTCTGATAGCCCCCAGAAGAGTTTTAACATTTTTCATGATGGATCGAATCGCTAAAGTGAAAAACGAAAGACTTATATCAGACCAAAATTTTTGAGAAAAATTTTTTTTGCGAATTTCTCCAATATCTCTGTGTTCTGATAGCCCCCAGAAGTATTCTAACTTTTATCATGATGGATCGAATCGCTAAAGTGAAAAACGAAATAGATATATCAGTCAAAGTTCGAAATATTAGATTAAAATTTTTTTTGCGATTTTCTCTAATATCTCTGTGTTCTGATAGCCCCCAGAAGAGTTCTAACTTTTATCATGGAGGATCGAATCGCTAAAGTGAAAAACGAAAGACTTATATCAGACTAAAATTTTTGAGAAAAATTTTTTTTGCGAATTTCTCCAATATCTCTGTAATCTGATAGCCCCCAGAAGAGTTCAAACTTTTATCATGATGGTTAGAATCGCTAAAGTGAAAAACGAAAGACTTATATCCGACCAAAATTTTTGAGAAAAATTTTTTTTGCGAATTTCTCCAATATCTCTGTGTTCTGATAGCCCCCAGAAGTATTCTAACTTTTATCATGATGGATCGAATCGCTAAAGTGAAAAACAAAAGAGTTATATCAGCTAAAGGTCGCTATATTTGAGTAAAATTTTTTTTGCGAACTTCTCCAATATCTCTGTGTTCTGATAACCCCCAGAGGAGTTCAAACTTTTATCATGATGGATTGAATCGCTAAAGTGAAAACAAAAGAGTTATATCAGTCAAAGGTCGCAATATTTGAGTAAAATTTTTTTTGCGAATTTCTCCAATATCTCTGTGTTCTGATAGCCCCCAGAAGTATTCTAACTTTTATCATGATGGATAGAATCGCTAAAGTGAAAAACAAAAGTGTTATATCAGTCAAAGGTCGCAATATTGGAGTAAATTTTTTTTGCGAATTTCTCCAATATCTCTGTGTTCTGATAGCCACAAGAAGAGTTTTAACTTTTTTCATGATGGATCGAATCGCTAAAGAGAAAAACGAAAGACTTATATCCGACCAAAATTTTGAGTAAAATTTTTTTTGCTAATTTCTCCAATATTTTTGTGTTCTTATAGCCCCCAGAAGAGTTTTAACATTTTTCATGATGGATCGAATCGCTAAGGTGAAAAAAGAAAGACTTATATCAGACCAAAATTCTGAGAAAAATTTTTTTTGCGAATTTCTCCAATATCTCTGTGTTCTGATAGCCCCCAGAAGTATTCTAACTTTTATCGTGATGGATCGAATCGCTAAAGTGAAAAACAAAAGAGTTATATCAGCTAAAGGTCGCTATATTTGAGTAAAATTTTTTTTGCGAACTTCTCCAATATCTCTGTGTTCTGATAAACCACAGAAGAGTTCAAACTTTTATCATGATGGATCGAATCGCTAAAGTGAAAAACAAAGGTTATATCAGTCAAAGGTCGCAATATTTGAGTAAAATTTTTTTTGCGAATTTCTCCAATATCTCTGTGTTCTGATAGTCCCCAGAAGTATTCTAACTTTTATCATGATGGATCGAATCGCTAAAGTGAAAAACAAAAGAGTTATATCAGTCAAAGTTCGAAATATTGGAGTAAATTTTTTTTGCGAATTTCTCCAATATCTCTGTGTTCTGATAGCCACAAGAAGAGTTTTAACTTTTTTCATGATGGATCGAATCGCTAAAGAGAAAAACGAAAGACTTATATCCGACCAAAGTTTTTGAGAAATACTTTTTTTGCTAATTTCTCCAATATTTTTGTGTTCTGATAGCCCCCAGAAGAGTTTTAACATTTTAAATGATGGATCGAATCGCTAAGGTGAAAAACGAAAGACTTATATCAGACCAAAATTTTTGAGAAAAATTTTTTTTGCGAATTTCTCCAATATCTCTGTGTTCTGATAGCCCCCAGAAGTATTCTAACTTTTATCGTGATGGATCGAATCGCTAAAGTGAAAAACAAAAGAGTTATATCAGCTAAAGTTCGCTATATTTGAGTAAAATTTTTTTTGCGAACTTCTCCAATATCTCTGTGTTCTGATAACCCCCAGAGGAGTTCAAACTTTTATCATGATGGATTGAATCGCTAAAGTGAAAAACAAAGGGTTATATCAGTCAAAGGTCGCAATATTTGAGTAAAATTTTTTTGCGAATTTCTCCAATATCTCTGTGTTCTGATAGCCCCCAGAAGTATTCTAACTTTTATCATGATGGATCGAATCGCTAAAGTGAAAAACAAAAGAGTTATATCAGTCAAAGTTCGAAATATTGGAGTAAATTTTTTTTGCGAATTTCTCCAATATCTCTGTGTTCTGATAGCCACAAGAAGAGTTTTAACTTTTTTCATGATGGATCGAATCGCTAAAGAGAAAAACGAAAGACTTATATCCGACCAAAATTTTTGAGAAAAATTTTTTTTGCTAATTTCTCCAATATTTTTGTGTTCTGATAGCCCCCAGAAGAGTTTTAACATTTTAATGATGGATCGAATCGCTAAGTTGAAAAACCAAAGACTTATATCCGCCCAAAATTTTAGAGAAATATTTTTTTTGCGAATTTCTCCAATATCTCTGTGTTCTGATATCCCACAGAAGTATTCTAACTTTTATCATGATGGATCGAAACGCTAAAGTGAAAAACAAAAGAGTTATATCAGCTAAAGTTCGCTATATTTGAGTAAAATTTTTTTGCGAACTTCTCCAATATCTCTGTGTTCTGATAACCCCCAGAAGAGTTCAAACTTTTATCATGATGGATCGAATCGCTATAGTGAAAAACAAAAGAGTTATATCAGTCAAAGGTCGAAATATTGGAGTAAATTTTTTTTGCGAATTTCTCCAATATGTCTGTGTTCTGATAGCCCCAAGAAGAGTTTTAACTTTTTTCATGATGGATCGAATCGCTAAACAGAAAAACGAAGATTTATATCCGACCAAAATTTTTGAGAAAAATTTTTTTTCCTTGTTTCTCCAATATTTTTGTGTTCTGATAGCCCCCAGAAGAGTTTTAACATTTTTCATGATGGATCGATTCGCTAAAGTGAAAAACGAAGGACTTATATCAGACCAAAATTTTTGAGAAAAATTTTTTTTGCGAATTTCTCCAATATCTCTGTGTTCTGATAGCCCCCAGAATTATTCTAACTTTTATCATGATGGATCGAATCGCTAAAGTAAAAAACAAGAGTTATATCAGTCAAAGGTCGCAATATTTGAGTAAAATTTTTTTTGTCAATTTCTCCAATATCTCTGTGTTCTGATAGCCCCCAGAAGAGTTTTAACTTTTTTCATGATGGATCGAATCGCTAAAGTGAAAAACGAAAGTCTTATATCCGACCAAAGTATTTGAGAAAAATTTTTTTTCTAATTTCACCAATATTTTTGTGTTCTGATAGCCCCCAGAAGAGTTTTAACATTTTTCATGATGGATCGAATCGCTAAAGTGAAAAACGAAAGACTTATATCACACCAAAATTTTTGAGAAAAATTTTTTTTGCGAATTTCTCCAATATCTCTGTGTTCTGATAGCCCCCAGAAGTATTCTAACTTTTATCATGATGGATCGAATAGCTAAAGTGAAATACGAAAGTCTTATATCAGTCAGAGTTCGAAATTTTTGAGTAAAATTTTTTTTGGGAGCTTCTCCAATATTTCTGTGTTCTGATAGCCCCCAGAAGAGTTCTAACTTTTATCATGATGGATCGAATCGCTAAAGTGAAAAACGAAAGACTTATATCAGACCAAAATTTTTGAGAAAAACTTTTTTTGCGAATTTCTCCAATATCTCTGTAATCTGATAGCCCCCAGAAGAGTTCAAACTTTTATCATGATGGTTAGAATCGCTAAAGTGAAAAACGAAAGACTTATATCCGACCAAAATTTTTGAGAAAAATTTTTTTTGCTAATTTCTCCAATATTTTTGTGTTCTGATAGCCCCCAGAAGAGTTTTAACATTTTTCATGATGGATCGAATCGCTAAAGTGAAAAACAAAAGAGTTATATCAGCTAAAGGTCGCTATATTTGAGTAAAATTTTTTTTGCGAACTTCTCCAATATCTCTGTGTTCTGATAACCCCCAGAAGTATTCTAACTTTTATCATGATGGATCAAATCGCTAAAGTGAAAAACAAAAGAGTTATATCAGTCAAAGTTCGAAATATTGGAGTATATTTTTTTTGCGAATTTCTCCAATATCTCTGTGTTCTGATAGCCACAAGAAGAGTTTTAACTTTTTTCATGATGGATCGAATCGCTAAAGAGAAAAACGAAAGACTTATATCCGACCAAAATTTTTGAGAAAAATTTTTTTTGCTAATTTCTCCAATATTTTTGTGTTCTGATAGCCCCCAGAAGAGTTTTAACATTTTAAATGATGGATCGAATCGCTAAGGTGAAAAACGAAAGACTTATATCAGACCAAAATTTTTGAGAAAAATTTTTTTTGCGAATTTCTCCAATATCTCTGTGTTCTGATAGCCCCCAGAAGTATTCTAACTTTTATCATGATGGATCGAATCGCTAAAGTGAAAAACAAAAGAGTTATATCAGTCAAAGTTCGCAATATTGAAGTAAAACTTTTTTTGCGAATTTCTCCAATATCGCTGTGTTCTGATAGCCCCAAGAAGAGTTTTAACTTTTTTCATGATGGATCGAATCGCTAAAGTGAAACACGAAAGACTTATATCAGTCAGAGTTCAAAATTTTTGAGTAAAATTTTTTTTGCGAATTTCTCCAATATTTCTGTGTTCTGATAGCCCCCAGAAGAGTTCTAACTTTTATCATGATTGATCGAATCGCTAAAGTGAAAAACGAAAGACTTATATCAGACCAAAATTTTTGAGAAAAACTTTTTTTGCGAATTTCTCCAATATCTCTGTAATCTGATAGCCCCCAGAAGTATTCTAACTTTTATCGTGATGGATCGAATCGCTAAAGTGAAAAACAAAAGAGTTATATCAGCTAAAGGTCGCTATATTTGAGTAAAATTTTTTTTGCGAACTTCTCCAATATCTCTGTGTTCTGATAACCCCCAGAAGAGTTCAAACTTTTATCATGATGGATCGAATCGCTAAAGTGAAAAACAAAGGGTTATATCAGTCAAAGGTCGCAATATTTGAGTAAAATTTTTTTTGCGAATGTCTCCAATATGTCTGTGTTCTGATAGCCCCAAGAAGAGTTTTAACTTTTTTCATGATTTATCGAATCGCTAAAGAGAAAAACGAAAGACTTATATCCGACCAAAATTTTTGAGAAAAATTTTTTTTGCGAATTTCTCCAATATCTCTGTGTTCTGATAGCCCCCAGAAGTATTCTAACTTTTATCGTGATGGATCGAATCGCTAAAGTGAAAAACAAAAGAGTTATATCAGCTAAAGGTCGCTATATTGGAGTAAAATTTTTTTTGCGAACTTCTCCAATATCTCTGTGTTCTGATAGCCACAAGAAGAGTTTTAACTTTTTTCATGATGGATCGAATCGCTAAAGAGAAAAACGAAAGACTTATATCCGACCAAAATTTTGAGTAAAATTTTTTTTGCTAATTTCTCCAATATTTTTGTGTTCTTATAGCCCCCAGAAGAGTTTTAACATTTTTCATGATGGATCGAATCGCTAAGGTGAAAAACGAAAGACTTATATCAGACCAAAATTCTGAGAAAAATTTTTTTTGCGAATTTCTCCAATATCTCTGTGTTCTGATAGCCCCCAGAAGTATTCTAACTTTTATCGTGATGGATCGAATCGCTAAAGTGAAAAACAAAAGAGTTATATCAGCTAAAGGTCGCTATATTTGAGTAAAATTTTTTTTGCGAACTTCTCCAATATCTCTGTGTTCTGATAAACCACAGAAGAGTTCATACTTTTATCATGATGGATCGAATCGCTAAAGTGAAGAACAAAGGTTATATCAGTCAAAGGTCGCAATATTTGAGTAAAATTTTTTTTGCGAATTTCTCCAATATCTCTGTGTTCTGATAGTCCCCAGAAGTATTCTAACTTTTATCATGATGGATCGAATCGCTAAAGTGAAAAACAAAAGAGTTATATCAGTCAAAGTTCGAAATATTGGAGTAAATTTTTTTTGCGAATTTCTCCAATATCTCTGTGTTCTGATAGCCACAAGAAGAGTTTTAACTTTTTTCATGATGGATCGAATCGCTAAAGAGAAAAACGAAAGACTTATATCCGACCAAAGTTTTTGAGAAATACTTTTTTTGCTAATTTCTCCAATATTTTTGTGTTCTGATAGCCCCCAGAAGAGTTTTAACATTTTAAATGATGGATCGAATTGCTAAGGTGAAAAACGAAAGACTTATATCAGACCAAAATTTTTGAGAAAAATTTTTTTTGCGAATTTCTCCAATATCTCTGTGTTCTGATAGCCCCCAGAAGTATTCTAACTTTTATCGTGATGGATCGAATCGCTAAAGTGAAAAACAAAAGAGTTATATCAGCTAAAGTTCGCTATATTTGAGTAAAATTTTTTTTGCGAACTTCTCCAATATCTCTGTGTTCTGATAACCCGCAGAAGAGTTCAAACTTTTATCATGATGGATCGAATCGCTAAAGTGAAAAACAAAGGGTTATATCAGTCAAAGGTCGCAATATTTGAGTAAAATTTTTTTTGCGAATTTCTCCAATATCTCTGTGTTCTGATAGCCCCCAGAAGTATTCTAACTTTTATCATGATGGATCGAATCGCTAAAGTGAAAAACAAAAGAGTTATATCAGTCAAAGTTCGAAATATTGGAGTAAATTTTTTTTGCGAATTTCTCCAATATCTCTGTGTTCTGATAGCCACAAGAAGAGTTTTAACTTTTTTCATGATGGATCGAATCGCTAAAGAGAAAAACGAAAGACTTATATCCGACCAAAATTTTTGAGAAAAATTTTTTTTGCTAATTTCTCCAATATTTTTGTGTTCTGATAGCCCCCAGAAGAGTTTTAACATTTTAAATGATGGATCGAATCGCTAAGGTGAAAAACGAAAGACTTATATCCGCCCAAAATTTTAGAGAAAAATTTTTTTTGCGAATTTCTCCAATATCTCTGTGTTCTGATAGCCCACAGAAGTATTCTAACTTTTATCATGATGGATCGAATCGCTAAAGTGAAAAACAAAAGAGTTATATCAGCTAAAGTTCGCTATATTTGAGTAAAATTTTTTTGCGAACTTCTCCAATATCTCTGTGTTCTGATAACCCCCAGAAGAGTTCAAACTTTTATCATGATGGATCGAATCGCTATAGTGAAAAACAAAAGAGTTATATCAGTCAAAGGTCGAAATATTGGAGTAAATTTTTTTTGCGAATTTCTCCAATATGTCTGTGTTCTGATAGCCCCAAGAAGAGTTTTAACTTTTTTCATGATGGATCGAATCGCTAAAGAGAAAAACGAAAGATTTATATCCGACCAAAATTTTTGAGAAAAATTTTTTTTCCTTGTTTCTCCAATATTTTTGTGTTCTGGTAGCCCCCAGAAGAGTTTTAACATTTTTCATGATGGATCGATTCGCTAAAGTGAAAAACGAAGGACTTATATCAGACCAAAATTTTTGAGAAAAATTTTTTTTGCGAATTTCTCCAATATCTCTGTGTTCTGATAGCCCCCAGAATTATTCTAACTTTTATCATGATGGATCGAATCGCTAAAGTGAAAAACAAAGAGTTATATCAGTCAAAGGTCGCAATATTTGAGTAAAATTTTTTTTGCGAATTTCTCCAATATCTCTGTGTTCTGATAGCCCCCAGAAGAGTTTTAACTTTTTTCATGATGGATCGAATCGCTAAAGTGAAAAACGAAAGTCTTATATCCGACCAAAGTTATTTGAGAAAAATTTTTTTTCTAATTTCACCAATATTTTTGTGTTCTGATAGCCCCCAGAAGAGTTTTAACATTTTTCATGATGGATCGAATCGCTAAAGTGAAAAACGAAAGACTTATATCAGACCAAAATTTTTGAGTAAAATTTTTTTTGCGAATTTCTCCAATATCTCTGTGTTCTGATAGCCCCCAGAAGTATTCTAACTTTTATCATGATGGATCGAATCGCTAAAGTGAAAAACAAAAGAGTTATATCAGTCAAAGTTCGAAATATTGGAGTAAATTTTTTTTGCGAATTTCTCCAATATCTCTGTGTTCTGATAGCCACAAGAAGAGTTTTAACTTTTTTCATGATGGATCGAATCGCTAAAGTGAAAAACGAAAGACTTATATCCGACCAAAATTTTTGAGAAAAATTTTTTTTGCTAATTTCTCCAATATTTTTGTGTTCTGATAGCCCCCAGAAGAGTTTTAACATTTTAAATGATGGATCGAATCGCTAAGGTGAAATACGAAAGACTTATATCAGACCAAAATTTTTGAGAAAAATTTTTTTTGCGAATTTCTCCAATATCTCTGTGTTCTGATAGCCCACAGAAGTATTCTAACTTTTATCATGATGGATCGAATCGCTAAAGTGAAAAACAAAAGGGTTATATCAGCTAAAGTTCGCTATATTTGAGTAAAATCTTTTTGCGAACTTCTCCAATATCTCTGTGTTCTGATAGCCCCCAGAAGAGTTCTAACTTTTATCATGATGGATCGAATCGCTAAAGTGAAAAACAAAAGACTTATATCAGTCAAAGTTCGAAATATTTGAGTAAAATTTTTTTTGCGAATTTCTCCAATATCTCTGTGTTCTGATAGCCCCCAGAAGAGTTTTAACTTTTTTCATGATGGATCGAATCGCTAAAGTGAAAAACGAAAGACTTATATCAGACCAAAATTTTTGAGAAAAATTTTTTTTGCGAATTTCTCCAATATCTCTGTGTTCTGATAGCCCCCAGAAGAGTTTTAACTTTTATCATGATGGATCGAATCGCTAAAGTGAAAAACAAAAGACTTATATCAGACCAAAATTTTTGAGTAAAATTTTTTTTGCGAATTTCTCCAATATCTCTGTGTTCTGATAGCCCCCAGAAGAGTTCTAACTTTTATCATGATGGATCGAATCGCTAAAGTGAAAAACAAAGGGTTATATCAGTCAAAGGTCGCAATATTTGAGTAAAATTTTTTTTGCGAATTTCTCCAATATCTCTGTGTTCTGATAGCCCCCAGAAGAGTTTTAACTTTTTTCATGATGGATCGAATCGCTAAAGTGAAAAACGAAAGACTTATATCCGACCAAAATTTTTGAGAAAAATTTTTTTTGCGAATTTCTCCAATATTTTTGTGTTCTGATAGCCCCCAGAAGAGTTTTAACATTTTTCATGATGGATCGAATCGCTAAAGTGAAAAACGAAAGACTTATATCAGACCAAAATTTTTGAGAAAAATTTTTTTTGCGAATTTCTCCAATATCTCTGTGTTCTGATAGCCCCCAGAAGTATTCTAACTTTTATCATGATGGATCGAATAGCTAAAGTGAAATACGAAAGTCTTATATCAGTCAGAGTTCGAAATTTTTGAGTAAAATTTTTTTTGCGAATTTCTCCAATATTTCTGTGTTCTGATAGCCCCCAGAAGAGTTCTAACTTTTATCATGATGGATCGAATCGCTAAAGTGAAAAACGAAAGACTTATATCAGACCAAAATTTTTGAGAAAAACTTTTTTTGCGAATTTCTCCAATATCTCTGTGTTCTGATAGCCCCCAGAAGAGTTCAAACTTTTATCATGATGGATCGAATCGCTAAAGTGAAAAACGAAAGACTTATATCAGACCAAAATTTTTGAGAAAAATTTTTTTTGCGAATTTCTCCAATATTTCTGTGTTCTGATAGCCCCCAGAAGAGTTTTAACATTTTTCATGATGGATCGAATCGCTAAAGTGAAAAACGAAAGACTTATATCAGCTCAAAGTCGCATATTTGAGTAAAATTTTTTTTGCGAATTTCTCCAATATCTCTGTGTTCTGATAGCCCCCAGAAGTATTCTAACTTTTATCATGATGGATCGAATCGCTAAAGTGAAAAACAAAAGAGTTATATCAGTCAAAGTTCGAAATATTGGAGTAAATTTTTTTTGCGAATTTCTCCAATATCTCTGTGTTCTGATAGCCACAAAAAGAGTTTTAACTTTTTTCATGATGGATCGAATCACTAAAGAGAAAAACGAAAGACTTATATCCGACCAAAATTTTTGAGAAAAATTTTTTTTGCTAATTTCTCCAATATTTTTGTGTTCTGATAGCCCCCAGAAGAGTTTTAACATTTTATCATGATGGATCGAATCGCTAAGGTGAAAAACGAAAGACTTATATCAGACCAAAATTTTTGAGAAAAATTTTTTTTGCGAATTTCTCCAATATCTCTGTGTTCTGATAGCCCCCAGAAGTATTCTAACTTTTATCATGATGGATCGAATCGCTAAAGTGAAAAACAAAAGAGTTATATCAGTCAAAGGTCGCAATATTGGAGTAAATTTTTTTTGCGTATTTCTCCAATATCTCTGTGTTCTGATAGCCCCAAGAAGAGTTTTAACTTTTCTCATGATGGATCGAATCGCTAAAGTGAAAAACGAAAGACTTATATCAGTCAGAGTTCAAAATTTTTGAGAAAAATTTTTTTTGCGAATTTCTCCAATATTTCTGTGTTCTGATAGCCCCCAGAAGAGTTCTAACTTTTATCATGATGGATCGAATCGCTAAAGTGAAAAACGAAAGTCTTATATCAGACCAAAATTTTTGAGAAAAATTTTTTTTGCGAATTTCTCCAATATCTCTGTGTTCTGATAGCCCCCAGAAGTATTCTAACTTTTATCGTGATGGATCGAATCGCTAAAGTGAAAAACAAAAGAGTTATATCAGCTAAAGTTCGCTATATTTGAGTAAAATTTTTTTTGCGAACTTCTCCAATATCTCTGTGTTCTGATAACCCCCAGAAGAGTTCAAACTTTTATCATGATGGATCGAATCGCTAAAGTGAAAAACAAAGGGTTATATCAGTCAAAGGTCGCAATATTTGAGTAAAATTTTTTTTGCGAATTTCTCCAATATGTCTGTGTTCTGATAGCCCCAAGAAGAGTTTTAACTTTTTTCATGATGGATCGAATCGCTAAAGTGAAAAACGAAAGACTTATATCAGACCAAAATTTTTGAGAAAAATTTTTTTTGCGAATTTCTCCAATATCTCTGTGTTCTGATAGCCCCCAGAAGTATTCTAACTTTTATCATGATGGATCGAATCGCTAAAGTGAAAAACAAAAGAGTTATATCAGCTAAAGGTCGCTATATTGGAGTAAAATTTTTTTTGCGAACTTCTCCAATATCTCTGTGTTCTGATAACCCCCAGAAGAGTTCAAACTTTTATCATGATGGATCGAATCGCTAAAGTGAAAAACAAAAGAGTTATATCAGTCAAAGGTCGCAATATTTGAGTAAAATTTTTTTTGCGAATTTCTCCAATATCTCTGTGTTCTGATAGCCCCCAGAAGTATTCTAACTTTTATCATGATGGATCGAATCGCTAAAGTGAAAAACAAAAGAGTTATATCAGCTAAAGGTCGCTATATTTGAGTAAAATTTTTTTTGCGAACTTCTCCAATATCTCTGTGTTCTGATAACCCCCAGAAGAGTTCAAACTTTTATCATGATGGATTGAATCGCTAAAGTGAAAAACAAAAGAGTTATATCAGTCAAAGGTCGCAATATTTGAGTAAAATTTTTTTTGCGAATTTCTCCAATATCTCTGTGTTCTGATAGCCCCCAGAAGTATTCTAACTTTTATCATGATGGATAGAATCGCTAAAGTGAAAAACAAAAGTGTTATATCAGTCAAAGGTCGCAATATTGGAATAAATTTTTTTTGCGAATTTCTCCAATATGTCTGTGTTCTGATAGCCCCAAGAAGAGTTTTAACTTTTTTCATGATGGATCGAATCGCTAAAGAGAAAAACGAAAGACTTATATCCGACCTAAATTTTTGAGAAAAATTTTTTTTGCTAATTTCTCCAATATTTTTGTGTTCTGATAGCCCCCAGAAGAGTTTTAACATTTTTCATGATGGATCGATTCGCTAAAGTGAAAAACGAAAGACTTATATCAGACCAAAATGTTTGAGAAAAATTTTTTTTGCGAATTTCTCCAATATCTTTGTGTTCTGATAGCCCCCAGAAGTATTCTAACTTTTATCATGATGGATCGAATCGCTAAAGTGAAAAACAAAAGAGTTATATCAGCTAAAGTTCGCTATATTTGAGTAAAATTTTTTTGCGAACTTCTCCAATATCTCTGTGTTCTGATAACCCCCAGAAGAGTTCAAACTTTTATCATGATGGATCGAATCGCTAAAGTGAAAAACAAAGGGTTATATCAGTCAAAGGTCGCAATATTTGAGTAAAATTTTTTTTGCGAATTTCTCCAATATCTCTGTGTTCTGATAGCCCACAGAAGTATTCTAACTTTTATCATGATGGATCGAATCGCTAAAGTGAAAAACAAAAGAGTTATATCAGTCAAAGTTCGAAATAATGGAGTATATTTTTTTTTGCGAATTTCTCCAATATCTCTGTGTTCTGATAGCCACAAGAAGAGTTTTAACTTTTTTCATGATGGATCGAATCGCTAAAGAGAAAAACGAAAGACTTATATCCAGACCAAAATTTTTGAGAAAAATTTTTTTTGCTAATTTCTCCAATATTTTTGTGTTCTGATAGCCCCCAGAAGAGTTTTAACATTTTTCATGATGGATCGAATCGCTAAGGTGAAAAACGAAAGACTTATATCAGACCAAAATTTTTGAGAAAAATTTTTTTTGCGAATTTCTCCAATATCTCTGTGTTCTGATAGCCCCCAGAAGTATTCTAACTTTTATCGTGATGGATCGAATCGCTAAAGTGAAAAACAAAAGAGTTATATCAGCTAAAGGTCGCTATATTTGAGTAAAATTTTTTTTGCGAACTTCTCCAATATCTCTGTGTTCTGATAACCCCCAGAAGAGTTCAAACTTTTATCATGATGGATCGAATCGCTAAAGTGAAAAACAAAGGGTTATATCAGTCAAAGGTCGCAATATTTGAGTAAAATTTTTTTTGCGAATTTCTCCAATATCTCTGTGTTCTGATAGCCCCCAGAAGTATTCTAACTTTTATCATGATGGATCGAATCGCTAAAGTGAAAAACAAAAGAGTTATATCAGTCAAAGTTCGAAATATTGGAGTAAATTTTTTTTGCGAATTTCTCCAATATCTCTGTGTTCTGATAGCCACAAGAAGAGTTTTAACTTTTTTCATGATGGATCGAATCGCTAAAGAGAAAAACGAAAGACTTATATCCGACCAAAATTTTTGAGAAAAATTTTTTTTGCTAATTTCTCCAATATTTTTGTGTTCTGATAGCCCCCAGAAGAGTTTTAACATTTTAAATGATGGATCGAATCGCTAAGGTGAAAAACGAAAGACTTATATCAGACCAAAATTTTTGAGAAAAATTTTTTTTGCGAATTTCTCCAATATCTCTGTGTTCTGATAGCCCCCAGAAGTATTCTAACTTTTATCGTGATGGATCGAATCGCTAAAGTGAAAAACAAAAGACTTATATCAGCTAAAGTTCGCTATATTTGAGTAAAATTTTTTTTGCGAACTTCTCCAATATCTCTGTGTTCTGATAACCCCCAGAAGAGTTCAAACTTTTATCATGATGGATCGAATCGCTAAAGTGAAAAACAAAAGAGTTATATTAGTCAAAGGTCGCAATATTTGAGTAAAATTTTTTTTGCCAATTTCTCCAATATCTCTGTGTTCTGATAGCCCCCAGAAGAGTTTTAACTTTTTTCATGATGGATCGAATCGCTAAAGTGAAAAACGAAAGACTTATATCAGACCAAAATTTTTGAGAAAAATTTTTTTTGCGAATTTCTCCAATTTCTCTGTGTTCTGATAGCCCCCAGAAGTATTCTAACTTTTATCATGATGGATCGAATCGCTAAAGTGAAAAACAAAAGAGTTATATCAGTCAAAGGTCGCAATATTGGAGTAAATTTTTTTTGCGTATTTCTCCAATATCTCTGTGTTCTGATAGCCCCAAGAAGAGTTTTAACTTTTCTCATGATGGATCGAATCGCTAAAGTGAAAAACGAAAGACTTATATCCGACCAAAATTTTAGAGAAAAATTTTTTTTGCGAATTTCTCCAATATCTCTGTGTTCTGATAGCCCACAGAAGTATTCTAACTTTTATCATGATGGATCGAATCGCTAAAGTGAAAAACAAAAGAGTTATATCAGCTAAAGTTCGCTATATTTGAGTAAAATTTTTTTGCGAACTTCTCCAATATCTCTGTGTTCTGATAACCCCCAGAAGAGTTCAAACTTTTATCATGATGGATTGAATCGCTAAAGTGAAAAACAAAAGAGTTATATCAGTCAAAGGTCGCAATATTTGAGTAAAATTTTTTTTGCGAATTTCTCCAATATCTCTGTGTTCTGATAGCCCACAGAAGTATTCTAACTTTTATCATGATGGATCGAATCGCTAAAGTGAAAAACAAAAGAGTTATATCAGTCAAAGGTCGCAATATTGGAGTAAATTTTTTTTGCGAATTTCTCCAATATGTCTGTGTTCTGATAGCCCCAAGAAGAGTTTTAACTTTTTTCATGATGGATCGAATCGCTAAAGAGAAAAACGAAAGACTTATATCCGACCAAAATTTTTGAGAAAAATTTTTTTTGCTAATTTCTCCAATATTTTTGTGTTCTGATAGCCCCCAGAAGAGTTTTAACTTTTTCATGATGGATCGATTCGCTAAAGTGAAAAACGAAAGACTTATATCAGACCAAAATTTTTGAGAAAAATTTTTTTTGCGAATTTCTCCAATATCTCTGTGTTCTGATAGCCCCCAGAAGTATTCTAACTTTTATCGTGATGGATCGAATCGCTAAAGTGAAAAACAAAAGAGTTATATCAGCTAAAGGTCGCTATATTTGAGTAAAATTTTTTTTGCGAACTTCTCCAATATCTCTGTGTTCTGATAACCCCCAGAAGAGTTCAACTTTTATCATGATGGATCGAATCGCTAAAGTGAAAAACAAAGGTTATATCAGTCAAAGGTCGCAATATTTGAGTAAAATTTTTTTTGCGAATTTCTCCAATATCTCTGTGTTCTGATAGCCCCCAGAAGTATTCTAACTTTTATCATGATGGATCGAATCGCTAAAGTGAAAAACAAAAGAGTTATATCAGTCAAAGTTCGAAATATTTGAGTAAAATTTTTTTGCGAATTTCTCCAATATCTCTGTGTTCTGATAGCCACAAGAAGAGTTTTAACTTTTTTCATGATGGATCGAATCGCTAAAGAGAAAAACGAAAGACTTATATCCGACCAAAATTTTTGAGAAAAATTTTTTTTGCTAATTTCTCCAATATTTTTGTGTTCTGATAGCCCCCAGAAGAGTTTTAACATTTTTCATGATGGATCGAATCGCTAAGGTGAAAAACGAAAGACTTATATCAGACCAAAATTTTTGAGAAAAATTTTTTTTGCGAATTTCTCCAATATCTCTGTGTTCTGATAGCCCCCAGAAGTATTCTAACTTTTATCATGATGGATCGAATCGCTAAAGTGAAAAACAAAAGAGTTATATCAGCTAAAGTTCGCTATATTTGAGTAAAATTTTTTTTGCGAACTTCTCCAATATCTCTGTGTTCTGATAACCCCCAGAAGAGTTCAAACTTTTATCATGATGGATCGAATCGCTAAAGTGAAAAACAAAGGGTTATATCAGTCAAAGGTCGCAATATTTGAGTAAAATTTTTTTGCGAATTTCTCCAATATCTCTGTGTTCTGATAGCCCCCAGAAGAGTTTTAACTTTTTCATGATGGATCGAATCGCTAAAGTGAAAAACGAAAGACTTATATCAGACAAAAATTCTGAGAAAAATTTTTTTTGCGAATTTCTCCAATATCTCTGTGTTCTGATAGCCCCCAGAAGTATTCTAACTTTTATCATGATGGATCGAATCGCTAAAGTGAAAAACAAAAGAGTTATATCAGCTAAAGTCGCTATATTTGAGTAAAATTTTTTTTGCGAACTTCTCCAATATCTCTGTGTTCTGATAACCCCCAGAAGAGTTCTAACTTTTATCATGATGGATCGAATCGCTAAAGTGAAAAACAAAGAGTTATATCAGTCAAAGGTCGCAATATTTGAGTAAAATTTTTTTTGCGAATTTCTCCAATATCTCTGTGTTCTGATAGCCCCCAGAAGTATTCTAACTTTTATCATGATGGATCGAATCGCTAAAGTGAAAAACAAAAGAGTTATATCAGTCAAAGTTCGAAATACTTGAGTAAAATTTTTTTTGCGAATTTCTCCAATATCTCTGTGTTCTGATAGCCACAAGAAGAGTTTTAACTTTTTTCATGATGGATCGAATCGCTAAAGAGAAAAACGAAAGACTTATATCCGACCAAAATTTTTGAGAAAAATTTTTTTTGCTAATTTCTCCAATATTTTTGTGTTCTGATAGCCCCCAGAAGAGTTTTAACATTTTAAATGATGGATCGAATCGCTAAGGTGAAATACGAAAGACTTATATCAGACCAAAATTTTTGAGAAAAATTTTTTTTGCGAATTTCTCCAATATCTCTGTGTTCTGATAGCCCCCAGAAGTATTCTAACTTTTATCGTGATGGATCGAATCGCTAAAGTGTAAAACAAAAGAGTTATATCAGCTAAAGGTCGCTATAGTTGAGTAAAATTTTTTTTGCGAACTTCTCCAATATCTCTGTGTTCTGATAACCCCCAGGAGAGTTGAAACTTTTATCATGATGGATCGAATCGCTAAAGTGAAAAACAAAAGAGTTATATTAGTCAACGGTCGCAATATTTGAGTAAAATTTTTTTTGCCAATTTCTCCAATATCTCTGTGTTCTGATAGCCCCCAGAAGAGTTTTAACTTTTTTCATGATGGATCGAATCGCTAAAGTGAAAAACGAAAGACTTATATCAGACCAAAATTTTTGAGAAAAATTTTTTTTGCGAATTTCTCCAATATCTCTGTGTTCTGATAGCCCCCAGAAGTATTCTAACTTTTATCATGATGGATCGAATCGCTAAAGTGAAAAACAAAAGAGTTATATCAGTCAAAGGTCGCAATATTGGAGTAAATTTTTTTTGCGTATTTCTCCAATATCTCTGTGTTCTGATAGCCCCAAGAAGAGTTTTAACTTTTCTCATGATGGATCGAATCGCTAAAGTGAAAAACGAAAGACTTATATCCGCCCAAAATTTTAGAGAAAAATTTTTTTTGCGAATTTCTCCAATATCTCTGTGTTCTGATAGCCCACAGAAGTATTCTAACTTTTATCATGATGGATCGAATCGCTAAAGTGAAAAACAAAAGAGTTATATCAGCTAAAGTTCGCTATATTTGAGTAAAATTTTTTTGCGAACTTCTCCAATATCTCTGTGTTCTGATAACCCCCAGAAGAGTTCAAACTTTTATCATGATGGATCGAATCGCTAAAGTGAAAAACAAAAGAGTTATATCAGTCAAAGGTCGCAATATTGGAGTAAATTTTTTTTGCGAATTTCTCCAATATGTCTGTGTTCTGATAGCCCCAAGAAGAGTTTTAACTTTTTTCATGATGGATCGAATCGCTAAAGAGAAAAACGAAAGACTTATATCCGACCAAAATTTTTGAGAAAAATTTTTTTTGCTTGTTTCTCCAATATTTTTGTGTTCTGATAGCCCCCAGAAGAGTTTTAACATTTTTCATGATGGATCGATTCGCTAAAGTGAAAAACGAAGGACTTATATCAGACCAAAATTTTTGAGAAAAATTTTTTTTGCGAATTTCTCCAATATCTCTGTGTTCTGATAGCCCCCAGAAGTATTCTAACTTTTATCATGATGGATCGAATCGCTAAAGTGAAAAACAAAAGAGTTATATCAGTCAAGGGTCGCAATATTTGAGTAAAATTTTTTTTGCGAATTTCTCCAATATCTCTGTGTTCTGATAGCCCCCAGAAGAGTTTTAACTTTTTTCATGATGGATCGAATCGCTAAAGTGAAAAACGAAAGACTTATATCCGACCAAAGTTATTTGAGAAAAATTTTTTTTGCTAATTTCTCCAATATCTCTGTGTTCTGATAGCCCCCAGAAGAGTTTTAACTTCTATCATGATGGATCGAATCGCTAAAGTGAAAAACGAAAGAGTTATATCAGTCAAAGTCGAAATATTTGAGTAAAATTTTTTTTGCGAATTTCTCCAATATCTCTGTGTTCTGATAGCCCCCAGAAGTATTCTAACTTTTATCATGATGGATCGAATCGCTAAAGTGAAAAACGAAAGAGTTATATCAGTCAAAGTTCGAAATATTTGAGTAAAATTTTTTTTGCGAATTTCTCCAATATCTCTGTGTTCTGATAGCCCCCAGAAGAGTTTTAACTTTTATCATGATGGATCGAATCGCTAAAGTGAAAAACGAAAGACTTATATCAGACCAAAATTTTTGAGAAAAATTTTTTTTGCAAATTTCTCCAATATCTCTGTGTTCTGATAGCCCTCAGAACGGTTTTAACTTTTTCATGATGGATCGAATCGCTAAAGTGAAAAACGAAAGACTTATATCAGACCAAAATTTTTGAGAAAAATTTTTTTTGCGAATTTCTCCAATATCTCTGTGTTCTGATAGCCCCCAGAAGAGTTTTAACTTTTTTCATGATGGATCGAATCGCTAAAGTGAAAAACGAAAGACTTATATCAGACCAAAATTTTTGAGAAAAATTTTTTTTGCGAATTTCTCCAATATCTCTGTGTTCTGATAGCCCCCAGAAGTATTCTAACTTTTATCATGATGGATCGAATCGCTAAAGTGAAAAACAAAAGAGTTATATCAGCTAAAGGTCGCTATACTTGAGTAAAATTTTTTTTGCGAACTTCTCCAATATCTCTGTGTTCTGATAACCCCCAGAAGAGTTCAAACTTTTATCATGATGGATCGAATCGCTAAAGTGAAAAACAAAAGAGTTATATCAGTCAAGGGTCGCAATATTTGAGTAAAATTTTTTTTGCGAATTTCTCCAATATCTCTGTGTTCTGATAGCCCCCAGAAGTATTCTAACTTTTATCATGATGGATCGAATCGCTAAAGTGAAAAACAAAAGAGTTATATCAGTCAAAGTTCGAAATAATGGAGTATATTTTTTTTTGCGAATTTCTCCAATATCTCTGTGTTCTGATAGCCACAAGAAGAGTTTTAACTTTTTTCATGATGGATCGAATCGCTAAAGAGAAAAACGAAAGACTTATATCCAACCAAAATTTTTGAGAAAAATTTTTTTTGCTAATTTCTCCAATATTTTTGTGTTCTGATAGCCCCCAGAAGAGTTTTAACATTTTTCATGATGGATCGAATCGCTAAGGTGAAAAACGAAAGACTTATATCCGACCAAAATTTTTGAGAAAAATTTTTTTTGCGAATTTCTGCAATATCTCTGTGTTCTGATAGCCCCCAGAAGTATTCTAACTTTTATCGTGATGGATCGAATCGCTAAAGTGAAAAACAAAAGAGTTATATCAGCTAAAGGTCGCTATATTTGAGTAAAATTTTTTTTGCGAACTTCTCCAATATCTCTGTGTTCTGAAAACCCCCAGAAGAGTTCAAACTTTTATCATGATGGATCGAATCGCTAAAGTGAAAAACAAAGGGTTATATCAGTCAAAGGTCGCAATATTTGAGTAAAATTTTCTTTGCGAATTTCTCCAATATCTCTGTGTTCTGATAGCCCCCAGAAGTATTCTAACTTTTATCATGATGGATCGAATCGCTAAAGTGAAAAACAAAAGAGTTATATCAGTCAAAGTTCGAAATATTGGAGTAAATTTTTTTTGCGAATTTCTCCAATATCTCTGTGTTCTGATAGCCACAAGAAGAGTTTTAACTTTTTTCATGATGGATCGAATCGCTAAAGAGAAAAACGAAAGACTTATATCCGACCAAAATTTTTGAGAAAAATTTTTTTTGCTAATTTCTCCAATATTTTTGTGTTCTGATAGCCCCCAGAAGAGTTTTAACATTTTAAATGATGGATCGAATTGCTAAGGTGAAAAACGAAAGACTTATATCAGACCAAAATTTTTGAGAAAAATTTTTTTTGCGAATTTCTCCAATATCTCTGTGTTCTGATAGCCCCCAGAAGTATTCTAACTTTTATCATGATGGATCGAATCGCTAAAGTGAAAAACAAAAGAGTTATATCAGCTAAAGGTCGCTATACTTGAGTAAAATTTTTTTTGCGAACTTCTCCAATATCTCTGTGTTCTGATAACCCCCAGAAGAGTTCAAACTTTTATCATGATGGATCGAATCGCTAAAGTGAAAAACAAAAGAGTTATATCAGTCAAAGGTCGCAATATTTGAGTAAAATTTTTTTTGCGAATTTCTCCAATATCTCTGTGTTCTGATAGCCCCCAGAAGAGTTTTAACTTTTTTCATGATGGATCGAATCGCTAAAGTGAAAAACGAAAGAGTTATATCAGTCAAAGGTCGCAATATTGGAGTAAATTTTTTTTGCGTATTTCTCCAATATCTCTGTGTTCTGATAGCCCCAAGAAGAGTTTTAACTTTTCTCATGATGGATCGAATCGCTAAAGTGAAAAACGAAAGACATATATCAGACCAAAATGTTTGAGAAAAATTTTTTTTGCGAATTTCTCCAATATTTCTGTGTTCTGATAGCCCCTAGAAGAATTCTAACTTTTATTATGATGGATCGAATCGCTAAAGTGAAAAACAAAAGAGTTATATCAGCTAAAGTTCGCTATATTTGAGTAAAATTTTTTTTGCGAACTTCTCCAATATCTCTGTGTTCTGATAACCCCCAGAAGAGTTCAAACTTTTATCATGATGGATCGAATCGCTAAAGTGAAAAACAAAAGAGTTATATCAGTCAAAGGTCGCAATATTTGAGTAAAATTTTTTTTGCGAATTTCTCCAATATCTCTGTGTTCTGATAGCCCCCAGAAGTATTCTAACTTTTATCATGATGGATCGAATCGCTAAAGTGAAAAACAAAAGAGTTATATCAGTCAAAGGTTCGCAATATTGGAGTAAATTTTTTTTGCGAATTTCTCCAATATGTCTGTGTTCTGATAGCCCCAAGAAGAGTTTTAACTTTTTTCATGATGGATCGAATCGCTAAAGAGAAAAACGAAAGACTTATATCCGACCAAAATTTTTGAGAAAAATTTTTTTTGCTAATTTCTCCAATATTTTTGTGTTCTGATAGCCCCCAGAAGAGTTTTAACATTTTTCATGATGGATCGATTCGCTAAAGTGAAAAACGAAAGACTTATATCAGACCAAAATTTTTGAGAAAAATTTTTTTTGCGAATTTCTCCAATATCTCTGTGTTCTGATAGCCCCCAGAAGTATTCTAACTTTTATCATGATGGATCGAATCGCTAAAGTGAAAAACAAAAGAGTTATATCAGCTAAAGGTCGCTATATTTGAGTAAAATTTTTTTGCGAACTTCTCCAATATCTCTGTGTTCTGATAACCCCCAGAAGAGTTCAAACTTTTATCATGATGGATCGAATCGCTAAAGTGAAAAACAAAGGGTTATATCAGTCAAAGGTCGCAATATTTGAGTAAAATTTTTTTTGCGAATTTCTCCAATATCTCTGTGTTCTGATAGCCCCCAGAAGAGTTCTAACTTTTATCATGATGGATCGAATCGCTAAAGTGAAAAACGAAAGAGTTATATCAGTCAAATCGAATATTTGAGTAAAATTTTTTTTGCGAATTTCTCCAATATCTCTGTGTTCTGATAGCCCCCAGAAGAGTTCTAACTTTTATCATGATGGATCGAATCGCTAAAGTGAAAAACAAAGGGTTATATCAGTCAAAGGTCGCAATATTTGAGTAAAATTTTTTTTGCGAATTTCTCCAATATCTCTGTGTTCTGATAGCCCACAGAAGTATTCTAACTTTTATCATGATGGATCGAATCGCTAAAGTGAAAAACAAAAGAGTTATATCAGTCAAAGTTCGAAATATTGGAGTAAATTTTTTTTGCGAATTTCTCCAATATCTCTGTGTTCTGATAGCCACAAGAAGAGTTTTAACTTTTTTCATGATGGATCGAATCGCTAAAGAGAAAAACGAAAGACTTATATCCGACCAAAATTTTTGAGTAAAATTTTTTTTGCTAATTTCTCCAATATTTTTGTGTTCTGATAGCCCCCAGAAGAGTTTTAACATTTTTCATGATGGATCGAATCGCTAAGGTGAAAAACGAAAGACTTATATCAGACCAAAATTCTGAGAAAAATTTTTTTTGCGAATTTCTCCAATATCTCTGTGTTCTGATAGCCCCCAGAAGTATTCTAACTTTTATCGTGATGGATCGAATCGCTAAAGTGAAAAACAAAAGAGTTATATCAGCTAAAGTTCGCTATATTTGAGTAAAATTTTTTTTGCGAACTTCTCCAATATCTCTGTGTTCTGATAACCCCCAGAAGAGTTCAAACTTTTATCATGATGGATTGAATCGCTAAAGTGAAAAACAAAGTGTTATATCAGTCAAAGGTCGCAATATTTGAGTAAAATTTTTTTTGCGAATTTCTCCAATATCTCTGTGTTCTGATAGCCCCCAGAAGTATTCTAACTTTTATCATGATGGATCGAATCGCTAAAGTGAAAAACAAAAGAGTTATATCAGTCAAAGTTCGAAATATTGGAGTAAATTTTTTTTGCGAATTTCTCCAATATCTCTGTGTTCTGATAGCCACAAGAAGAGTTTTAACTTTTTTCATGATGGATCGAATCGCTAAAGAGAAAAACGAAAGACTTATATCCGACCAAAATTTTTGAGAAAAATTTTTTTTGCTAATTTCTCCAATATTTTTGTGTTCTGATAGCCCCCAGAAGAGTTTTAACATTTTAAATGATGGATCGAATCGCTAAGGTGAAAAACGAAAGACTTATATCAGACCAAAATTTTTGAGAAAAATTTTTTTTGCGAATTTCTCCAATATCTCTGTGTTCTGATAGCCCCCAGAAGTATTCTAACTTTTATCGTGATGGATCGAATCGCTAAAGTGTAAAACAAAAGTGTTATATCAGCTAAAGGTCGCTATAGTTGAGTAAAATTTTTTTGCGAACTTCTCCAATATCTCTGTGTTCTGATAACCCCCAGAAGAGTTGAAACTTTTATCATGATGGATCGAATCGCTAAAGTGAAAAACAAAAGAGTTATATTAGTCAACGGTCGCAATATTTGAGTAAAATTTTTTTTGCCAATTTCTCCAATATCTCTGTGTTCTGATAGCCCCCAGAAGAGTTTTAACTTTTTTCATGATGGATCGAATCGCTAAAGTGAAAAACGAAAGACTTATATCAGACCAAAATTTTTGAGAAAAATTTTTTTTGCGAATTTCTCCAATATCTCTGTGTTCTGATAGCCCCCAGAAGTATTCTAACTTTTATCATGATGGATCGAATCGCTAAAGTGAAAAACAAAAGAGTTATATCAGTCAAAGGTCGCAATATTGGAGTAAATTTTTTTTGCGTATTTCTCCAATATCTCTGTGTTCTGATAGCCCCAAGAAGAGTTTTAACTTTTCTCATGATGGATCGAATCGCTAAAGTGAAAAACGAAAGACTTATATCCGCCCAAAATTTTAGAGAAAAATTTTTTTTGCGAATTTCTCCAATATCTCTGTGTTCTGATAGCCCACAGAAGTATTCTAACTTTTATCATGATGGATCGAATCGCTAAAGTGAAAAACAAAAGAGTTATATCAGCTAAAGTTCGCTATATTTGAGTAAAATTTTTTTGCGAACTTCTCCAATATCTCTGTGTTCTGATAACCCCCAGAAGAGTTCAAACTTTTATCATGATGGATCGAATCGCTAAAGTGAAAAACAAAAGAGTTATATCAGTCAAAGGTCGCAATATTGGAGTAAATTTTTTTTGCGAATTTCTCCAATATGTCTGTGTTCTGATAGCCCCAAGAAGAGTTTTAACTTTTTTCATGATGGATCGAATCGCTAAAGAGAAAAACGAAAGACTTATATCCGACCAAAATTTTTGAGAAAAATTTTTTTTGCTTGTTTCTCCAATATTTTTGTGTTCTGATAGCCCCCAGAAGAGTTTTAACATTTTTCATGATGGATCGATTCGCTAAAGTGAAAAACGAAGGACTTATATCAGACCAAAATTTTTGAGAAAAATTTTTTTTGCGAATTTCTCCAATATCTCTGTGTTCTGATAGCCCCCAGAATTATTCTAACTTTTATCATGATGGATCGAATCGCTAAAGTGAAAAACAAAGAGTTATATCAGTCAAAGGTCGCAATATTTGAGTAAAATTTTTTTTGCGAATTTCTCCAATATGTCTGTGTTCTGATAGCCCAAAGAAGAGTTTTAACTTTTTTCATGATGGATCGAATCGCTAAAGTGAAAAACGAAAGTCTTATATCCGACCAAAGTATTTGAGAAAAATTTTTTTTCTAATTTCACCAATATTTTTGTGTTCTGATAGCCCCCAGAAGAGTTTTAACATTTTTCATGATGGATCGAATCGCTAAAGTGAAAAACGAAAGACTTATATCAGACCAATCGCAATTTTTGAGAAAAATTTTTTTTGCGAATTTCTCCAATATCTCTGTGTTCTGATAGCCCCCAGAAGTATTCTAACTTTTATCATGATGGATCGAATCGCTAAAGTGAAAAACGAAATAGATATATCAGTCAAAGTTCGAAATATTAGATTAAAATTTTTTTTGCGATTTTCTCTAATATCTCTGTGTTCTGATAGCCCCCAGAAGAGTTCTAACTTTTATCATGGATGGATCGAATCGCTAAAGTGAAAAACGAAAGACTTATATCAGACTAAAATTTTTGAGAAAAACTTTTTTTGCGAATTTCTCCAATATCTCTGTGTTCTGATAGCCCCCAGAAGAGTTCTAACTTTTATCATGATGGTTCGAATCGCTAAAGTGAAAAACGAAAGACTTATATCCGACCAAAATTTTTGAGAAAAATTTTTTTTGCTAATTTCTCCAATATTTTTGTGTTCTGATAGCCCCCAGAAGAGTTTTAACATTTTTCATGATGGATCGAATCGCTAAAGTGAAAAACGAAAGACTTATATCAGACCAAAATTTTTGAGAAAAATTTTTTTTGCGAATTTCTCCAATATCTCTGTGTTCTGATAGCCCCCAGAAGTATTCTAACTTTTATCATGATGGATCGAATCGCTAAAGTGAAAAACAAAAGAGTTATATCAGCTAAAGGTCGCTATATTTGAGTAAAATTTTTTTTGCGAACTTCTCCAATATCTCTGTGTTCTGATAACCCCCAGAAGAGTTTAAACTTTTATCATGATGGATCGAATCGCTAAAGTGAAAAACAAAGGGTTATATCAGTCAAAGGTCGCAATATTTGAGTAAAATTTTCTTTGCGAATTTCTCCAATATCTCTGTGTTCTGATAGCCCCCAGAAGTATTCTAACTTTTATCATGATGGATCGAATCGCTAAAGTGAAAAACAAAAGAGTTATATCAGTCAAAGTTCGAAATATTGGAGTAAATTTTTTTTGCGAATTTCTCCAATATCTCTGTGTTCTGATAGCCACAAGAAGAGTTTTAACTTTTTTCATGATGGATCGAATCGCTAAAGAGAAAAACGAAAGACTTATATCCGACCAAAATTTTTGAGAAAAATTTTTTTTGCTAATTTCTCCAATATTTTTGTGTTCTGATAGCCCCCAGAAGAGTTTTAACATTTTAAATGATGGATCGAATCGCTAAGGTGAAAAACGAAAGACTTATATCAGACCAAAATTTTTGAGAAAAATTTTTTTTGCGAATTTCTCCAATATCTCTGTGTTCTGATAGCCCCCAGAAGTATTCTAACTTTTATCGTGATGGATCGAATCGCTAAAGTGAAAAACAAAAGACTTATATCAGCTAAAGTTCGCTATATTTGAGTAAAATTTTTTTTGCGAACTTCTCCAATATCTCTGTGTTCTGATAGCCCCCACAAGAGTTTTAACTTTTTTCATGATGGATCGAATCGCTAAAGTGAAACACGAATGTCTTATATCAGTCAGAGTTCGAAATTTTTGAGTAAAATTTTTTTTGGGAATTTCTCCAATATTTCTTTGTTCTGATAGCCCCCAGAAGAGTTCTAACTTTTATCATGATGGATCGAATCGCTAAAGTGAAAAACGAAAGATTTATATCAGTCAAAGCTCGCAATATTGGAGTAAATTTTTTTTGCGAATTTCTACAATATCTCTGTGTTCTGATAGCCCCCAGAAGTATTCTAACTTTTATCATGATGGATCGAATCGCTAAAGTGAAAAACAAAAGAGTTATATCAGTCAAAGTTCGAAATATTGGAGTATATTTTTTTTGCGAATTTCTCCAATATTTCTGTGTTCTGATAGCCACAAGAAGAGTTTTAACTTTTTTCATGATGGATCGAATCGCTAAAGAGAAAAACGAAAGACTTATATCCGACCAAAATTTTTGAGAAAAATTTTTTTTGCTAATTTCTCCAATATTTTTGTGTTCTGATAGCCCCCAGAAGAGTTTTAACATTTTAAATGATGGATCGAATCGCTAAGGTGAAAAACGAAAGACTTATATCAGACCAAAATTTTTGAGAAAAATTTTTTTTGCGAATTTCTCCAATATCTCTGTGTTCTGATAGCCCCCAGAAGTATTCTAACTTTTATCATGATGGATCGAATCGCTAAAGTGAAAAACAAAAGAGTTATATCAGTCAAAGTTCGCAATATTGAAGTAAAACTTTTTTTGCGAATTTCTCCAATATCGCTGTGTTCTGATAGCCCCAAGAAGAGTTTTAACTTTTTTCATGATGGATCGAATCGCTAAAGTGAAACACGAAAGACTTATATCAGTCAGAGTTCGAAATTTTTGAGTAAAATTTTTTTTGCGAATTTCTCCAATATCTCTGTGTTCTGATAGCCCCCAGAAGTATTCTAACTTTTATCATGATGGATCGAATCGCTAAAGTGAAAAACGAAAGACTTATATCAGACCAAAATTTTTGAGAAAAATTTTTTTTGCGAATTTCTCCAATATCTCTGTGTTCTGATAGCCCCCAGAAGTATTCTAACTTTTATCGTGATGGATCGAATCGCTAAAGTGTAAAACAAATGTGTTATATCAGCTAAAGGTCGCTATAGTTGAGTAAAATTTTTTTTGCGAACTTCTCCAATATCTCTGTGTTCTGATAACCCCCAGGAGAGTTGAAACTTTTATCATGATGGATCGAATCGCTAAAGTGAAAAACAAAAGAGTTATATTAGTCAACGGTCGCAATATTTGAGTAAAATTTTTTTTGCCAATTTCTCCAATATCTCTGTGTTCTGATAGCCCCCAGAAGAGTTTTAACTTTTTTCATGATGGATCGAATCGCTAAAGTGAAAAACGAAAGACTTATATCAGACCAAAATTTTTGAGAAAAATTTTTTTTGCGAATTTCTCCAATATCTCTGTGTTCTGATAGCCCCCAGAAGTATTCTAACTTTTATCATGATGGATCGAATCGCTAAAGTGAAAAACAAAAGAGTTATATCAGTCAAAGGTCGCAATATTGGAGTAAATTTTTTTTGCGTATTTCTCCAATATCTCTGTGTTCTGATAGCCCCAAGAAGAGTTTTAACTTTTCTCATGATGGATCGAATCGCTAAAGTGAAAAACGAAAGACTTATATCCGCCCAAAATTTTAGAGAAAAATTTTTTTTGCGAATTTCTCCAATATCTCTGTGTTCTGATAGCCCACAGAAGTATTCTAACTTTTATCATGATGGATCGAATCGCTAAAGTGAAAAACAAAAGAGTTATATCAGCTAAAGTTCGCTATATTTGAGTAAAATTTTTTTGCGAACTTCTCCAATATCTCTGTGTTCTGATAACCCCCAGAAGAGTTCAAACTTTTATCATGATGGATCGAATCGCTAAAGTGAAAAACAAAAGAGTTATATCAGTCAAAGGTCGCAATATTGGAGTAAATTTTTTTTGCGAATTTCTCCAATATGTCTGTGTTCTGATAGCCCCAAGAAGAGTTTTAACTTTTTTCATGATGGATCGAATCGCTAAAGAGAAAAACGAAAGACTTATATCCGACCAAAATTTTTGAGAAAAATTTTTTTTGCTTGTTTCTCCAATATTTTTGTGTTCTGATAGCCCCCAGAAGAGTTTTAACATTTTTCATGATGGATCGATTCGCTAAAGTGAAAAACGAAGGACTTATATCAGACCAAAATTTTTGAGAAAAATTTTTTTTGCGAATTTCTCCAATATCTCTGTGTTCTGATAGCCCCCAGAATTATTCTAACTTTTATCATGATGGATCGAATCGCTAAAGTGAAAAACACAAGAGTTATATCAGTCAAAGGTCGCAATATTTGAGTAAAATTTTTTTTGTCGAATTTCTCCAATATCTCTGTGTTCTGATAGCCCCCAGAAGAGTTTTAACTTTTTTCATGATGGATCGAATCGCTAAAGTGAAAAACGAAAGTCTTATATCCGACCAAAGTATTTGAGAAAAATTTTTTTTCTAATTTCACCAATATTTTTGTGTTCTGATAGCCCCCAGAAGAGTTTTAACATTTTTCATGATGGATCGAATCGCTAAAGTGAAAAACGAAAGACTTATATCAGACCAAAATTTTTGAGAAAAATTTTTTTTGCGAATTTCTCCAATATCTCTGTGTTCTGATAGCCCCCAGAAGTATTCTAACTTTTATCATGATGGATCGAATCGCTAAAGTGAAAAACGAAATAGATATATCAGTCAAAGTTCGAAATATTAGATTAAAATTTTTTTTGCGATTTTCTCTAATATCTCTGTGTTCTGATAGCCCCCAGAAGAGTTCTAACTTTTATCATGGAGGATCGAATCGCTAAAGTGAAAAACGAAAGACTTATATCAGACTAAAATTTTTGAGAAAAACTTTTTTTGCGAATTTCTCCAATATCTCTGTAATCTGATAGCCCCCAGAAGAGTTCAAACTTTTATCATGATGGTTAGAATCGCTAAAGTGAAAAACGAAAGACTTATATCCGACCAAAATTTTTGAGAAAAATTTTTTTTGCTAATTTCTCCAATATTTTTGTGTTCTGATAGCCCCCAGAAGAGTTTTAACATTTTTCATGATGGATCGAATCGCTAAGGTGAAAAACGAAAGACTTATATCAGACCAAAATTTTTGAGAAAAATTTTTTTTGCGAATTTCTCCAATATCTCTGTGTTCTGATAGCCCCCAGAAGTATTCTAACTTTTATCGTGATGGATCGAATCGCTAAAGTGAAAAACAAAAGAGTTATATCAGCTAAAGGTCGCTATATTTGAGTAAAATTTTTTTTGCGAACTTCTCCAATATCTCTGTGTTCTGATAACCCCCAGAAGAGTTTAAACTTTTATCATAATGGATCGAATCGCTAAAGTGAAAAACAAAGGGTTATATCAGTCAAAGGTCGCAATATTTGAGTAAAATTTTTTTTGCGAATTTCTCCAATATTTCTGTGTTCTGATAGCCCCCAGAAGTATTCTAACTTTTATCATGATGGATCGAATCGCTAAAGTGAAAAACAAAAGAGTTATATCAGTCAAAGTTCGAAATATTGGAGTATATTTTTTTTGCGAATTTCTCCAATATCTCTGTGTTCTGATAGCCACAAGAAGAGTTTTAACTTTTTTCATGATGGATCGAATCGCTAAAGAGAAAAACGAAAGACTTATATCCGACCAAAATTTTTGAGAAAAATTTTTTTTGCTAATTTCTCCAATAAGTTTGTGTTCTGATAGCCCCCAGAAGAGTTTTAACATTTTAAATGATGGATCGAATCGCTAAGGTGAAAAACGAAAGACTTATATCAGACCAAAATTTTTGAGAAAAATTTTTTTTGCGAATTTCTCCAATATCTCTGTGTTCTGATAGCCCCCAGAAGTATTCTAACTTTTATCGTGATGGATCGAATCGCTAAAGTGAAAAACAAAAGACTTATATCAGCTAAAGTTCGCTATATTTGAGTAAAATTTTTTTTGCGAACTTCTCCAATATCTCTGTGTTCTGATAGCCCCCACAAGAGTTTTAACTTTTTTCATGATGGATCGAATCGCTAAAGTGAAACACGAATGTCTTATATCAGTCAGAGTTCGAAATTTTTGAGTAAAATTTTTTTTGGGAATTTCTCCAATATTTCTTTGTTCTGATAGCCCCCAGAAGAGTTCTAACTTTTATCATGATGGATCGAATCGCTAAAGTGAAAAACAAAAGAGTTATATCAGTCAAAGGTCGCAATATTTGAGTAAAACTTTTTTTGCGAATTTCTCCAATATCTCTGTGTTCTGATAGCCCCCAGAAGTATTCTAACTTTTATCATGATGGATAGAATCGCTAAAGTGAAAAACAAAAGTGTTATATCAGTCAAAGTTCGCAATATTGGAGTATATTTTTTTTGCGAATTTCTCCAATATTTCTGTGTTCTGATAGCCACAAGAAGAGTTTTAACTTTTTTCATGATGGATCGAATCGCTAAAGTGAAAAACGAAAGACTTATATCCGACCAAAATTTTTGAGAAAAATTTTTTTTGCGAATTTCTCCAATATTTTTGTGTTCTGATAGCCCCCAGAAGAGTTTTAACATTTTAAATGATGGATCGAATCGCTAAAGTGAAAAACGAAAGACTTATATCCGACCAAAATTTTTGAGAAAAATTTTTTTTGCGAATTTCTCCAATATCTCTGTGTTCTGATAGCCCCCAGAAGTATTCTAACTTTTATCATGATGGATCGAATCGCTAAAGTGAAAAACAAAAGAGTTATATCAGTCAAAGGTCGCAATATTGAAGTAAAACTTTTTTTGCGAATTTCTCCAATATCGCTGTGTTCTGATAGCCCCAAGAAGAGTTTTAACTTTTTTCATGATGGATCGAATCGCTAAAGTGAAACACGAAAGACTTATATCAGTCAGAGTTCGAAATTTTTGAGTAAAATTTTTTTTGCGAATTTCTCCAATATTTCTGTGTTCTGATAGCCCCCAGAAGAGTTCTAACTTTTATCATGATTGATCGAATCGCTAAAGTGAAAAACGAAAGACTTATATCAGACCAAAATTTTTGAGAAAAACTTTTTTTGCGAATTTCTCCAATATCTCTGTGTTCTGATAGCCCCCAGAAGTATTCTAACTTTTATCATGATGGATCGAATCGCTAAAGTGAAAAACAAAAGAGTTATATCAGCTAAAGGTCGCTATATTTGAGTAAAATTTTTTTTGCGAACTTCTCCAATATCTCTGTGTTCTGATAACCCCCAGAAGAGTTCAAACTTTTATCATGATGGATTGAATCGCTAAAGTGAAAAACAAAAGAGTTATATCAGTCAAAGGTCGCAATATTTGAGTAAAATTTTTTTTGCGAATTTCTCCAATATCTCTGTGTTCTGATAGCCCCCAGAAGTATTCTAACTTTTATCATGATGGATAGAATCGCTAAAGTGAAAAACAAAAGTGTTATATCAGTCAAAGGTCGCAATATTGGAGTAAATTTTTTTTGCGAATTTCTCCAATATGTCTGTGTTCTGATAGCCCCAAGAAGAGTTTTAACTTTTTTTATGACGGATCGAATCGCTAAAGAGAAAAACGAAAGACATATATCCGACCTAAATTTTTGAGAAAAATTTTTTTTGCTAATTTCTCCAATATTTTTGTGTTCTGATAGCCCCCAGAAGAGTTTTAGATTTTTCATGATGGATCGATTCGCTAAAGTGAAAAACGAAAGACTTATATCAGACCAAAATGTTTGAGAAAAATTTTTTTTGCGAATTTCTCCTATATCTTTGTGTTCTGATAGCCCCCAGAAGTATTCTAACTTTAACATGATGGATCGAATCGCTAAAGTGAAAAACAAAAGAGTTATATCAGCTAAAGGTCGCTATATTTGAGTAAAATTTTTTTGCGAACTTCTCCAATATCTCTGTGTTCTGATAACCCCCAGAAGAGTTCAAACTTTTATCATGATGGATCGAATCGCTAAAGTGAAAAACAAAGGGTTATATCAGTCAAAGGTCGCAATATTTGAGTAAAATTTTTTTTGCGAATTTCTCCAACATCTCTGTGTTCTGATAGCCCCCAGAAGTATTCTAACTTTTATCATGATGGATCAAATCGCTAAAGTGAAAAACAAAAGAGTTATATCAGTCAAAGTTCGAAATATTGGAGTATATTTTTTTTGCGAATTTCTCCAATATTTCTGTGTTCTGATAGCCACAAGAAGAGTTTTAACTTTTTTCATGATGGATCGAATCGCTAAAGAGAAAAACGAAAGACTTATATCCGACCAAAATTTTTGAGAAAAATTTTTTTTGCTAATTTCTCCAATATTTATGTGTTCTGATAGCCCCCAGAAGAGTTTTAACATTTTAAATGATGGATCGAATCGCTAAGGTGAAAAACGAAAGACTTATATCAGACCAAAATTTTTGAGAAAAATTTTTTTTGCGAATTTCTCCAATATCTCTGTGTTCTGATAGCCCCCAGAAGTATTCTAACTTTTATCATGATGGATCGAATCGCTAAAGTGAAAAACAAAAGAATTATATCAGCTAAAGGTCGCTATATTTGAGTAAAATTTTTTTTGCGAACTTCTCCAATATCTCTGTGTTCTGATAACCCCCAGAAGAGTTCAAACTTTTATCATGATGGATCGAATCGCTAAAGTGAAAAACAAAAGAGTTATATCAGTCAAAAGTCGCAATATTTGAGTAAAATTTTTTTTGCGAATTTCTCCAATATCTCTGTGTTCTGATAGCCCCCAGAAGTATTCTAACTTTTATCATGATGGATCGAATCGCTAAAGTGAAAAACAAAAGAGTTATATCAACTAAAGGTCGCTATAATTGAGTTAAATTTTTTTTGCGAACTTCTCCAATATCTCTGTGTTCTGATAACCCCCAGAAGAGTTTAAACTTTTATCATAATGGATCGAATCGCTAAAGTGAAAAACAAAGGGTTATATCAGTCAAAGGTCGCAATATTTGAGTAAAATTTTTTTTGCGAATTTCTCCAATATCTCTGTGTTCTGATAGCCCCCAGAAGTATTCTAACTTTTATCATGATGGATCGAATCGCTAAAGTGAAAAACAAAAGAGTTATATCAGTCAAAGTCCGCAATATTGGAGAAAACTTTTTTTGCGTATTTCTCCAATGTCTCTGTGTTCTGATAGCCCCAAGAAGAGTTTTAACTTTTCTCATGATGGATCGAATCGCTAAAGTGAAAAACGAAAGACTTATATCCGACCAAAATTTTAGAGAAAAATTTTTTTTGCGAATTTCTCCAATATCTCTGTGTTCTGATAGCCCACAGAAGTATTCTAACTTTTATCATGATGGATCGAATCGCTAAAGTGAAAAACAAAAGGGTTATATCAGCTAAAGTTCGCTATATTTGAGTGAAATTTTTTTTGCGAACTTCTCCAATATCTCTGTGTTCTGATAACCCCCAGAAGAGTTCAAACTTTTATCATGATGGATCGAATCGCTAAAGTGAAAAACAAAAGAGTTATATCAGTCAAAGGTCGCAATATTTGAGTAAAATTTTTTTTGCGAATTTCTCCAATATCTCTGTGTTCTGATAGCCCCCAGAAGTATTCTAACTTTTATCATGATGGATCGAATCGCTAAAGTGAAAAACGAAATAGATATATCAGTCAAAGTTCGAAATATTTGATTAAAATTTTTTTTGCGAATTTCTCCAATATCTCTGTGTTCTGATAGCCCCCAGAAGAGTTTTAACTTTTTTCATGATGGATCGAATCGCTAAAGAGAAACACGAAAGTCTTATATCAGTCAGAGTTCGAAATTTTTGAGTAAAATTTTTTTTGGGAATTTCTCCAATATTTCTGTGTTCTGATAGCCCCCAGAAGAGTTCTAACATTTATCATGATGGATCGAATCGCTAAAGTGAAAAACGAAAGACTTATATCAGACCAAAGTTTTTGAGAAAAACTTTTTTTGCGAATTTCTCCAATATCTCTGTAATCTGATAGGCCCCAGAAGAGTTCAAACTTTTATCATGATGGTTAGAATCGCTAAAGTGAAAAACAAAAGACTTATATCAGACCAAAGTTTTTGAGAAAAATATTTTTTGCGAATTTCTCCAATATCTATGTGTTCTGATAGCCCCCAGAAGTATTCTAACTTTTATCATGATGGAACGAATCGCTAAAGTGAAAAACAAAAGATTTATATCAGTCAAAGCTCGCAATATTGGAGTAAATTTTTTTTGCGAATTTCTACAATATCTCTGTGTTCTGAAAGCCCCAAAAAGTGTTTTAACTTTTTTCATGATGGATCGAATCGCTAAAGTGAAAAACGAAAGACTTATATCCGACCAAAATTTTTGAGAAAAATTTTTTTTGCGAATTTCTCCAATATCTCTGTGTTCTGATAGCCCCCAGAAGTATTCTAACTTTTATCATGATGGATCGAATCGCTAAAGTGAAAAACAAAAGAATTATATCAGCTAAAGGTCGCTATATTTGAGTAAAATTTTTTTTGCGAACTTATCCAATATCTCTGTGTTCTGATAACCCCCAGAAGAGTTCAAACTTTTATCATGATGGATCGAATCGCTAAAGTGAAAAACAAAAGAGTTATATCAGTCAAAAGTCGCAATATTTGAGTAAAATTTTTTTTGCGAATTTCTCCAATATCTCTGTGTTCTGATAGCCCCCAGAAGTATTCTAACTTTTATCATGATGGATCGAATCGCTAAAGTGAAAAACAAAAGAGTTATATCAGTCAAAGGTCGCAATATTGGAGTAAATTTTTATTGCATATTTCTCCAATATGTCTGTGTTCTGATAGCCCCAAGAAGAGTTTTAACTTTTTTCATGATGGATCGAATCGCTAAAGAGAAAAACGAAAGACTTATATCCGACCAAAATTTTTGAGAAAAATTTTTTTTGCTAATTTCTCCAATATTTTTGTGTTCTGATAGCCCCCAGAAGAGTTTTAACATTTTTCATGATGGATCGAATCGCTAAGGTGAAAAACGAAAGACTTATATCAGACCAAAATTTTTGAGAAAAATTTTTTTTGCGAATTTCTCCAATATCTCTGTGTTCTGATAGCCCCCAGAAGTATTCTAACTTTTATCGTGTTGGATCGAATCGCTAAAGTGAAAAACAAAAGAGTTATATCAGCTAAAGGTCGCTATATTTGAGTAAAATTTTTTTTGCGAACTTCTCCAATATCTCTGTGTTCTGATAACCCCCAGAAGAGTTTAAACTTTTATCATGATGGATCGAATCGCTAAAGTGAAAAACAAAGGGTTATATCAGTCAAAGGTCGCAATATTTGAGTAAAATTTTTTTTGCGAATTTCTCCAATATCTCTGTGTTCTGATAGCCCCCAGAAGTATTCTAACTTTTATCATGATGGATCGAATCGCTAAAGTGAAAAACAAAAGAGTTATATCAGTCAAAGTTCGAAATATTGGAGTAAATTTTTTTTGCGAATTTCTCCAATATCTCTGTGTTCTGATAGCCACAAGAAGAGTTTTAACTTTTTTCATGATGGATCGAATCGCTAAAGAGAAAAACGAAAGACTTATATCCGACCAAAATTTTTGAGAAAAATTTTTTTTGCTAATTTCTCCAATATTTTTGTGTTCTGATAGCCCCCAGAAGAGTTTTAACATTTTAAATGATGGATCGAATCGCTAAGGTGAAAAACGAAAGACTTATATCAGACCAAAATTTTTGAGAAAAATTTTTTTTGCGAATTTCTTCAATATCTCTGTGTTCTGATAGCCCCCAGAAGTATTCTAACTTTTATCGTGATGGATCGAAACGCTAAAGTGAAAAACAAAAGACTTATATCAGCTAAAGTTCGCTATATTTGAGTAAAATTTTTTTTGCGAACTTCTCCAATATCTCTGTGTTCTGATAACCCCCAGAAGAGTTCAAACTTTTATCATGATGGATCGAATCGCTAAAGTGAAAAACAAAAGAGTTATATTAGTCAAAGGTCGCAATATTTGAGTAAAATTTTTTTTGCCAATTTCTCCAATATCTCTGTGTTCTGATAGCCCCCAGAAGAGTTTTAACTTTTTTCATGATGGATCGAATCGCTAAAGTGAAAAACGAAAGACTTATATCAGACCAAAGTTTTTGAGAAAAATTTTTTTTGCGAATTTCTCCAATATCTCTGTGTTCTGATAGCCCCCAGAAGTATTCTAACTTTTATCATGATGGATCGAATCGCTAAAGTGAAAAACAAAAGAGTTATATCAGTCAAAGGTCGCAATATTGGAGAAAACTTTTTTTGCGTATTTCTCCAATATCTCTGTGTTCTGATAGCCCCAAGAAGAGTTTTAACTTTTCTCATGATGGATCGAATCGCTAAAGTGAAAAACGAAAGACTTATATCCGACCAAAATGTTAGAGAAAAATTTTTTTTGCGAATTTCTCCAATATCTCAGTGTTCTGATAGCCCACAGAAGTATTCTAACTTTTATCATGATGGATCGAATCGCTAAAGTGAAAAACAAAAGAGTTATATCAGCTAAAGTTCGCTATATTTGAGTAAAATTTTTTTTGCGAACTTCTCCAATATCTCTGTGTTCTGATAACCCCCAGAAGAGTTCAAACTTTTATCATGATGGATCGAATCGCTAAAGTGAAAAACAAAAGAGTTATATCAGTCAAGGGTCGCAATATTTGAGTAAAATTTTTTTTGCGAATTTCTCCAATATCTCTGTGTTCTGATAGCCCCCAGAAGTATTCTAACTTTTATCATGATGGATCGAATCGCTAAAGTGAAAAACAAAAGAGTTATATCAGTCAAAGTTCGCAATATTGGAGAAAATTTTTTTTGCGTATTTCTCCAATGTCTCTGTGTTCTGATAGCCCCAAGAAGAGTTTTAACTTTTCTCATGATGGATCGAATCGCTAAAGTGAAAAACGAAAGACTTATATCCGACCAAAATTTTTGAGAAAAATTTTTTTTGCGAATTTCTCCAATATCTCTGTGTTCTGATAGCCCACAGAAGTATTCTAACTTTTATCATGATGGATCGAATCGCTAAAGTGAAAAACAAAAGGGTTATATCAGCTAAAGTTCGCTATATTTGAGTAAAATTTTTTTTGCGAACTTCTCCAATATCTCTGTGTTCTGATAACCCCCAGAAGAGTTGAAACTTTTATCATGATGGATCGAATCGCTAAAGTGAAAAACAAAAGAGTTATATCAGTCAAAGGTCGCAATATTTGAGTAAAATTTTTTTTGCGAATTTCTCCAATATCTCTGTGTTCTGATAGCCCCCAGAAGTATTTTAACTTTTATCATGATGGATCGAATCGCTAAAGTGAAAAACAAAAGAGTTATATCAGTCAAAGTTCGAAATATTGGAGTAAATTTTTTTTGCGAATTTCTCCAATATCTCTGTGTTCTGATAGCCACAAGAAGAGTTTTAACTTTTTTCATGATGGATCGAATCGCTAAAGAGAAAAACGAAAGTCTTATATCCGACCAAAATTTTTGAGAAAAATTTTTTTTGCTAATTTCTCCAATATTTTTGTGTTCTGATAGCCCCCAGAAGAGTTTTAACATTTTTCATGATGGATCGAATCGCTAAAGTGAAAAACGAAAGACTTATATCAGACCAAAATTTGTGAGAAAAATTTTTTTTGCGAATTTCTCCAATATCTCTGTGTTCTGATAGCCACCAGAAGTATTCTAACTTTTATCATGATGGATCGAATCGCTAAAGTGAAAAACAAAAGAGTTATATCAGCTAAAGGTCGCTATATTTGAGTAAAATTTTTTTTGCGAACTTCTCCAATATCTCTGTGTTCTGATAACCCCCAGAAGAGTTCAAACTTTTATCATGATGGATCGAATCGCTAAAGTGAAAAACAAAGGGTTATATCAGTCAAAGGTCGCAATATTTGAGTAAAATTTTTTTGCGAATTTCTCCAATATCTCTGTGTTCTGATAGCCCCCAGAAGTATTCTAACTTTTATCATGATGGATCGAATCGCTAAAGTGAAAAACAAAAGAGTTATATCAGCTAAAGGTCGCTATATTTGAGTAAAATTTTTTTTGCGAACTTCTCCAATATCTCTGTGTTCTGATAACCCCCAGAAGAGTTCAAACTTTTATCATGATGGATTGAATCGCTAAAGTGAAAAACAAAAGAGTTATATCAGTCAAAGGTCGCAATATTTGAGTAAAATTTTTTTTGCGAATTTCTCCAATATCTCTGTGTTCTGATAGCCCCCAGAAGTATTCTAACTTTTATCATGATGGATAGAATCGCTAAAGTGAAAAACAAAAGTGTTATATCAGTCAAAGTTCGCAATATTGGAGTAAATTTTTTTTGCGAATTTCTCCAATATGTCTGTGTTCTGATAGCCACAAGAAGAGTTTTAACTTTTTTCATGATGGATCGAATCGCTAAAGAGAAAAACGAAAGACATATATCCGACCTAAATTTTTGAGAAAAATTTTTTTTGCTAATTTCTCCAATATTTTTGTGTTCTGATAGCCCCCAGAAGAGTTTTAAGATTTTTCATGATGGATCGATTCGCTAAAGTGAAAAACGAAAGACTTATATCAGACCAAAATGTTAGAGAAAAATTTTTTTTGCGAATTTCTCCTATATCTTTGTGTTCTGATAGCCCCCAGAAGTATTCTAACTTTTATCATGATGGATCGAATCGCTAAAGTGAAAAACAAAAGAGTTATATCAGCTAAAGGTCGCTATATTTGAGTAAAATTTTTTTTGCGAACTTCTCCAATATCTCTGTGTTCTGATAACCCCCAGAAGAGTTCAAACTTTTATCATGATGGATCGAATCGCTAAAGTGAAAAACAAAGGGTTATATCAGTCAAAGGTCGCAATATTTGAGTAAAATTTTTTTGCGAATTTCTCCAATATCTCTGTGTTCTGATAGCCCACAGAAGTATTCTAACTTTTATCATGATGGATCGAATCGCTAAAGTGAAAAACAAAAGAGTTATATCAGTCAAAGTTCGAAATATTGGAGTAAATTTTTTTTGCGAATTTCTCCAATATCTCTGTGTTCTGATAGCCACAAGAAGAGTTTTAACTTTTTTCATGATGGATCGAATCGCTAAAGAGAAAAACGAAAGACTTATATCCAACCAAAATTTTTGAGAAAAATTTTTTTTGCTAATTTCTCCAATATTTTTGTGTTCTGATAGCCCCCAGAAGAGTTTTAACATTTTTCATGATGGATCGAATCGCTAAGGTGAAAAACGAAAGACTTATATCAGACCAAAATTTTTGAGAAAAATTTTTTTTGCGAATTTCTCCAATATCTCTGTGTTCTGATAGCCCCCAGAAGTATTCTAACTTTTATCGTGATGGATCGAATCGCTAAAGTGAAAAACAAAAGAGTTATATCAGCTAAAGGTCGCTATATTTGAGTAAAATTTTTTTTGCGAACTTCTCCAATATCTCTGTGTTCTGATAACCCCCAGAAGAGTTCAAACTTTTATCATGATGGATCGAATCGCTAAAGTGAAAAACAAAGGGTTATATCAGTCAAAGGTCGCAATATTTGAGTAAAATTTTTTTTGCGAATTTCTCCAATATCTCTGTGTTCTGATAGCCCCCAGAAGTATTCTAACTTTTATCATGATGGATCGAATCGCTAAAGTGAAAAACAAAAGAGTTATATCAGTCAAAGTTCGCAATATTGGAGAAAACTTTTTTTGCGTATTTCTCCAATGTCTCTGTGTTCTGATAGCCCCAAGAAGAGTTTTAACTTTTCTCATGATGGATCGAATCGCTAAAGTGAAAAACGAAAGACTTATATCCGACCAAAATTTTAGAGAAAAATTTTTTTTGCGAATTTCTCCAATATCTCTGTGTTCTGATAGCCCACAGAAGTATTCTAACTTTTATCATGATGGATCGAATCGCTAAAGTGAAAAACAAAAGGGTTATATCAGCTAAAGTTCGCTATATTTGAGTGAAATTTTTTTTGCGAACTTCTCCAATATCTCTGTGTTCTGATAACCCCCAGAAGAGTTCAAACTTTTATCATGATGGATCGAATCGCTAAAGTGAAAAACAAAAGAGTTATATCAGTCAAAGGTCGCAATATTTGAGTAAAATTTTTTTTGCGAATTTCTCCAATATCTCTGTGTTCTGATAGCCCCCAGAAGTATTTTAACTTTTATCATGATGGATCGAATCGCTAAAGTGAAAAACAAAAGAGTTATATCAGTCAAAGTTCGAAATATTGGAGTAAATTTTTTTTGCGAATTTCTCCAATATCTCTGTGTTCTGATAGCCACAAGAAGAGTTTTAACTTTTTTCATGATGGATCGAATCGTTAAAGAGAAAAACGAAAGACTTATATCCGACCAAAATTTTTGAGAAAAATTTTTTTTGCTAATTTCTCCAATATTTTTGTGTTCTGATAGCCCCCAGAAGAGTTTTAAGATTTTTCATGATGGATCGATTCGCTAAAGTGAAAAACGAAAAACTTATATCAGACCAAAATGTTTGAGAAAAATTTTTTTTGCGAATTTCTCCTATATCTTTGTGTTCTGATAGCCCCCAGAAGTATTCTAACTTTTATCATGATGGATCGAATCGCTAAAGTGAAAAACAAAAGAGTTATATCAGCTAAAGGTCGCTATATTTGAGTAAAATTTTTTTTGCGAACTTCTCCAATATCTCTGTGTTCTGATAACCCCCAGAAGAGTTCAAACTTTTATCATGATGGATCGAATCGCTAAAGTGAAAAACAAAGGGTTATATCAGTCAAAGGTCGCAATATTTGAGTAAAATTTTTTTTGCGAATTTCTCCAATATCTCTGTGTTCTGATAGCCCCCAGAAGTATTCTAACTTTTATCATGATGGATCGAATCGCTAAAGTGAAAAACGAAATAGATATATCAGTCAAAGTTCGAAATATTTGATTAAAATTTTTTTTGCGAATTTCTCCAATATCTCTGTATTCTGATAGCCCCCATAAGAGTTTTAACTTTTTTCATGATGGATCGAATCGCTAAAGAGAAACACGAAAGTCTTATATCAGTCAGAGTTCGAAATTTTTGAGTAAAATTTTTTTTGGGAATTTCTCCAATATTTCTGTGTTCTGATAGCCCCCAGAAGAGTTCTAACATTTATCATGATGGATCGAATCAGTAAGTGAAAAACGAAAGACTTATATCAAACCAAAATTTTTGAGAAAAACTTTTTTTGCGAATTTCTCCAATATCTCTGTAATCTGATAGGCCCCAGAAGAGTTCAAACTTTTATCATGATGGTTAGAATCGCTAAAGTGAAAAATAAAAGACTTATATCAGACCAAAATTTTTGAGAAAAATATTTTTTGCGAATTTCTCCAATATCTCTGTGTTCTGATAGCCCCCAGAAGTATTCTAACTTTTATCATGATGGAACGAATCGCTAAAGTGAAAAACAAAAGATTTATATCAGTCAAAGCTCGCAATATTGGAGTAAATTTTTTTTGCGAATTTCTCCAATATATCTGTGTTCTGAAAGCCCCAAGAAGTGTTTTAACTTTTTTCATGATGGATCGAATCGCTAAAGTGAAAAACGAAAGACTTATATCCGACCAAAATTTTTGAGAAAAATTTTTTTTGCGAATTTCTTCAATATCTCTGTGTTCTGATAGCCCCCAGAAGTATTCTAACTTTTATCGTGATGGATCGAATCGCTAAAGTGAAAATCAAAAGACTTATATCAGCTAAAGTTCGCTATATTTGAGTAAAATTTTTTTTGCGAACTTCTCCAATATCTCTGTGTTCTGATAACCCCCAGAAGAGTTCAAACTTTTATCATGATGGATTGAATCGCTAAAGTGGAAACAAAAGAGTTATATCAGTCAAAGGTCGCAATATTTGAGTAAAATTTTTTTTGCGAATTTTTCCAATATCTCTTTGTTCTGATAGCCCCCAGAAGTATTCTAACTTTTATCATGATGGATCGAATCGCTAAAGTGAAAAACAAAAGTGTTATATCAGTCAAAGTTCGCAATATTGGAGTAAATTTTTTTTGCGAATTTCTCCAATATGTCTGTGTTCTGATAGCCCCAAGAAGAGTTTTAACTTTTTTCATGATGGATCGAATCGCTAAAGAGAAAAACGAAAGTCTTATATCCGACCAAAATTTTTGAGAAAAATTTTTTTTGCTAATTTCTCCAATATTTTTGTGTTCTGATAGCCCCCAGAAGAGTTTTAACATTTTTCATGATGGATCGAATTCGCTAAAGTGAAAAACGAAAGACTTATATCAGACCAAAATGTTTGAGAAAAATTTTTTTTGCGAATTTCTCCAATATCTTTGTGTTCTGATAGCCCCCAGAAGTATTCTAACTTTTATCATGATGGATCGAATCGCTAAAGTGAAAAACAAAAGAGTTATATCAGCTAAAGGTCGCTATAATTGAGTTAAATTTTTTTTGCGAACTTCTCCAATATCTCTGTGTTCTGATAACCCCCAGAAGAGTTTAAACTTTTATCATAATGGATCGAATCGCTAAAGTGAAAAACAAAGGGTTATATCAGTCAAAGGTCGCAATATTTGAGTAAAATTTTCTTTGCGAATTTCTCCAATATCTCTGTGTTCTGATAGCCCCCAGAAGTATTCTAACTTTTATCATGATGGATCGAATCGCTAAAGTGAAAAACAAAAGAGTTATATCAGTCAAAGTTCGCAATATTGGAGAAAACTTTTTTTGCGTATTTCTCCAATGTCTCTGTGTTCTGATAGCCCCAAGAAGAGTTTTAACTTTTCTCATGATGGATCGAATCGCTAAAGTGAAAAACGAAAGACTTATATCCGACCAAAATTTTAGAGAAAAATTTTTTTTGCGAATTTCTCCAATATCTCTGTGTTCTGATAGCCCACAGAAGTATTCTAACTTTTATCATGATGGATCGAATCGCTAAAGTGAAAAACAAAAGGGTTATATCAGCTAAAGTTCGCTATATTTGAGTAAATTTTTTTTGCGAACTTCTCCAATATCTCTGTGTTCTGATAACCCCCAGAAGAGTTCAAACTTTTATCATGATGGATCGAATCGCTAAAGTGAAAAACAAAAGAGTTATATCAGTCAAAGGTCGCAATATTTGAGTAAAATTTTTTTTGCGAATTTCTCCAATATCTCTGTGTTCTGATAGCCCCCAGAAGTATTTTAACTTTTATCATGATGGATCGAATCGCTAAAGTGAAAAACAAAAGAGTTATATCAGTCAAAGTTCGAAATATTGGAGTAAATTTTTTTTGCGAATTTCTCCAATATCTCTGTGTTCTGATAGCCACAAGAAGAGTTTTAACTTTTTTCATGATGGATCGAATCGTTAAAGAGAAAAACGAAAGACTTATATCCGACCAAAATTTTTGAGAAAAATTTTTTTTGCTAATTTCTCCAATATTTTTGTGTTCTGTTAGCCCCCAGAAGAGTTTTAAGATTTTTCATGATGGATCGATTCGCTAAAGTGAAAAACGAAAGACTTATATCAGACCAAAATGTTTGAGAAAAATTTTTTTTGCGAATTTCTCCTATATCTTTGTGTTCTGATAGCCCCCAGAAGTATTCTAACTTTTATCATGATGGATCGAATCGCTAAAGTGAAAAACAAAAGAGTTATATCAGCTAAAGGTCGCTATATTTGAGTAAAATTTTTTTTGCGAACTTCTCCAATATCTCTGTGTTCTGATAACCCCCAGAAGAGTTCAAACTTTTATCATGATGGATCGAATCGCTAAAGTGAAAAACAAAGGGTTATATCAGTCAAAGGTCGCAATATTTGAGTAAAATTTTTTTTGCGAATTTCTCCAATATCTCTGTGTTCTGATAGCCCCCAGAAGTATTCTAACTTTTATCATGATGGATCGAATCGCTAAAGTGAAAAACGAAATAGATATATCAGTCAAAGTTCGAAATATTTGATTAAAATTTTTTTTGCGAATTTCTCCAATATCTCTGTATTCTGATAGCCCCCATAAGAGTTTTAACTTTTTTCATGATGGATCGAATCGCTAAAGAGAAACACGAAAGTCTTATATCAGTCAGAGTTCGAAATTTTTGAGTAAAATTTTTTTTGGGAATTTCTCCAATATTTCTGTGTTCTGATAGCCCCCAGAAGAGTTCTAACATTTATCATGATGGATCGAATCAGTAAGTGAAAAACGAAAGACTTATATCAAACCAAAATTTTTGAGAAAAACTTTTTTTGCGAATTTCTCCAATATCTCTGTAATCTGATAGGCCCCAGAAGAGTTCAAACTTTTATCATGATGGTTAGAATCGCTAAAGTGAAAAATAAAAGACTTATATCAGACCAAAATTTTTGAGAAAAATATTTTTTGCGAATTTCTCCAATATCTCTGTGTTCTGATAGCCCCCAGAAGTATTCTAACTTTTATCATGATGGAACGAATCGCTAAAGTGAAAAACAAAAGATTTATATCAGTCAAAGCTCGCAATATTGGAGTAAATTTTTTTTGCGAATTTCTCCAATATCTCTGTGTTCTGAAAGCCCCAAGAAGTGTTTTAACTTTTTTCATGATGGATCGAATCGCTAAAGTGAAAAACGAAAGACTTATATCCGACCAAAATTTTTGAGAAAAATTTTTTTTGCGAATTTCTCCAATATCTCTGTGTTCTGATAGCCCCCAGAAGTATTCTAACTTTTATCGTGATGGATCGAATCGCTAAAGTGAAAATCAAAAGACTTATATCAGCTAAAGTTCGCTATATTTGAGTAAAATTTTTTTTGCGAACTTCTCCAATATCTCTGTGTTCTGATAACCCCCAGAAGAGTTCAAACTTTTATCATGATGGATTGAATCGCTAAAGTGGAAACAAAAGAGTTATATCAGTCAAAGGTCGCAATATTTGAGTAAAATTTTTTTTGCGAATTTTTCCAATATCTCTGTGTTCTGATAGCCCCCAGAAGTATTCTAACTTTTATCATGATGGATCGAATCGCTAAAGTGAAAAACAAAAGTGTTATATCAGTCAAAGTTCGCAATATTGGAGTAAATTTTTTTTGCGAATTTCTCCAATATGTCTGTGTTCTGATAGCCCCAAGAAGAGTTTTAACTTTTTTCATGATGGATCGAATCGCTAAAGAGAAAAACGAAAGTCTTATATCCGACCAAAATTTTTGAGAAAAATTTTTTTTGCTAATTTCTCCAATATTTTTGTGTTCTGATAGCCCCCAGAAGAGTTTTAACATTTTTCATGATGGATCAATTCGCTAAAGTGAAAAACGAAAGACTTATATCAGACCAAAATGTTTGAGAAAAATTTTTTTTGCGAATTTCTCCAATATCTTTGTGTTCTGATAGCCCCCAGAAGTATTCTAACTTTTATCATGATGGATCGAATCGCTAAAGTGAAAAACAAAAGAGTTATATCAGCTAAAGGTCGCTATATTTGAGTAAAATTTTTTTTGCGAACTTCTCCAATATCTCTGTGTTCTGATAACCCCCAGAAGAGTTCAAACTTTTATCATGATGGATCGAATCGCTAAAGTGAAAAACAAAGGGTTATATCAGTCAAAGGTCGCAATATTTGAGTAAAATTTTCTTTGCGAATTTCTCCAATATCTCTGTGTTCTGATAGCCCCCAGAAGTATTCTAACTTTTATCATAATGGATCGAATCGCTAAAGTGAAAAACAAAAGAGTTATATCAGCTAAAGGTCGCTATATTTGAGTAAAATTTTTTTTGCGAACTTCTCCAATATCTCTGTGTTCTGATAACCCCCAGAAGAGTTCAAACTTTTATCATGATGGATTGAATCGCTAAAGTGAAAACAAAAGAGTTATATCAGTCAAAGGTCGCAATATTTGAGTAAAATTTTTTTTGCGAATTTCTCCAATATCTCTGTGTTCTGATAGCCCCCAGAAGTATTCTAACTTTTATCATGATGGATAGAATCGCTAAAGTGAAAAACAAAAGTGTTATATCAGTCAAAGTTCGCAATATTGGAGTAAATTTTTTTTGCGAATTTCTCCAATATGTCTGTGTTCTGATAGCCCCAAGAAGAGTTTTAACTTTTTTATGATGGATCGAATCGCTAAAGAGAAAAACGAAAGACATATATCCGACCTAAATTTTTGAGAAAAATTTTTTTTGCTAATTTCTCCAATATTTTTGTGTTCTGATAGCCCCCAGAAGAGTTTTAAGATTTTTCATGATGGATCGATTCGCTAAAGTGAAAAACGAAAGACTTATATCAGACCAAAATGTTAGAGAAAAATTTTTTTTGCGAATTTCTCCTATATCTTTGTGTTCTGATAGCCCCCAGAAGTATTCTAACTTTTATCATGATGGATCGAATCGCTAAAGTGAAAAACAAAAGAGTTATATCAGCTAAAGGTCGCTATATTTGAGTAAAATTTTTTTGCGAACTTCTCCAATATCTCTGTGTTCTGATAACCCCCAGAAGAGTTCAAACTTTTATCATGATGGATCGAATCGCTAAAGTGAAAAACAAAGGGTTATATCAGTCAAAGGTCGCAATATTTGAGTAAAATTTTTTTGCGAATTTCTCCAATATCTCTGTGTTCTGATAGCCCACAGAAGTATTCTAACTTTTATCATGATGGATCGAATCGCTAAAGTGAAAAACAAAAGAGTTATATCAGTCAAAGTTCGAAATATTGGAGTAAATTTTTTTTGCGAATTTCTCCAATATCTCTGTGTTCTGATAGCCACAAGAAGAGTTTTAACTTTTTTCATGATGGATCGAATCGCTAAAGAGAAAAACGAAAGACTTATATCCAACCAAAATTTTTGAGAAAAATTTTTTTTGCTAATTTTTCCAATATTTTTGTGTTCTGATAGCACCCAGAAGAGTTTTAACATTTTTCATGATGGATCGAATCGCTAAGGTGAAAAACGAAAGACTTATATCAGACCAAAATTTTTGAGAAAAATTTTTTTTGCGAATTTCTCCAATATCTCTGTGTTCTGATAGCCCCCAGAAGTATTCTAACTTTTATCGTGATGGATCGAATCGCTAAAGTGAAAAACAAAAGAGTTATATCAGCTAAAGGTCGCTATATTTGAGTAAAATTTTTTTCGAACTTCTCCAATATCTCTGTGTTCTGATAACCCCCAGAAGAGTTCAAACTTTTATCATGATGGATCGAATCGCTAAAGTGAAAAACAAAGGGTTATATCAGTCAAAGGTCGCAATATTTGAGTAAAATTTTTTTTGCGAATTTCTCCAATATCTCTGTGTTCTGATAGCCCCCAGAAGTATTCTAACTTTTATCATGATGGATCGAATCGCTAAAGTGAAAAACAAAAGAGTTATATCAGTCAAAGTTCGCAATATTGGAGAAAATTTTTTTTGCGTATTTCTCCAATGTCTCTGTGTTCTGATAGCCCCAAGAAGAGTTTTAACTTTTCTCATGATGGATCGAATCGCTAAAGTGAAAAACGAAAGACTTATATCCGACCAAAATTTTAGAGAAAAATTTTTTTTGCGAATTTCTCCAATATCTCTGTGTTCTGATAGCCCACAGAAGTATTCTAACTTTTATCATGATGGATCGAATCGCTAAAGTGAAAAACAAAAGGGTTATATCAGCTAAAGTTCGCTATATTTGAGTGAAATTTTTTTTGCGAACTTCTCCAATATCTCTGTGTTCTGATAACCCCCAGAAGAGTTCAAACTTTTATCATGATGGATCGAATCGCTAAAGTGAAAAACAAAAGAGTTATATCAGTCAAAGGTCGCAATATTTGAGTAAAATTTTTTTTGCGAATTTCTCCAATATCTCTGTGTTCTGATAGCCCCCAGAAGTATTTTAACTTTTATCATGATGGATCGAATCGCTAAAGTGAAAAACAAAAGAGTTATATCAGTCAAAGTTCGAAATATTGGAGTAAATTTTTTTTGCGAATTTCTCCAATATCTCTGTGTTCTGATAGCCACAAGAAGAGTTTTAACTTTTTTCATGATGGATCGAATCGTTAAAGAGAAAAACGAAAGACTTATATCCGACCAAAATTTTTGAGAAAAATTTTTTTTGCTAATTTCTCCAATATTTTTGTGTTCTGATAGCCCCCAGAAGAGTTTTAACATTTTAAATGATGGATCGAATCGCTAAGGTGAAAAACGAAAGACTTATATCAGACCAAAATTTTTGAGAAAAATTGTTTTTGCGAATTTCTTCAATATCTCTGTGTTCTGATAGCCCCCAGAAGTATTCTAACTTTTATCGTGATGGATCGAAACGCTAAAGTGAAAAACAAAAGACTTATATCAGCTAAAGTTCGCTATATTTGAGTAAAATTTTTTTTGCGAACTTCTCCAATATCTCTGTGTTCTGATAACCCCCAGAAGAGTTCAAACTTTTATCATGATGGATCGAATCGCTAAAGTGAAAAACAAAAGAGTTATATTAGTCAAAGGTCGCAATATTTGAGTAAAATTTTTTTTGCCAATTTCTCCAATATCTCTGTGTTCTGATAGCCCCCAGAAGAGTTTTAACTTTTTTCATGATGGATCGAATCGCTAAAGTGAAAAACGAAAGACTTATATCAGACCAAAATTTTTGTGAAAAATTTTTTTTGCGAATTTCTCCAATATCTCTGTGTTCTGATAGCCCCCAGAAGTATTCTAACTTTTATCATGATGGATCGAATCGCTAAAGTGAAAAACAAAAGAGTTACATCAGTCAAAGGTCGCAATATTGGAGAAAACTTTTTTTGCGTATTTCTCCAATATCTCTATGTTCTGATAGCCCCAAGAAGAGTTTTAACTTTTGTCATGATGGATCGAATCGCTAAAGTGAAAAACGAAAGACTTATATCCGACCAAAATGTTAGAGAAAAATTTTTTTTGCGAATTTCTCCAATATCTCAGTGTTCTGATAGCCCACAGAAGTATTCTAACTTTTATCATGATGGATCGAATCGCTAAAGTGAAAAACAAAAGAGTTATATCAGCTAAAGTTCGCTATATTTGAGTAAAATTTTTTTGCGAACTTCTCCAATATCTCTGTGTTCTGATAACCCCCAGAAGAGTTCAAACTTTTATCATGATGGATTGAATCGCTAAAGTGAAAACAAAAGAGTTATATCAGTCAAAGGTCGCAATATTTGAGTAAAATTTTTTTTGCGAATTTCTCCAATATCTCTGTGTTCTGATAGCCCCCAGAAGTATTCTAACTTTTATCGTGATGGATCGAATCGCTAAAGTGAAAAACAAAAGAGTTATATCAGCTAAAGGTCGCTATATTTGAGTAAAATTTTTTTGCGAACTTCTCCAATATCTCTGTGTTCTGATAACCCCCAGAAGAGTTCAAACTTTTATCATGATGGATCGAATCGCTAAAGTGAAAAACAAAGGGTTATATCAGTCAAAGGTCGCAATATTTGAGTAAAATTTTTTTTGCGAATTTCTCCAATATCTCTGTGTTCTGATAGCCCCCAGAAGTATTCTAACTTTTATCATGATGGATCGAATCGCTAAAGTGAAAAACAAAAGAGTTATATCAGTCAAAGTTCGCAATATTGGAGAAAACTTTTTTTGCGTATTTCTCCAATGTCTCTGTGTTCTGATAGCCCCAAGAAGAGTTTTAACTTTTCTCATGATGGATCGAATCGCTAAAGTGAAAAACGAAAGACTTATATCCGACCAAAATTTTAGAGAAAAATTTTTTTTGCGAATTTCTCCAATATCTCTGTGTTCTGATAGCCCACAGAAGTATTCTAACTTTTATCATGATGGATCGAATCGCTAAAGTGAAAAACAAAAGGGTTATATCAGCTAAAGTTCGCTATATTTGAGTGAAATTTTTTTTGCGAACTTCTCCAATATCTCTGTGTTCTGATAACCCCCAGAAGAGTTCAAACTTTTATCATGATGGATCGAATCGCTAAAGTGAAAAACAAAGGGTTATATCAGTCAAAGGTCGCAATATTTGAGTAAAATTTTCTTTGCGAATTTCTCCAATATCTCTGTGTTCTGATAGCCCCCAGAAGTATTCTAACTTTTATCATAATGGATCGAATCGCTAAAGTGAAAAACAAAAGAGTTATATCAGCTAAAGGTCGCTATATTTGAGTAAAATTTTTTTTGCGAACTTCTCCAATATCTCTGTGTTCTGATAACCCCCAGAGGAGTTCAAACTTTTATCATGATGGATTGAATCGCTAAAGTGAAAACAAAAGAGTTATATCAGTCAAAGGTCGCAATATTTGAGTAAAATTTTTTTTGCGAATTTCTCCAATATCTCTGTGTTCTGATAGCCCCCAGAAGTATTCTAACTTTTATCATGATGGATAGAATCGCTAAAGTGAAAAACAAAAGTGTTATATCAGTCAAAGTTCGCAATATTGGAGTAAATTTTTTTTGCGAATTTCTCCAATATGTCTGTGTTCTGATAGCCCCAAGAAGAGTTTTAACTTTTTTTATGATGGATCGAATCGCTAAAGAGAAAAACGAAAGACATATATCCGACCTAAATTTTTGAGAAAAATTTTTTTTGCTAATTTCTCCAATATTTTTGTGTTCTGATAGCCCCCAGAAGAGTTTTAAGATTTTTCATGATGGATCGATTCGCTAAAGTGAAAAACGAAAGACTTATATCAGACCAAAATGTTTGAGAAAAATTTTTTTTGCGAATTTCTCCTATATCTTTGTGTTCTGATAGCCCCCAGAAGTATTCTAACTTTTATCATGATGGATCGAATCGCTAAAGTGAAAAACAAAAGAGTTATATCAGCTAAAGGTCGCTATATTTGAGTAAAATTTTTTTTGCGAACTTCTCCAATATCTCTGTGTTCTGATAACCCCCAGAAGAGTTCAAACTTTTATCATGATGGATCGAATCGCTAAAGTGAAAAACAAAGGGTTATATCAGTCAAAGGTCGCAATATTTGAGTAAAATTTTTTTTGCGAATTTCTCCAATATCTCTGTGTTCTGATAGCCCACAGAAGTATTCTAACTTTTATCATGATGGATCGAATCGCTAAAGTGAAAAACAAAAGAGTTATATCAGTCAAAGTTCGAAATATTGGAGTAAATTTTTTTTGCGAATTTCTCCAATATCTCTGTGTTCTGATAGCCACAAGAAGAGTTTTAACTTTTTTCATGATGGATCGAATCGCTAAAGAGAAAAACGAAAGACTTATATCCAACCAAAATTTTTGAGAAAAATTTTTTTTGCGAATTTCTCCAATATCTCTGTGTTCTGATAGCCCCCAGAAGTATTCTAACTTTTATCGTGATGGATCGAATCGCTAAAGTGAAAAACAAAAGAGTTATATCAGCTAAAGGTCGCTATATTTGAGTAAAATTTTTTTGCGAACTTCTCCAATATCTCTGTGTTCTGATAACCCCCAGAAGAGTTCAAACTTTTATCATGATGGATCGAATCGCTAAAGTGAAAAACAAAGGGTTATATCAGTCAAAGGTCGCAATATTTGAGTAAAATTTTTTTTGCGAATTTCTCCAATATCTCTGTGTTCTGATAGCCCCCAGAAGTATTCTAACTTTTATCATGATGGATCGAATCGCTAAAGTGAAAAACAAAAGAGTTATATCAGTCAAAGTTCGCAATATTGGAGAAAACTTTTTTTGCGTATTTCTCCAATGTCTCTGTGTTCTGATAGCCCCAAGAAGAGTTTTAACTTTTCTCATGATGGATCGAATCGCTAAAGTGAAAAACGAAAGACTTATATCCGACCAAAATTTTAGAGAAAAATTTTTTTTGCGAATTTCTCCAATATCTCTGTGTTCTGATAGCCCACAGAAGTATTCTAACTTTTATCATGATGGATCGAATCGCTAAAGTGAAAAACAAAAGGGTTATATCAGCTAAAGTTCGCTATATTTGAGTGAAATTTTTTTTGCGAACTTCTCCAATATCTCTGTGTTCTGATAACCCCCAGAAGAGTTCAAACTTTTATCATGATGGATCGAATCGCTAAAGTGAAAAACAAAAGAGTTATATCAGTCAAAGGTCGCAATATTTGAGTAAAATTTTTTTTGCGAATTTCTCCAATATCTCTGTGTTCTGATAGCCCCCAGAAGTATTTTAACTTTTATCATGATGGATCGAATCGCTAAAGTGAAAAACAAAAGAGTTATATCAGTCAAAGTTCGAAATATTGGAGTAAATTTTTTTTGCGAATTTCTCCAATATCTCTGTGTTCTGATAGCCACAAGAAGAGTTTTAACTTTTTTCATGATGGATCGAATCGTTAAAGAGAAAAACGAAAGACTTATATCCGACCTAAATTTTTGAGAAAAATTTTTTTTGCTAATTTCTCCAATATTTTTGTGTTCTGATAGCCCCCAGAAGAGTTTTAGATTTTTCATGATGGATCGATTCGCTAAAGTGAAAAACGAAAGACTTATATCAGACCAAAATGTTTGAGAAAAATTTTTTTTGCGAATTTCTCCTATATCTTTGTGTTCTGATAGCCCCCAGAAGTATTCTAACTTTTATCATGATGGATCGAATCGCTAAAGTGAAAAACAAAAGAGTTATATCAGCTAAAGGTCGCTATATTTGAGTAAAATTTTTTTGCGAACTTCTCCAATATCTCTGTGTTCTGATAACCCCCAGAAGAGTTCAAACTTTTATCATGATGGATCGAATCGCTAAAGTGAAAAACAAAGGGTTATATCAGTCAAAGGTCGCAATATTTGAGTAAAATTTTTTTTGCGAATTTCCCCAATATCTCTGTGTTCTGATAGCCCCCAGAAGTATTCTAACTTTTATCATGATGGATCGAATCGCTAAAGTGAAAAACGAAATAGATATATCAGTCAAAGTTCGAAATATTTGATTAAAATTTTTTTTGCGAATTTCTCCAATATCTCTGTATTCTGATAGCCCCCAGAAGAGTTTTAACTTTTTTCATGATGGATCGAATCGCTAAAGAGAAACACGAAAGTCTTATATCAGTCAGAGTTCGAAATTTTTGAGTAAAATTTTTTTTGGGAATTTCTCCAATATTTCTGTGTTCTGATAGCCCCCAGAAGAGTTCTAACATTTATCATGATGGATCGAATCAGTAAGTGAAAAACGAAAGACTTATATCAAACCAAAATTTTTGAGAAAAACTTTTTTTGCGAATTTCTCCAATATCTCTGTAATCTGATAGGCCCCAGAAGAGTTCAAACTTTTATCATGATGGTTAGAATCGCTAAAGTGAAAAATAAAAGACTTATATCAGACCAAAGTTTTTGAGAAAAATATTTTTTGCGAATTTCTCCAATATCTCTGTGTTCTGATAGCCCCCAGAAGTATTCTAACTTTTATCATGATGGAACGAATCGCTAAAGTGAAAAACAAAAGATTTATATCAGTCAAAGCTCGCAATATTGGAGTAAATTTTTTTTGCGAATTTCTCCAATATATCTGTGTTCTGAAAGCCCCAAGAAGTGTTTTAACTTTTTTCATGATGGATCGAATCGCTAAAGTGAAAAACGAAAGACTTATATCCGACCAAAATTTTTGAGAAAAATTTTTTTTGCGAATTTCTTCAATATCTCTGTGTTCTGATAGCCCCCAGAAGTATTCTAACTTTTATCGTGATGGATCGAATCGCTAAAGTGAAAATCAAAAGACTTATATCAGCTAAAGTTCGCTATATTTGAGTAAAATTTTTTTTGCGAACTTCTCCAATATCTCTGTGTTCTGATAACCCCCAGAAGAGTTCAAACTTTTATCATGATGGATTGAATCGCTAAAGTGGAAACAAAAGAGTTATATCAGTCAAAGGTCGCAATATTTGAGTAAAATTTTTTTTGCGAATTTTTCCAATATCTCTTTGTTCTGATAGCCCCCAGAAGTATTCTAACTTTTATCATGATGGATCGAATCGCTAAAGTGAAAAACAAAAGTGTTATATCAGTCAAAGTTCGCAATATTGGAGTAAATTTTTTTTGCGAATTTCTCCAATATGTCTGTGTTCTGATAGCCCCAAGAAGAGTTTTAACTTTTTTCATGATGGATCGAATCGCTAAAGAGAAAAACGAAAGTCTTATATCCGACCAAAATTTTTGAGAAAAATTTTTTTTGCTAATTTCTCCAATATTTTTGTGTTCTGATAGCCCCCAGAAGAGTTTTAACATTTTTCATGATGGATCAATTCGCTAAAGTGAAAAACGAAAGACTTATATCAGACCAAAATGTTTGAGAAAAATTTTTTTTGCGAATTTCTCCAATATCTTTGTGTTCTGATAGCCCCCAGAAGTATTCTAACTTTTATCATGATGGATCGAATCGCTAAAGTGAAAAACAAAAGAGTTATATCAGCTAAAGGTCGCTATAATTGAGTAAAATTTTTTTTGCGAACTTCTCCAATATCTCTGTGTTCTGATAACCCCCAGAAGAGTTCAAACTTTTATCATGATGGATCGAATCGCTAAAGTGAAAAACAAAGGGTTATATCAGTCAAAGGTCGCAATATTTGAGTAAAATTTTCTTTGCGAATTTCTCCAATATCTCTGTGTTCTGATAGCCACAAGAAGAGTTTTAACTTTTTTCATGATGGATCGAATCGCTAAAGAGAAAAACGAAAGACTTATATCCAACCAAAATTTTTGAGAAAAATTTTTTTTGCTAATTTTTCCAATATTTTTGTGTTCTGATAGCACCCAGAAGAGTTTTAACATTTTTCATGATGGATCGAATCGCTAAGGTGAAAAACAAAAGACTTATATCAGACCAAAATTTTTGAGAAAAATTTTTTTTGCGAATTTCTCCAATATCTCTGTGTTCTGATAGCCCCCAGAAGTATTCTAACTTTTATCGTGATGGATCGAATCGCTAAAGTGAAAAACAAAAGAGTTATATCAGCTAAAGGTCGCTATATTTGAGTAAAATTTTTTTCGAACTTCTCCAATATCTCTGTGTTCTGATAACCCCCAGAAGAGTTCAAACTTTTATCATGATGGATCGAATCGCTAAAGTGAAAAACAAAGGGTTATATCAGTCAAAGGTCGCAATATTTGAGTAAAATTTTTTTTGCGAATTTCTCCAATATCTCTGTGTTCTGATAGCCCCCAGAAGTATTCTAACTTTTATCATGATGGATCGAATCGCTAAAGTGAAAAACAAAAGAGTTATATCAGTCAAAGTTCGCAATATTGGAGAAAATTTTTTTTGCGTATTTCTCCAATGTCTCTGTGTTCTGATAGCCCCAAGAAGAGTTTTAACTTTTCTCATGATGGATCGAATCGCTAAAGTGAAAAACGAAAGACTTATATCCGACCAAAATTTTGAGAAAAATTTTTTTTGCGAATTTCTCCAATATCTCTGTGTTCTGATAGCCCACAGAAGTATTCTAACTTTTATCATGATGGATCGAATCGCTAAAGTGAAAAACAAAAGGGTTATATCAGCTAAAGTTCGCTATATTTGAGTGAAATTTTTTTTGCGAACTTCTCCAATATCTCTGTGTTCTGATAACCCCCAGAAGAGTTCAAACTTTTATCATGATGGATCGAATCGCTAAAGTGAAAAACAAAAGAGTTATATCAGTCAAAGGTCGCAATATTTGAGTAAAATTTTTTTTGCGAATTTCTCCAATATCTCTGTGTTCTGATAGCCCCCAGAAGTATTTTAACTTTTATCATGATGGATCGAATCGCTAAAGTGAAAAACAAAAGAGTTATATCAGTCAAAGTTCGAAATATTGGAGTAAATTTTTTTTGCGAATTTCTCCAATATCTCTGTGTTCTGATAGCCACAAGAAGAGTTTTAACTTTTTTCATGATGGATCGAATCGTTAAAGAGAAAAACGAAAGACTTATATCCGACCAAAATTTTTGAGAAAAATTTTTTTTGCTAATTTCTCCAATATTTTTGTGTTCTGATAGCCCCCAGAAGAGTTTTAACATTTTAAATGATGGATCGAATCGCTAAGGTGAAAAACGAAAGACTTATATCAGACCAAAATTTTTGAGAAAAATTGTTTTTGCGAATTTCTTCAATATCTCTGTGTTCTGATAGCCCCCAGAAGTATTCTAACTTTTATCGTGATGGATCGAAACGCTAAAGTGAAAAACAAAAGACTTATATCAGCTAAAGTTCGCTATATTTGAGTAAAATTTTTTTTGCGAACTTCTCCAATATCTCTGTGTTCTGATAACCCCCAGAAGAGTTCAAACTTTTATCATGATGGATCGAATCGCTAAAGTGAAAAACAAAAGAGTTATATTAGTCAAAGGTCGCAATATTTGAGTAAAATTTTTTTTGCCAATTTCTCCAATATCTCTGTGTTCTGATAGCCCCCAGAAGAGTTTTAACTTTTTTCATGATGGATCGAATCGCTAAAGTGAAAAACGAAAGACTTATATCAGACCAAAATTTTTGTGAAAAATTTTTTTTGCGAATTTCTCCAATATCTCTGTGTTCTGATAGCCCCCAGAAGTATTCTAACTTTTATCATGATGGATCGAATCGCTAAAGTGAAAAACAAAAGAGTTACATCAGTCAAAGGTCGCAATATTGGAGAAAACTTTTTTTGCGTATTTCTCCAATATCTCTGTGTTCTGATAGCCCCAAGAAGAGTTTTAACTTTTCTCATGATGGATCGAATCGCTAAAGTGAAAAACGAAAGACTTATATCCGACCAAAATGTTAGAGAAAAATTTTTTTTGCGAATTTCTCCAATATCTCAGTGTTCTGATGGCCCACAGAAGTATTCTAACTTTTATCATGATGGATCGAATCGCTAAAGTGAAAAACAAAAGAGTTATATCAGCTAAAGTTCGCTATATTTGAGTAAATTTTTTTTGCGAACTTCTCCAATATCTCTGTGTTCTGATAACCCCCAGAAGAGTTCAAACTTTTATCATGATGGATTGAATCGCTAAAGTGAAAACAAAAGAGTTATATCAGTCAAAGGTCGCAATATTTGAGTAAAATTTTTTTTGCGAATTTCTCCAATATCTCTGTGTTCTGATAGCCCCCAGAAGTATTCTAACTTTTATCGTGATGGATCGAATCGCTAAAGTGAAAAACAAAAGAGTTATATCAGCTAAAGGTCGCTATATTTGAGTAAAATTTTTTTGCGAACTTCTCCAATATCTCTGTGTTCTGATAACCCCCAGAAGAGTTCAAACTTTTATCATGATGGATCGAATCGCTAAAGTGAAAAACAAAGGGTTATATCAGTCAAAGGTCGCAATATTTGAGTAAAATTTTTTTTGCGAATTTCTCCAATATCTCTGTGTTCTGATAGCCCCCAGAAGTATTCTAACTTTTATCATGATGGATCGAATCGCTAAAGTGAAAAACAAAAGAGTTATATCAGTCAAAGTTCGCAATATTGGAGAAAACTTTTTTTGCGTATTTCTCCAATGTCTCTGTGTTCTGATAGCCCCAAGAAGAGTTTTAACTTTTCTCATGATGGATCGAATCGCTAAAGTGAAAAACGAAAGACTTATATCCGACCAAAATTTTAGAGAAAAATTTTTTTTGCGAATTTCTCCAATATCTCTGTGTTCTGATAGCCCACAGAAGTATTCTAACTTTTATCATGATGGATCGAATCGCTAAAGTGAAAAACAAAAGGGTTATATCAGCTAAAGTTCGCTATATTTGAGTGAAATTTTTTTTGCGAACTTCTCCAATATCTCTGTGTTCTGATAACCCCCAGAAGAGTTCAAACTTTTATCATGATGGATCGAATCGCTAAAGTGAAAAACAAAGGGTTATATCAGTCAAAGGTCGCAATATTTGAGTAAAATTTTCTTTGCGAATTTCTCCAATATCTCTGTGTTCTGATAGCCCCCAGAAGTATTCTAACTTTTATCATAATGGATCGAATCGCTAAAGTGAAAAACAAAAGAGTTATATCAGCTAAAGGTCGCTATATTTGAGTAAAATTTTTTTGCGAACTTCTCCAATATCTCTGTGTTCTGATAACCCCCAGAAGAGTTCAAACTTTTATCATGATGGATTGAATCGCTAAAGTGAAAACAAAAGAGTTATATCAGTCAAAGGTCGCAATATTTGAGTAAAATTTTTTTTGCGAATTTCTCCAATATCTCTGTGTTCTGATAGCCCCCAGAAGTATTCTAACTTTTATCATGATGGATAGAATCGCTAAAGTGAAAAACAAAAGTGTTATATCAGTCAAAGTTCGCAATATTGGAGTAAATTTTTTTTGCGAATTTCTCCAATATGTCTGTGTTCTGATAGCCCCAAGAAGAGTTTTAACTTTTTTATGATGGATCGAATCGCTAAAGAGAAAAACGAAAGACATATATCCGACCTAAATTTTTGAGAAAAATTTTTTTTGCTAATTTCTCCAATATTTTTGTGTTCTGATAGCCCCCAGAAGAGTTTTAAGATTTTTCATGATGGATCGATTCGCTAAAGTGAAAAACGAAAAACTTATATCAGACCAAAATGTTAGAGAAAAATTTTTTTTGCGAATTTCTCCTATATCTTTGTGTTCTGATAGCCCCCAGAAGTATTCTAACTTTTATCATGATGGATCGAATCGCTAAAGTGAAAAACAAAAGAGTTATATCAGCTAAAGGTCGCTATATTTGAGTAAAATTTTTTTTGCGAACTTCTCCAATATCTCTGTGTTCTGATAACCCCCAGAAGAGTTCAAACTTTTATCATGATGGATCGAATCGCTAAAGTGAAAAACAAAGGGTTATATCAGTCAAAGGTCGCAATATTTGAGTAAAATTTTTTTTGCGAATTTCTCCAATATCTCTGTGTTCTGATAGCCCACAGAAGTATTCTAACTTTTATCATGATGGATCGAATCGCTAAAGTGAAAAACAAAAGAGTTATATCAGTCAAAGTTCGAAATATTGGAGTAAATTTTTTTTGCGAATTTCTCCAATATCTCTGTGTTCTGATAGCCACAAGAAGAGTTTTAACTTTTTTCATGATGGATCGAATCGCTAAAGAGAAAAACGAAAGACTTATATCCAACCAAAATTTTTGAGAAAAATTTTTTTTGCGAATTTCTCCAATATCTCTGTGTTCTGATAGCCCCCAGAAGTATTCTAACTTTTATCGTGATGGATCGAATCGCTAAAGTGAAAAACAAAAGAGTTATATCAGCTAAAGGTCGCTATATTTGAGTAAAATTTTTTTGCGAACTTCTCCAATATCTCTGTGTTCTGATAACCCCCAGAAGAGTTCAAACTTTTATCATGATGGATCGAATCGCTAAAGTGAAAAACAAAGGGTTATATCAGTCAAAGGTCGCAATATTTGAGTAAAATTTTTTTTGCGAATTTCTCCAATATCTCTGTGTTCTGATAGCCCCCAGAAGTATTCTAACTTTTATCATGATGGATCGAATCGCTAAAGTGAAAAACAAAAGAGTTATATCAGTCAAAGGTCGCAATATTGGAGTAAACTTTTTTTGCGTATTTCTCCAATATCTCTGTGTTCTGATAGCCCCCAGAAGAGTTTTAACTTTTTTCATGATGGATCGAATCGCTAAAGTGAAAAACGAAAGACTTATATCAGACCAAAATTTTTGAGAAAAATTTTTTTTGCGAATTTCTCCAATATCTCTGTGTTCTGATAGCCCCCAGAAGTATTCTAACTTTTATCATGATGGATCGAATCGCTAAAGTGAAAAACAAAAGAGTTATATCAGTCAAAGTTCGCAATATTGGAGAAAACTTTTTTTGCGTATTTCTCCAATATCTCTGTCTTCTGATAGCCCCAAGAAGAGTTTTAACTTTTCTCATGATGGATCGAATCGCTAAAGTGAAAAACGAAAGACTTATATCCGCCCAAAATTTTAGAGAAAAATTTTTTTTGCGAATTTCTCCAATATTTTTGTGTTCTGATAGCCCCCAGAAGAGTTTTAAGATTTTTCATGTTGGATCGATTCGCTAAAGTGAAAAACGAAAGACTTATATCAGACCAAAATGTTTGAGAAAAATTTTTTTTGCGAATTTCTCCTATATCTTTGTGTTCTGATAGCCCCCAGAAGTATTCTAACTTTTATCATGATGGATCGAATCGCTAAAGTGAAAAACAAAAGAGTTATATCAGCTAAAGGTCGCTATATTTGAGTAAAATTTTTTTTGCGAACTTCTCCAATATCTCTGTGTTCTGATAACCCCCAGAAGAGTTCAAACTTTTATCATGATGGATCGAATCGCTAAAGTGAAAAACAAAGGGTTATATCAGTCAAAGGTCGCAATATTTGAGTAAAATTTTTTTTGCGAATTTCTCCAATATCTCTGTGTTCTGATAGCCCCCAGAAGTATTCTAACTTTTATCATGATGGATCGAATCGCTAAAGTGAAAAACGAAATAGATATATCAGTCAAAGTTCGAAATATTTGATTAAAATTTTTTTTGCGAATTTCTCCAATATCTCTGTATTCTGATAGCCCCCATAAGAGTTTTAACTTTTTTCATGATGGATCGAATCGCTAAAGAGAAACACGAAAGTCTTATATCAGTCAGAGTTCGAAATTTTTGAGTAAAATTTTTTTTGGGAATTTCTCCAATATTTCTGTGTTCTGATAGCCCCCAGAAGAGTTCTAACATTTATCATGATGGATCGAATCAGTAAGTGAAAAACGAAAGACTTATATCAAACCAAAATTTTTGAGAAAAACTTTTTTTGCGAATTTCTCCAATATCTCTGTAATCTGATAGGCCCCAGAAGAGTTCAAACTTTTATCATGATGGTTAGAATCGCTAAAGTGAAAAATAAAAGACTTATATCAGACCAAAATTTTTGAGAAAAATATTTTTTGCGAATTTCTCCAATATCTCTGTGTTCTGATAGCCCCCAGAAGTATTCTAACTTTTATCATGATGGAACGAATCGCTAAAGTGAAAAACAAAAGATTTATATCAGTCAAAGCTCGCAATATTGGAGTAAATTTTTTTTGCGAATTTCTCCAATATATCTGTGTTCTGAAAGCCCCAAGAAGTGTTTTAACTTTTTTCATGATGGATCGAATCGCTAAAGTGAAAAACGAAAGACTTATATCCGACCAAAATTTTTGAGAAAAATTTTTTTTGCGAATTTCTTCAATATCTCTGTGTTCTGATAGCCCCCAGAAGTATTCTAACTTTTATCGTGATGGATCGAATCGCTAAAGTGAAAATCAAAAGACTTATATCAGCTAAAGTTCGCTATATTTGAGTAAAATTTTTTTTGCGAACTTCTCCAATATCTCTGTGTTCTGATAACCCCCAGAAGAGTTCAAACTTTTATCATGATGGATTGAATCGCTAAAGTGGAAACAAAAGAGTTATATCAGTCAAAGGTCGCAATATTTGAGTAAAATTTTTTTTGCGAATTTTTCCAATATCTCTTTGTTCTGATAGCCCCCAGAAGTATTCTAACTTTTATCATGATGGATCGAATCGCTAAAGTGAAAAACAAAAGTGTTATATCAGTCAAAGTTCGCAATATTGGAGTAAATTTTTTTTGCGAATTTCTCCAATATGTCTGTGTTCTGATAGCCCCAAGAAGAGTTTTAACTTTTTTCATGATGGATCGAATCGCTAAAGAGAAAAACGAAAGTCTTATATCCGACCAAAATTTTTGAGAAAAATTTTTTTTGCTAATTTCTCCAATATTTTTGTGTTCTGATAGCCCCCAGAAGAGTTTTAACATTTTTCATGATGGATCAATTCGCTAAAGTGAAAAACGAAAGACTTATATCAGACCAAAATGTTTGAGAAAAATTTTTTTTGCGAATTTCTCCAATATCTTTGTGTTCTGATAGCCCCCAGAAGTATTCTAACTTTTATCATGATGGATCGAATCGCTAAAGTGAAAAACAAAAGAGTTATATCAGCTAAAGGTCGCTATATTTGAGTAAAATTTTTTTTGCGAACTTCTCCAATATCTCTGTGTTCTGATAACCCCCAGAAGAGTTCAAACTTTTATCATGATGGATCGAATCGCTAAAGTGAAAAACAAAGGGTTATATCAGTCAAAGGTCGCAATATTTGAGTAAAATTTTTTTTGCGAATTTCTCCAATATCTCTGTGTTCTGATAGCCCACAGAAGTATTCTAACTTTTATCATGATGGATCGAATCGCTAAAGTGAAAAACAAAAGAGTTATATCAGTCAAAGTTCGAAATATTGGAGTAAATTTTTTTTGCGAATTTCTCCAATATCTCTGTGTTCTGATAGCCCCAAGAAGAGTTTTAACTTTTTTCATGATGGATCGAATCGCTAAAGAGAAAAACGAAAGACTTATATCCAGACCAAAATTTTTGAGAAAAATTTTTTTTGCGAATTTCTCCAATATCTCTGTGTTCTGATAGCCCCCAGAAGTATTCTAACTTTTATCGTGATGGATCGAATCGCTAAAGTGAAAAACAAAAGAGTTATATCAGCTAAAGGTCGCTATATTTGAGTAAAATTTTTTTCGAACTTCTCCAATATCTCTGTGTTCTGATAACCCCCAGAAGAGTTCAAACTTTTATCATGATGGATCGAATCGCTAAAGTGAAAAACAAAGGGTTATATCAGTCAAAGGTCGCAATATTTGAGTAAAATTTTTTTTGCGAATTTCTCCAATATCTCTGTGTTCTGATAGCCCCCAGAAGTATTCTAACTTTTATCATGATGGATCGAATCGCTAAAGTGAAAAACAAAAGAGTTATATCAGTCAAAGTTCGCAATATTGGAGAAAATTTTTTTTGCGTATTTCTCCAATGTCTCTGTGTTCTGATAGCCCCAAGAAGAGTTTTAACTTTTCTCATGATGGATCGAATCGCTAAAGTGAAAAACGAAAGACTTATATCCGACCAAAATTTTAGAGAAAAATTTTTTTTGCGAATTTCTCCAATATCTCTGTGTTCTGATAGCCCACAGAAGTATTCTAACTTTTATCATGATGGATCGAATCTCTAAAGTGAAAAACAAAAGAGTTATATCTGCTAAAGTTCGCTATATTTGAGTGAAATTTTATTTGCGAACTTCTCCAATATCTCTGTGTTCTGATAACCCCCAGAAGAGTTCAAACTTTTATCATGATGGATCGAATCGCTAAAGTGAAAAACAAAAGAGTTATATCAGTCAAAGTTCGCAATATTTGAGTAAAATTTTTTTGCGAATTTCTCCAATATCTCTGTGTTCTGATAGCCCCCAGAAGTATTTTAACTTTTATCATGATGGATCGAATCGCTAAAGTGAAAAACAAAAGAGTTATATCAGTCAAAGTTCGAAATATTGGAGTAAAAAATTTTTTTTGCGAATTTCTCCAATATCTCTGTGTTCTGATAGCCACAAGAAGAGTTTTAACTTTTTTCATGATGGATCGAATCACTAAAGAGAAAAACGAAAGACTTATATCCGACCAAAATTTTTGAGAAAAATTTTTTTTGCTAATTTTTCCAATATTTCTGAGTTCTGATAGCCCCCAGAAGAGTTCTAACTTTTATCATGATGGATCGAACTGCTAAAGTGAAATACGAAAGACTTATATCAGTCAAAGTTCGAAATTTTGAGGAATTACCACTCCATATTTTTTAAATGACAGTCTCCTAAGAAGTATTCTAACTTTTATCATGATGGATCGAATAGCTAAAGTGAAAAACAAAAGAGTTATATCAGCTAAAGGTCGCTATATTTGAGTAAAATTTTTTTGCGAACTTCTCCAATATCTCTGTGTTCTGATAACCCCTAGAAGAGTTCAAACTTTTATCATGATGGATCGAATCGCTAAAGTGAAAAACAAAAGGGTTATATCAGTCAAAGGTCGCAATATTTGAGTAAAATTTTTTTTGCGAACTTCTCCAATATCTCTGTGTTCTGATAACCCCAGAAGAGTTCAAACTTTTATGATGGATTGAATCGCTAAAGTGAAAACAAAAGAGTTATATCAGTCAAAGGTCGCAATATTGGAGTAAATTTTTTTGTGAATTTCTCCAATATGTCTGTGTTCTGATAGCCCCAAGAAGAGTTTTAACTTTTTTCATGATGGGATGGATCGAATCGCTAAAGTGAAAAACAAAGGGTTATATCAGTCAAAGGTCGCAATTTTTGAGAAAAATTTTTTTGCGAATTTCTCCAATATCTCTGTGTTCTGATAGCCCCCAGAAGTATTCTAACTTTTATCGTGATGGATCGAATCGCTAAAGTGAAAAACAAAAGAGTTATATCAGCTAAAGGTCGCTATATTTGAGTAAAATTTTTTTTGCGAACTTCTCCAATATCTCTGTGTTCTGATAACCCCCAGAAGAGTTCAAACTTTTATCATGATGGATCGAATCGCTAAAGTGAAAAACAAAGGGTTATATCAGTCAAAGGTCGCAATATTTGAGTAAAATTTTCTTTGCGAATTTCTCCAATATCTCTGTGTTCTGATAGCCCACAGAAGTATTCTAACTTTTATCATGATGGATCGAATCGCTAAAGTGAAAAACAAAAGAGTTATATCAGCTAAAGGTCGCTATATTTGAGTAAAATTTTTTTGCGAACTTCTCCAATATCTCTGTGTTCTGATAACCCCCAGAAGAGTTCAAACTTTTATCATGATGGATCGAATCGCTAAAGTGAAAAACAAAGGGTTATATCAGTCAAAGGTCGCAATATTTGAGTAAAATTTTTTTTGCGAATTTCTCCAATATCTCTGTGTTCTGATAGACCCCAGAAGTATTCTAACTTTTATCGTGATGGATCGAATCGCTAAAGTGAAAAACAAAAGACTTATATCAGCTAAAGTTCGCTATATTTGAGTAAAATTTTTTTGCGAACTTCCCCAATATCTCTGTGTTCTGATAACCCCCAGAAGAGTTCAAACTTTTATCATGATGGATCGAATCGCTAAAGTGAAAAACAAAAGAGTTATATTAGTCAAAGGTCGCAATATTTGAGTAAAATTTTTTTTGCCAATTTCTCCAATATCTCTGTGTTCTGATAGCCCCCAGAAGAGTTTTAACTTTTTCATGATGGATCGAATCGCTAAAGTGAAAAACGAAAGACTTATATCAGACCAAAATTTTTGTGAAAAATTTTTTTTGCGAATTTCTCCAATATCTCTGTGTTCTGATAGCCCCCAGAAGTATTCTAACTTTATCATGATGGATCGAATGTGAAAACAAAGAGTTACATCAAAGGTCGCAAAATTGAGAAAACTTTTTTGCGTATTTCCTCCAATATCTCTGTGTTCTGATAGCCCCAAGAAGAGTTTAAACTTTTCTCATGATGATCGAATCGCTAAAGTGAAAAACGAAAGACTTATATCCAATTAAATGTTAGAGAAGGTCTTTTTTATGAATTTCTCCAATATCTCTATGTTCTGATAGCCCACAGAAGTATTCTAACTTTTATCATGATGGATCGAATCGCTAAAGTGAAAAACAAAAGAGTTATATCAGCTAAAGTTCGCTATATTTGAGTAAAATTTTTTTTGCGAACTTCTCCAATATCTCTGTGTTCTGATAACCCCCAGAAGAGTTCAAACTTTTATCATGATGGATCGAATCGCTAAAGTGAAAAACAAAGGGTTATATCAGTCAAAGGTCGCAATATTTGAGTAAAATTTTTTTATGAATTTCTCCAATATTTCTGTGTTCTGATAGCCCCCAGAAGTATTCTAACTTTTATCATGATGGATAGAATCGCTAAAGTGAAAAACAAAAGTGTTATATCAGTCAAAGGTTGCAATATTGGAGTAAATTTTTTTTGCGAATTTCTCCAATATGTCTGTGTTCTGATAGCCCCAAGAAGAGTTTTAACTTTTTTTATGATGGATCGAATCGCTAAAGAGAAAAACGAAAGACATATATCCGACCTAAATTTTTGAGAAAAATTTTTTTTGCTAATTTCTCCAATATTTTTGTGTTCTGATAGCCCCCAGAAGAGTTTTAAGATTTTTCATGATGGATCGATTCGCTAAAGTGAAAAACGAAAGACTTATATCAGACCAAAATGTTTGAGAAAAATTTTTTTAAGTAATTTCTCCATCTTTGTGTTCTGATAGCCCCTGTAGTATTCTAACTTTATCATGATGGATCGAATCGCTAAAGTGAAAAACAAAAGAGTTATATCAGCTAAAGGTCGCTATATTTGAGTAAAATTTTTTTGCGAACTTCTCCAATATCTCTGTGTTCTGATAACCCCCAGAAGAGTTCAAACTTTTATCATGATGGATCGAATCGCTAAAGTGAAAAACAAAGGGTTATATCAGTCAAAGGTCGCAATATTTGAGTAAAATTTTTTTTTGCGAATTTCTCTAATATCTCTGTGTTCTGATAGCCCCCAGAAGTATTCTAACTTTTATCATGATGGATCGAATCGCTAAAGTGAAAAACAAAAGAGTTATATCAGTCAAAAGTCGCAATATTTGAGTAAAATTTTTTTGCGAATTTTTCCAATATCTCTGTGTTCTGATAGCCCCCAGAAGTATTCTAACTTTTATCATGATGGATCGAATCGCTAAAGTGAAAAACAAAAGAGTTATATCAGCTAAAGTTCGCTATATTTGAGTAAAATTTTTTTGCGAACTTCTCCAATATCTCTGTGTTCTGATAACCCCCAGAAGAGTTCAAACTTTTATCATGATGGATCGAATCGCTAAAGTGAAAAACAAAGGGTTATATCAGTCAAAGGTCGCAATATTTGAGTAAAATTTTTTTTGCGAATTTCCCCAATATCTCTGTGTTCTGATAGCCCCCAGAAGTATTCTAACTTTATCATGATGGATCGAATCGCTAAAGTGAAAAACAAAAGAGTTATATCAGTCAAAGTTCGAAATATTTGAGTAAAATTTTTTTTATGAATTTCTCCAATATCTCTGTGTTCTAATAGCCTCCAGAAGAGTTCTAACTTTTATCGTGATGGATCGAATCGCTAAAGTGAAAAACAAAAGAGTTATATCAGCTAAAGGTCGCTATATTTGAGTAAAATTTTATTTGCGAACTTCTCCAATATCTCTGTGTTCTGATAACCCCCAGAAGAGTTCAAACTTTTATCATGATGGATCGAATCGCTAAAGTGAAAAACAAAGGGTTATATCAGTCAAAGGTCGCAATATTTGAGTAAAATTTTTTTTTGCGAATTTCCCCAATATCTCTGTGTTCTGATAGCCCCCAGAAGTATTCTAACTTTTATCATAATGGATCGAATCGCTAAAGTGAAAAACGAAATAGATATATCAGTCAAAGTTCGAAATATTTGATTAAAATTTTTTTTGCGAATTTCTCCAATATCTCTGTGTTCTGATAGCCCCCAGAAGAGTTTTAACTTTTTTCATGATGGATCGAATCGCTAAAGAGAAACACGAAAGTCTTATATCAGTCAGAGTTCGAAATTTTTGAGTAAAATTTTTTTGGGAATTTCTCCAATATTTCTGTGTTCTGATAGCCCCCAGAAGAGTTCTAACATTTATCATGATGGATCGAATCAGTAAGTGAAAAACGAAAGACTTATATCAGACCAAAATTTTTGAGAAAAACTTTTTTTGCGAATTTCTCCAATATCTCTGTAATCTGATAGGCCCCAGAAGAGTTCAAACTTTTATCATGATGGTTAGAATCGCTAAAGTGAAAAACAAAAGACTTATATCAGACCAAAGTTTTTGAGAAAAATATTTTTTGCGAATTTCTCCAATATCTCTGTGTTCTGATAGCCCCCAGAAGTATTCTAACTTTTATCATGATGGAACGAATCGCTAAAGTGAAAAACAAAAGATTTATATCAGTCAAAGCTCGCAATATTGGAGTAAATTTTTTTTTGCGAATTTCTCCAATATCTCTGTGTTCTGATAGCCCTCAGAACGGTTTTAACTTTTTCATGATGGATCGAATCGCTAAAGTGAAAAACGAAAGACTTATATCCGACCAAAATTTTTGAGAAAAATTTTTTGCGAATTTCAATATCTATGTGTTCTGATAGCCCCAGAAGAATTCTAACTTTTATCATGATGGATCGAATCGCTAAAGTGAAAAACAAAAGAATTATATCAGCTAAAGGTCGCTATATTTGAGTAAAATTTTTTTTGCGAACTTCTCCAATATCTCTGTGTTCTGATAACCCCCAGAAGAGTTCAAACTTTTATCATGATGGATTGAATCGCTAAAGTGGAAACAAAAGAGTTATATCAGTCAAAGGTCGCAATATTTGAGTAAAATTTTTTTGCGAATTTCTCCAATATCTCTGTGTTCTGATAGCCCCCAGAAGAGTTCTAACTTTTATCATGATGGATCGAATCGCTAAAGTGAAAAACAAAAGTGTTATATCAGTCAAAGGTCGCAATATTGGAGTAAATTTTTTTTGCGTATTTCTCCAATATCTCTGTGTTCTGATAGCCCCCAGAAGAGTTTTAACATTTTCAATGATGGATCGAATCGCTAAAGTGATAAACGAAAGACTTATATGCGATCAAAATTTTTGAGAAAAATTTTTTGCGAATTTCTCCAATATTTCTGTGGTTCTGATAGCCCCGGTAGCTATTTCTAACTTTATCATGATGGATCGAATCGCTAAAGTGAAAACACAAAAGAGTTATATCAGCTAAAGGTCGCTATAATTGAGTAAAATTTTTTTTGCGAACTTCTCCAATATCTCTGTGTTCTGATAACCCCCAGAAGAGTTCAAACTTTTATCATGATGGATCGAATCGCTAAAGTGAAAAACAAAGGGTTATATCAGTCAAAGGTCGCAATATTTGAGTAAAAATTTTTTTGCGAATTTCTCCAATATCTCTGCGTTCTGATAGCCCCCAGAAGTATTCTAACTTTTATCATGATGGATCGAATCGCTAAAGTGAAAAACGAAAGACAGAGTTATATCAGCCAATATCGCTATAATTGAGTAACATTTTTTTTTGCGAACTTCTCCAATAGGTGTTCTGATAGCCCCCAGAAGAGTTTTAACTTTTTTCATGATGGATCGAATCGCTAAAGTGAAAAAACGAAAGACTTATATCAGACCAAAATTTTTGTGAAAAATTTTTTTTGCGAATTTCTCCAATATCTCTGTGTTCTGATAGCCCCCAGAAGTATTCTAACTTTATCATGATGGATCGAATAGCTAAAGTGAAAAACAAAAGAGTTATATCAGTCAAAGGTCGCAATATTGGAGAAAACGTTTTTTGCGTATTTCTCCAATATCTCTGTGTTCTGATAGCCCCAAGAAGAGTTTTAACTTTTCTCATGATGGATCGAATCGCTAAAGTGAAAAACGAAAGACTTATATCCGACCAAAATTTTAGAGAAAAATTTTTTTTGCGAATTTCTCCAATATCTCTGTGTTCTGATAGCCCCAGTTATTTTTCACTTTATCGTGATGGATCGAATCGCTAAAGTGAAAAACAAAAGAGTTATATCAGCTAAAGGTCGCTATATTTGAGTAAAATTTTTTTGCGAACTTCTCCAATATCTCTGTGTTCTGATAACTCCCAGAAGAGTTAAACTTTTATCATGATGGATCGAATCGCTAAAGTGAAAAACAAAGGGTTATATCAGTCAAAGGTCGCAATATTTGAGTAAAATTTTTTTGCGAATTTCTCCAATATCTCTGTGTTCTGATAGCCCCCAGAAGAGTTTTAACTTTTTTCATGATGGATCGAATCGCTAAAGTGAAAAACAAAGGGTTATATCAGTCAAAGTTCGCAATATTTGAGTAAAATTTTTTTGCGAATTTCTCCAATATCTCTGTGTTCTGATAGCCACAAGAAGAGTTTTAACTTTTTTCATGATGGATCGAATCGCTAAAGAGAAAAACGAAAGACTTATATCCGACCAAAATTTTTGAGAAAATTTTTTTTGCTAATTTCTCCAATATTTTTGTGTTCTGATAGCCCCCAGAAGAGTTTTAACATTTTAAATGATGGATCGAATCGCTAAGGTGAAAAACGAAAGACTTATATCAGAACAAAATTTTTGAGAAAAATTTTTTTTGCGAATTTCTCCAATATCTCTGTGTTCTGATAGCCCCCAGAAGTATTCTAACTTTTATCGTGATGGATCGAATCGCTAAAGTGTAAAACAAAAGAGTTATATCAGCTAAAGGTCGCTATACTTGAGTAAAATTTTTTTGCGAACTTCTCCAATATCTCTGTGTTCTGATAACCCCCAGAAGAGTTGAAACTTTTATCATGATGGATCGAATCGCTAAAGTGAAAAACAAAAGAGTTATATTAGTCAACGGTCGCAATATTTGAGTAAAATTTTTTGCCAATTTCTCCAATATTTCTGTGTTCTGATAGCCCCCAGAAGAGTTCTAACTTTTTTCATGATGGACCGAATCGCTAAAGTGAAAAACGAAAGACTTATACTAGACCAAAATTTTGAGAAAATTTTTTTGCGAATTTCTCCAATATCTCTGTGTTCTGATAGCCTCCAGAAGTATTCTAAATTTATCATGATGGATCGAATCGCTAAAGTGAAAAACAAAAGAGTTATATCAGTCAAAGGTCGCAATATTGGAGTAAATTTTTTTTGCGTATTTCTCCAATATCTCTGTGTTCTGATAGCCCCAAGAAGAGTTCTAACTTTTATCATGATGGATCGAATCGCTAAAGTGAAAAACAAAGGGTTATATCAGTCAAAGGTCGCAATATTTGAGTAAAATTTTTTTGCGAATTTCTCCAATATCTCTGTGTTCTGATAGCCCACAGAAGTATTCTAACTTTTATCATGATGGATCGAATAGCTAAAGTGAAAAACAAAAGAGTTATATCAGCTAAAGTTCGCTATATTTGAGTAAAATTTTTTTTGCGAACTTCTCCAATATCTCTGTGTTCTGATAACCCGCAGAAGAGTTCAAACTTTTATCATGATGGATCGAATCGCTAAAGTGAAAAACAAAGGGTTATATCAGTCAAAGGTCGCAATATTGAAGCAAAACTTTTTTCGCGAATTTCTCCAACATGTCTGCGTTCTGATAGCCCCAAGAAGAGTTTTAACTTTTTTCATGATGGATCGAATCGCTAAACAGAAAAACGAAGATTTATATCCGACCAAAATTTTTGAGAAAAATTTTTTTTCCTTGTTTCTCCAATATTTTTGTGTTCTGATAGCCCCCAGAAGAGTTTTAACATTTTTCATGATGGATCGATTCGCTAAAGTGAAAAACGAAGGATTCTATATCAGAAATTTTTGAGAAAAATTTTTTTTGCGAATTTCTCCAATATCTCTGTGTTCTGATAGCCCCCAGAATTATTCTAACTTTTATCATGATGGATCGAATCGCTAAAGTGAAAAACGAAATAGATATATCAGTCAAAGTTCGAAATATTAGATTAAAATTTTTTTTGCGATTTTCTCCAATATCTCTGTGTTCTGATAGCCCCCAGAAGTATTCTAACTTTTATCGTGTTGGATCGAATCGCTAAAGTGAAAAACAAAAGAGTTATATCAGCTAAAGGTCGCTATATTTGAGTAAAATTTTTTTTCGAACTTCTCCAATATCTCTGTGTTCTGATAACCCCCAGAAGAGTTCAAACTTTTATCATGATGGATCGAATCGCTAAAGTGAAAAACAAAGGGTTATATCAGTCAAAGGTCGCAATATTTGAGTAAAATTTTTTTGCGAATTTCTCCAATATCTCTGTGTTCTGATAGCCCACAGAAGTATTCTAACTTTTATAATGATGGATCGAATCGCTAAAGTGAAAAACAAAAGAGTTATATCAGTCAAAGTTCGAAATATTGGAGTAAATTTTTTTTGCGAATTTCTCCAATATCTCTGTGTTCTGATAGCCACAAGAAGAGTTTTAACTTTTTTCATGATGGATCGAATCGCTAAAGAGAAAAACGAAAGACTTATATCCAACCAAAATTTTTGAGAAAAATTTTTTTTGCTAATTTTTCCAATATTTTTGTGTTCTGATAGCCCCCAGAAGAGTTTTAACATTTTTCATGATGGATCGATTCGCTAAAGTGAAAAACGAAAGACTTATATCACACCAAAATTTTTGAGAAAAATTTTTTTTGCGAATTTCTCCAATATCTCTGTGTTCTGATAGCCACAAAAAGAGTTTTAACTTTTTTCATGATGGATCGAATCGCTAAAGAGAAAAACGAAAGACTTATATCCGACCAAAATTTTTGAGAAAAATTTTTTTTGCGAATTTCTCCAATATCTCTGTGTTCTGATAGCCCCCAGAAGTATTCTAACTTTTTAAATGATGGATCGAATCGCTAAAGTGAAAAACAAAGGGTTATATCAGTCAAAGGTCGCAATTTTTGAGTAAAATTTTTTTGCGAATTTCTCCAATATCTCTGTGTTCTGATAGCCCACAGAAGTATTCTAACTTTTATCATGATGGATCGAATCGCTAAAGTGAAAAACAAAAGAGTTATATCAGCTAAAGTTCGCTATATTTGAGTAAAATTTTTTTGCGAACTTCTCCAATATCTCTGTGTTCTGATAACCCCCAGAAGAGTTCAAACTTTTATCATGATGGATCGAATCGCCAAAGTGAAAAACAAAAGAGTTATATCAGTCAAAGGTTGCAATATTGGAGTAAATTTTTTTGGCGAATTTCTCCAATATGTCTGTGTTCTGATAGCCCCAAGAAGGGTTTTAACTTTTTTCATGATGGATCGAATCGCTAAAGAGAAAAACGAAAGACTTATATCCGACCAAAATTTTTGAGAAAAATTTTTTTTTCTTGTTTCTCCAATATTTTTGTGTTCTGATAGCCCCCAGAAGAGTTTTAACATTTTTTTTCATGATGGATCGATTCGCTAAAGTGAAAAACGAAGGACTTATATCAGACCAAAATTTTTGAGAAAATTTTTTTTGCGAATTTCTCCAATATCTCTGTGTTCTGATAGCCCCCAGAATTATTCTATCTTTTATCATGATGGATCGAATCGCTAAAGTGAAAAACGAAATAGATATATCAGTCAAAGTTCGAAATATTAGATTAAAATTTTTTTGCGATTTTCTCCAATATCTCTGTGTTCTGATAGCCCCCAGAAGAGTTTTAACATTTTTCATGATGGATCGAATAGCTAAAGTGAAATACGAAAGTCTTATATCAGTCAGAGTTCGAAATCTTTGAGTAAAATTTTTTTTGGGAGCTTCCACATTTCCTAGCAGCCTGATAGCTCTCAGAAGAGTTCTAACTTTTATCATGATGGATCGGATCGAATCGCTAAAGTGAAAAACGAAAGACTTATATCAGACCAAAATTTTTGAGAAAAACTTTTTTTGCGTATTTCTCCAATATCTCTGTAATCTGATAGCCCCCAGAAGAGTTCAAACTTTTATCATGATGGTTAGAATCGCTAAAGTGAAAAACGAAAGATTTATATCCGACCAAAATTTTTGAGAAAAATTTTTTGCTAATTTCTCCAATATTTTTGTGTTCTGATAGCCACCAGAAGAGTTTTAACATTTTTCATGATGGATCGAATCGCTAAGGTGAAAAAACAAAAGAGTTATATCAGCTAAAGTTCGCTATATTTGAGTAAAATTTTTTTGCGAATTTCTCCAATATCTCTGTGTTCTGATAGCCCCCAGAAGAGTTCTAACTTTTATCATGATGGATCGAATCGCTAAAGTGAAAAACAAAGGGTTATATCAGTCAAAGGTCGCAATATTTGAGTAAAATTTTTTTGCGAATTTCTCCAATATCTCTGTGTTCTGATAGCTACAAGAAGAGTTTTAACTTTTTTCATGATGGATCGAATTGCTAAAGAGAAAAACGAAAGACTTATATCCAACCAAAATTTTTGAGAAAAATTTTTTTTGCTAATTTCTCCAATATTTTTGTGTTCTGATAGCCACCAGAAGAGTTTTAACATTTTTCATGATGGATCGAATCGCTAAGGTGAAAAACGAAAGACTTATATCAGACCAAAATTTTTGAGAAAAATTTTTTTTCGAATTTCTCCAATATCTCTGTGTTCTGATAGACCCCAGAAGTATTCTAACTTTTATCGTGATGGATCGAATCGCTAAAGTGAAAAACAAAAGAGTTATATCAGCTAAAGGTCGCTATATTTGAGTAAAATTTTTTTGCGAACTTCTCCAATATCTCTGTGTTCTGATAACCCCCAGAAGAGTTCAAACTTTTATCATGATGGATCGAATCGCTAAAGTGAAAAACAAAGGGTTATATCAGTCAAAGGTCGCAATATTTGAGTAAAATTTTTTTTGCGTATTTCTCCAATATCTCTGTGTTCTGATAGCCCCCAGAAGTATTCTAACTTTTATCATGATGGATCGAATCGCTAAAGTGAAAAACGAAAGAGTTATATCAGTCAAAGTTCGAAATATTGGAGTAAATTTTTTTTGCGAATTTCTCCAATATCTCTGTGTTCTGATAGCCACAAGAAGAGTTTTAACTTTTTTCATGATGGATCGAATCGCTAAAGAGAAAAACGAAAGACTTATATCCGACCAAAATTTTTGAGAAAAATTTTTTTGCTAATTTCTCCAATATTTTTGTGTTCTGATAGCCCCCAGAAGAGTTTTAACATTTTAAATGATGGATCGAATCGCTAAGGTGAAAAACGAAAGACTTATATCAGACCAAAATTTTTGAGAAAAATTTTTTGCGAATTTCTCCAATATCTCTGTGTTCTGATAGCCCCCAGAAGTATTCTAACTTTTATCGTGATGGATCGAATCGCTAAAGTGTAAAACAAAAGAGTTATATCAGCTAAAGGTCGCTATACTTGAGTAAAATTTTTTTGCGAACTTCTCCAATATCTCTGTGTTCTGATAACCCCCAGAAGAGTTGAAACTTTTATCATGATGGATCGAATCGCTAAAGTGAAAAACAAAAGAGTTATATTAGTCAACGGTCGCAATATTTGAGTAAAATTTTTTTTGCCAATTTCTCCAATATCTCTGTGTTCTGATAGCCCCCAGAAGAGTTTTAACTTTTTCATGATGGATCGAATCGCTAAAGTGAAAAACGAAAGACTTATATCAGACCAAAATTTTTGAGAAAAATTTTTTTTGCGAATTTCTCCAATATCTCTGTGTTCCGATAGCCCACAGCATATCTAAACCTTTTATCCATGATGGATCGAATCGCTAAAGTGAAAAACAAAAGAGTTATATCAGTCAAAGGTCGCAATATTGAAGTAAAACTTTTTTTGCGAATTTCTCCAATATCTCTGTGTTCTGATAGCCCCCAGAAGTATTCTAACTTTTATCGTGTTGGATCGAATCGCTAAAGTGAAAAACAAAAGAGTTATATCAGCTAAAGGTCGCTATACTTGAGTAAAATTTTTTTGCGAACTTTTCCAATATCTCTGTGTTCTGATAGCCCCCAGAAGAGTTTAAACTTTTATCAAGATGGATCGAATCGCTAAAGTGAAAAACAAAGGGTTATATCAGTCAAAGTTCGCAATATTTGAGTAAAATTTTTTTGCGAATTTCTCCAATATCTCTGTGTTCTGATAGCCACAAGAAGAGTTTTAACTTTTTTCATGATGGATCGAATTGCTAAAGAGAAAAACGAAAGACTTATATCCAACCAAAATTTTTGAGAAAAATTTTTTTTGCTAATTTTTCCAATATTTTTGTGTTCTGATAGCCCCCAGAAGAGTTTTAACATTTTTCATGATGGATCGAATCGCTAAGGTGAAAAACGAAAGACTTATATCAGACCAAAATTCTGAGAAAAATTTTTTTTGCGAATTTCTCCAATATCTCTGTGTTCTGATAGACCCCAGAAGTATTCTAACTTTTATCGTGATGGATCGAATCGCTAAAGTGAAAAACAAAAGAGTTATATCACCTAAAGGTCGCTATATAAGAGTAAAATTTTTTTTGCGAACTTCTCCAATATCTCTGTGTTCTGATAACCCCCAGAAGAGTTCAAACTTTTATCATGATGGATCGAATCGCTAAAGTGAAAAACAAAGGGTTATATCAGTCAAAGGTCGCAATATTTGAGTAAAATTTTTTTTGCGAATTTCTCCAATATCTCTGTGTTCTGATAGCCCCCAGAAGTATTTTAACTTTTATCATGATGGATCGAATCGCTAAAGTGAAAAACAAAAGAGTTATATCAGTCAAAGTTCGAAATATTAGAGTAAATTTTTTTTGCAAATTTCTCCAATATCTCTGTGTTCTGATAGCCACAAGAAGAGTTTTAACTTTTTTCATGATGGATCGAATCGCTAAAGTGAAAAACGAAAGTCTTATTTCCGACCAAAATTTTTGAGAAAAATTTTTTTGCGAATTTCTCCAATATTTTTGTGTTCTGATAGCCCCCAGAAGAGTTTTAACATTTTCAATGATGGATCGAATCGCTAAGGTGAAAACGAAAGACTTATATCAGACCAAAAATTTTGAGAAAAATTCTTTTATGAAATTTTCCAATATTTCTGTGTTCTGATAGCCCCCAGAAGTATTCTAACTTTTTATCGTAGATGGATCGAATCGCTAAAGTGTAAAACAAAAGAGTTATATCAGCCCAAAATTTTTGAGATAAAATTTTTTTGTGAACTTCTCCAATATCTCTGTGTTCTGATAACCCCTAGAAGAGTTGAAACTTTTATCATGATGGATCGAATCGCTAAAGTGAAAAACAAAAGAGTTATATCAGTCAAAGGTCGCAATATTTGAGTAAAATTTTTTTTGTCAATTTCTCCAATATCTCTGTGTTCTGATAGCCCACAGAAGAGTTGTAACTTTCTAACTTTTTTCATGATGGACGAATCGCTAAAGTGAAAAACGAAAGACTTATATCAGACCAAAATTTTGAGAAAAATTTTTTTGCGAATTTCTCCAATATCTCTGTGTTCTGATAGCCTCCAGAAGTATTCTAAATTTATCATGATGGATCGAATCGCTAAAGTGAAAACAGAAAGAGTTTTATCAGTCAAAAGTCGCAATTTTGAGTAAATTTTTTTTTGCGTATTTCTCCAATATGTCTGTGTTCTGATAGCCCCAAGAAGAGTTTTAACTTTTCTCATGATGGATCGAATCGCTAAAGTGAAAAACAAAGGGTTATATCAGTCAAAGGTCGCAATATTTGAGTAAAATTTTTTTGCGAATTTCTCCAATATCTCTGTGTTCTGATAGCCCACAGAAGTATTCTAACTTTTATCATGATGGATCGAATAGCTAAAGTGAAAAACAAAAGAGTTATATCAGCTAAAGTTCGCTATATTTGAGTAAAATTTTTTTGCGAACTTCTCCAATATTTCTGTGTTCTGATAACCACCAGAAGAGTTCAAACTTTTATCATGATGGATCGAATCGCTAAAGTGAAAAACGAAAGACTTATATCAGACCAAAATTTTTGAGAAAAATTTTTTTTGCGAATTTCTCCAATATCTCTGTGTTCTGATAGCCACAAGAAGAGTTTTAACTTTTTTCATGATGGATCGAATCACTAAAGAGAAAAACGAAAGACTTATATCCGACCAAAATTTTTGAGAAAAATTTTTTTTGCTATGTTTCTCCAATATGTGTTCTGATAGCCCCCAGAAGAGTTTTAACATTTTTCATGATGGATCGAATCGCTAAAGTGAAAAACGAAAGACTTATATCAGACCAAAAATTTTGAGAAAAACTTTTTTGCGAATTTCTCCAATATCTCTGTGTTCTGATAGCCCCCAGAAGACTTGAAACTTTTATCATGATGGATTGAATCGCTAAAGTGAAAAACCAAAGAGTTATATCAGTCAAAATTGGAAATATTTGAGTAAAATTTTTTTGCGATTTTCTCCAATATCTCTGTGTTCTGATAGCCCCCAGAAGTATTCTAACTTTTATCGTGTTGGATCGAATCGCTAAAGTGAAAAACAAAAGAGTTATATCAGCTAAAGGTCGCTATACTTGAGTAAAATTTTTTTTGCGAACTTCTCCAATATCTCTGTGTTCTGATAACCCCCAGAAGAGTTCAAACTTTTATCATGATGGATCGAATCGCTAAAGTGAAAAACAAAGGGTTATATCAGTCAAAGTTCGCAATATTTGAGTAAAATTTTTTTGCGAATTTCTCCAATATCTCTGTGTTCTGATAGCCCACAGAAGTATTCTAACTTTTATCATGATGGATCGAATCGCTAAAGTGAAAAACAAAAGAGTTATATCAATCAAAGTTCGAAATATTGGAGTAAATTTTTTTTGCGAATTTCTCAAATATCTCTGTGTTCTGATAGCCACAAGAAGAGTTTTAACTTTTTTCATGATGGATCGAATCGCTAAAGAGAAAAACGAAAGACTTATATCCGACCAAAATTTTGAGTAAAATTTTTTTTGCTAATTTCTCCAATATTTTGTGTTCTGATAGCCCTCAGAAGAGTTTTACTTTATCATGATGGATCGAATCGCTAAGTGAAAAACGAAAGACTTATATCAGACCAAAATTTTTGAGAAAATTTTTTTGCGAATTTCTCCAATATCTCTGTGTTCTGATAGCCCCCAGAAGTATTCTAACTTTTATCGTGATGGATCGAATCGCTAAAGTGTAAAACAAAAGAGTTATATCAGCTAAAGGTCGCTATACTTGAGTAAAATTTTTTTGCGAACTTCTCCAATATCTCTGTGTTCTGATAACCCCCAGAAGAGTTGAAACTTTTATCATGATGGATCGAATCGCTAAAGTGAAAAACAAAAGAGTTATATTAGTCAACGGTCGCAATATTTGAGTAAAATTTTTTTTGCCAATTTCTCCAATATCTCTGTGTTCTGATAGCCCCCAGAAGAGTTTTAACTTTTTCATTTGATCGAATCGCTAGTGAAAACGAAAGACTTATATCAGACCAAAAAATTTTTGAGTAAAATTTTTTTGCGAATTTCTCCAATATCTCTGTGTTCTGATAGCCTCCAGAAGTATTCTAAATTTATCATGATGGATCGAATCGCTAAAGTGAAAAACAAAAGAGTTATATCAGTCAAAGGTCGCAATATTGGAGTAAATTTTTTTGCGTATTTCTCCAATATCTCTGTCTTCTGATAGCCCCCAGAAGAGTTTTAACTTTTATCATGATGGATCGAATCGCTAAAGTGAAAAACAAAGGGTTATATCAGTCAAAGGTCGCAATATTTGAGTAAAATTTTTTTGCGAATTTCTCCAATATCTCTGTGTTCTGATAGCCCACAGAAGTATTCTAACTTTTATCATGATGGATCGAATAGCTAAAGTGAGAAACAAAAGAGTTATATCAGCTAAAGTTCGCTATATTTGAGTAAAATTTTTTTTGCGAATCCTCCAATATCTCTGTGTTCTGATAACCCACAGAAGAGTTCAAACTTTTATCATGACGGATCGAATCGCTGCAAGTGAAAAACAAAAGAGTTATATCAGTCAAAGGTCGCAATATTGGAGTAAATTCTTTTTGCGAATTTCTCCAATATGTCTGTGTTCTGATAGCCCCAAGAAGAGTTTTAACTTTTTTTTATGAGGATCGAATCGCTAAAGAGAAAAACGAAAGACTTATATCCGACCAAAATTTTTGAGAAAAATTTTTTTTTCTTGTTTCTCCAATATTTTTGTGTTCTGATAGCCCCCAGAAGAGTTTTAACATTTTTCATGATGGATCGAATCGCTAAAGTGAAAAACGAAAGACTTATATCAGACCAAAATTTTTGAGAAAAATTTTTTTTGCGAATTTTTCCAATATTTCTGTGTTCTGATAGCCCCCAGAATTATTCTAACTTTTATCATGATGGATCGAATCGCTAAAGTGAAAACGAAATAGATATATCAGTCAAAGTTCGAAATATTAGATTAAAATTTTTTTGCGATTTTCTCCAATATCTCTGTGTTCTGATAGCCCCCAGAAGTATTCTAACTTTTATCGTGTTGGATCGAATCGCTAAAGTGAAAAACAAAAGAGTTATATCAGCTAAAGGTCGCTATATTTGAGTAAAATTTTTTTGCGAACTTCTCCAATATCTCTGTGTTCTGATAACCCCCAGAAGAGTTCAAACTTTTATCATGATGGATCGAATCGCTAAAGTGAAAAACAAAGGGTTATATCAGTCAAAGGTCGCAATATTTGAGTAAAATTTTTTTGCGAATTTCTCCAATATCTCTGTGTTCTGATAGCCACAAAAAGAGTTTTAACTTTTTTCATGATGGATCGAATCGCTAAAGAGAAAAACGAAAGACTTATATCCGACCAAAATTTTTGAGAAAAATTTTTTTTGCTAATTTCTCCAATATTTTTGTGTTCTGATAGCCCCTAGAAGAGTTTTAACATTTTAAATGATGATCGAATCGCTAAGGTGAAAACGAAAGACTTATATCAGACCAAAATTTTGAGAAAATTTTTTTAAGGAATTTCTCCAATATCTCTGTGTTCTGATAGCCCACAGAAGTATTCTAACTTTTATCATGATGGATCGAATCGCTAAAGTGAAAAACAAAAGAGTTATATCAGCTAAAGTTCGCTATATTTGAGTAAAATTTTTTTGCGAACTTCTCCAATATCTCTGTGTTCTGATAACCCCCAGAAGAGTTCAAACTTTTATCATGATGGATCGAATCGCTAAAGTGAAAAACAAAAGAGTTATATCAGTCAAAGGTCGCAATATTGAAGTAAATTTTTTTTGCGAATTTCTCCAATATGTCTGTGTTCTGATAGCCACAAGAAGAGTTTTAACTTTTTTATGATGGATCGAATCGCTAAAGAGAAAAACGAAAGACATATATCCGACCAAAATTTTTGAGAAAATTTTTTTTTGCGCATTTCTCCAATAATTTTGTGTTCTGATAGCCCCCAGAAGAGTTTTAACATTTATCAATGATGGATCGAATCGCAAGGTGAAAAACGAAAAAAGACTTATATCAGACCAAAATTTTTGAGAAAATTTTTTTTTGCGAATTTCTGCAATATCTCTGTGTTCTGATAGCCCCCAGAAGTATTCTAACTTTTATCGTGATGGATCGAATCGCTAAAGTGAAAAACAAAAGAGTTATATCAGCTAAAGGTCGCTATACTTGAGTAAAATTTTTTTGCGAACTTCTCCAATATCTCTGTGTTCTGATAACCACCAGAAGAGTTGAAACTTTTATCATGATGGATCGAATCGCTAAAGTGAAAAACAAAAGAGTTATATTAGTCAAAGGTCGCAATATTTGAGTAAAATTTTTTTTGCCAATTTCTCCAATATCTCTGTGTTCTGATAGCCCCAAGAAGAGTTTTAACTTTCTTCATGATGGATCGAATCGCTAAAGTGAAAAACGAAAGACTTATATCAGACCAATATTTTTGAGAAAAATTTTTTTTGCGAATTTCTCCAATATCTCTGTGTTCTGATAGCCTCCAGAAGTATTCTAAATTTATCATGATGGATCGAATCGCTAAAGTGAAAAACAAAAGAGTTATATCAGTCAAAGGTCGCAATATTGGAGTAAATTTTTTTGCGTATTTCTCCAATATCTCTGTGTTCTGATAGCCCCAAGAAGAGTTTTAACTTTTCTCATGATGGATCGAATCGCTAAAGTGAAAAACAAAGGGTTATATCAGTCAAAGGTCGCAATATTTGAGTAAAATTTTTTTGCGAATTTCTCCAATATCTCTGTGTTCTGATAGCCCACAGAAGTATTCTAACTTTTATCATGATGGATCGAATAGCTAAAGTGAAAAACAAAAGAGTTATATCAGCTAAAGTTCGCTATATTTGAGTAAAATTTTTTTGCGAATTTATCCAATATCTCTGTGTTCTGATAACCCCCAGAAGAGTTCAAACTTTTATCATGACGGATCGAATAAAGTGAAAAACAAAAGAGTTATATCAGTCAAAGGTCGCAATATTGGAGTAAATTTTTCAGAATTTCTCCAATATGTCTGTGTTCTGGATAGCCCCAAGAAGAGTTTTAACTTTTTTCATGATGGATCGAATCGCTAAACAGAAAAACGAAGATTTATATCCGACCAAAATTTTTGAGAAAAATTTTTTTTCCTTGTTTCTCCAATATTTTTGTGTTCTGATAGCCCCCAGAAGAGTTTTAACATTTTTCATGATGGATCGATTCGCTAAAGTGAAAAACGAAGGACTTATATCAGACCAAAATTTTTGAGAAAAATTTTTTTTGCGAATTTCTCCAATATCTCTGTGTTCTGATAGCTGCCAGAATTATTCTAACTTTTATCATGATGGATCGAATCGCTAAAGTGAAAAACGAAAGACTTATATCAGACCAAAATTTTGAGTAAAATTTTTTTGCGATTTTCTCCAACATTTCTGTGTTCTGATAGCCTCTAGAAGTATTCTAACTTTTATCGTGATGGATCGAATCGCTAAAGTGAAAAACAAAAGAGTTATATCAGCTAAAGGTCGCTATATAAGAGTAAAATTTTTTTTGCGAACTTCTCCAATATCTCTGTGTTCTGATAACCCCCAGAAGAGTTCAAACTTTTATCATGATGGATCGAATCGCTAAAGTGAAAAACAAAGGGTTATATCAGTCAAAGGTCGCAATATTTGAGTAAAATTTTTTTGCGAATTTCTCCAATATCTCTGTGTTCTGATAGCCACAAGAAGAGTTTTAACTTTTTTCATGATGGATCGAATCGCTAAAGAGAAAAACGAAAGATTTATATCCGACCAAAATTTTTGAGAAAAATTTTTTTGCGAACTTATCCAATATCTCTGTGTTCTGATAGCCCGCAGAAGAGTTTAAACTTTTATCATGATGGATCGAATCGCTAAAGTGAAAAACAAAGGGTTATATCAGTCAAAGGTCGCAATATTTGAGTAAAGTTTTTTTGCGAATTTCTCCAATATCTCTGTGTTCTGATAGCCTTCAGAAGTATTCTAACTTTTATCATGATGGATCGAATCGCTAAAGTGAAAAACAAAAGAGTTATATCAGTCAAAGTTCGAAATATTGGAGTAAATTTTTTTTGCGAATTTCTCCAATATCTCTGTGTTCTGATAGCCACAAGAAGAGTTTTAACTTTTTTCATGATGGATCGAATCGTTAAAGAGAAAAACGAAAGACTTATATCCGACCAAAATTTTTGAAAAAAATTTTTTTTGCTAATTTCTCCAATATGTCTGTGTTCTGATAGCCCCAAGAAGGGTTTTAACTTTTTTCATGATGGATCGAATCACTAAAGAGAAAAACGAAAGACTTATATCCGACCAAAATTTTTGAGAAAAATTTTTTTTTCTTGTTTCTCCAATATTTTTGTGTTCTGATAGCCCCCAGAAGAGTTTTAACATTTTCATGATGGATCGATTCGCCAAAGTGAAAACGAAAGACTTATATCAGACCAAAATTTTTGAGAAAAATTTTTTTTGCGAATTTCTCCAATATCTCTGTGTTCTGATAGCCCCCAGAATTATTCTATCTTTTATCATGATGGATCGAATCGCTAAAGTGAAAAACGAAATAGATATATCAGTCAAAGTTCGAAATATTAGATTAAAATTTTTTTGCGATTTTCTCCAATATCTCTGTGTTCTGATAGCCCCCAGAAGAGTTTTAACATTTTTCATGATGGATCGAATCGCTAAAGTGAAATACGAAAGTCTTATATCAGTCAGAGTTCGAAATTTTTGAGTAAAATTTTTTTGGGAGCTTTCTCCAATATTTCTGTGTTCTGATAGCCTCCAGAAGAGTTCTAACTTTATCATGATGGATCGAATCGCTAAAGTGAAAAACGAAAGACTTATATCAGACCAAAATTTTTGAGAAAAATTTTTTTTGCGAATTTCTCCAATATCTCTGTAATCTGATAGCCCCCAGAAGAGTTCAAACTTTTATCATGATGGTTAGAATCGCTAAAGTGAAAAACGAAAGATTTATATCCGACCAAAATTTTTGAGAAAAATTTTTTTTGCTAATTTCTCCAATATTTTTGTGTTCTGATAGCCACCAGAAGAGTTTTAACATTTTTCATGATGGATCGAATCGCTAAGGTGAAAAACGAAAGACTTATATCAGACCAAAATTTTTGAGAAAAATTTTTTTGCGAATTTCTCCAATATTTCTGTGTTCTGATAGCCCCGAGAAGATTTCTAACTTTATCATGATGGATCGAATCGCTAAAATGAAAACAAAAGAGTTATATCAGTCAAAGTTCGAAATATTGAGTAAATTTTTTCGAATTTCTCCAATATCTCTGTGCTCTGATAGCCCCTAGAAGAGTTCTAACATTTATTACAGTGATGGATCGAATCGCTAAAGTGAAAAACGAAAGACTTATATCAGACCAAAATTTTTGAGAAAAACTTTTTTTGCGAATTTCTCCAATATCTCTGTAATCTGATAGGCCCCAGAAGAGTTCAAACTTTTATCATGATGGTTAGAATCGCTAAAGTGAAAAACAAAAGACTTATATCAGAACCAAAGTTTTGAGAAAATTTTTTGCGAATTTCTCCAATATCTCTGTGTTCTGATAGCCCCCAGAAGTATTCTAACTTTTATCGTGATGGATCGAATCGCTAAAGTGTAAAACAAAAGAGTTATATCAGCTAAAGGTCGCTATACTTGAGTAAAATTTTTTTGCGAACTTCTCCAATATCTCTGTGTTCTGATAACCCCCAGAAGAGTTCAAACTTTTATCATGATGGATCGAATATCGAATCGCTAAGGTGAAAAACGAAAGACTTATATCAGACCAAAATTTTTGAGAAAAATTTTTTTTGCGAATTTCTCCAATATCTCTGTGTTCTGATAGCCCCCAGAAGTATTCTAACTTTTATCATGATGGATCGAATCGCTAAAGTGAAAAACAAAAGAGTTATATCAGCTAAAGGTCGCTATATTTGAGTAAAATTTTTTTTGCGAACTTCTCCAATATCTCTGTGTTCTGATAACCCCCAGAAGAGTTGAAACTTTTATCATGATGGATCGAATCGCTAAAGTGAAAAACAAAAGAGTTATATCAGTCAAAGGTCGCAATATTGGAGTAAATTTTTTTTGCGAATTTCTCCAATATGTCTGTGTTCTGATAGCCCCAAGAAGAGTTTTAACTTTTTTCATGATGGATCGAATCGCTAAAGAGAAAAACGAAAGACTTATATCCGACCAAAATTTTTGAGAAAAATTTTTTTTTCTTGTTTCTCCAATATTTTTGTGTTCTGATAGCCCCCAGAAGAGTTTTAACATTTTTCATGATGGATCGATTCGCTAAAGTGAAAAACGAAAGACTTATATCACACCAAAATTTTTGAGAAAAATTTTTTTTGCGAATTTCTCCAATATCTCTGTGTTCTGATAGCCCCCAGAATTATTCTATCTTTTATCATGATGGATCGAATCGCTAAAGTGAAAAACGAAATAGATATATCAGTCAAAGTTCGAAATATTAGATTAAAATTTTTTTGCGATTTTCTCCAATATCTCTGTGTTCTGATAGCCCCCAGAAGAGTTTTAACATTTTTCATGATGGATCGAATCGCTAAAGTGAAATACGAAAGTCTTATATCAGTCAGAGTTCGAAATTTTTGAGTAAAATTTTTTTTGGGAGCTTCTCCAATATTTCTGTGTTCTGATAGCCCCCAGAAGAGTTCTAACTTTTATCATGATGGATCGAATCGCTAAAGTGAAAAACGAAAGACTTATATCAGACCAAAATTTTTGAGAAAAATTTTTTTTGCGTATTTCTCCAATATCTCTGTAATCTGATAGCCCCCAGAAGAGTTCAAACTTTTATCATGATGGTTAGAATCGCTAAAGTGAAAAACGAAAGATTTATATCCGACCAAAATTTTTGAGAAAAATTTTTTTTGCTAATTTCTCCAATATTTTTGTGTTCTGATAGCCCCCAGAAGAGTTTTAACATTTTTCATGATGGATCGAATCGCTAAGGTGAAAAACGAAAGACTTATATCAGACCAAAATTTTTGAGAAAAATTTTTTTTGCGAATTTCTCCAATATCTCTGTGTTCTGATAGCCCACAGAAGTATTCTAACTTTTATCATGATGGATCGAATCGCTAAAGTGAAAAACAAAAGAGTTATATCAGTCAAAGTTCGCAATATTTGAGTAAAATTTTTTTGCGAATTTCTCCAATATCTCTGTGTTCTGATAGCCACAAGAAGAGTTTTAACTTTTTTCATGATGGATCGAATTGCTAAAGAGAAAAACGAAAGACTTATATCCAACCAAAATTTTTGAGAAAAATTTTTTTTGCTAATTTCTCCAATATTTTTGTGTTCTGATAGCCCCCAGAAGAGTTTTAACATTTTTCATGATGGATCGAATCGCTAAGGTGAAAAACGAAAGACTTATATCAGACCAAAATTTTTGAGAAAAATTTTTTTTGCGAATTTCTCCAATATCTCTGTGTTCTGATAGACCCCAGAAGTATTCTAACTTTTATCGTGATGGATCGAATCGCTAAAGTGAAAAACAAAAGAGTTATATCACCTAAAGGTCGCTATATAAGAGTAAAATTTTTTTTGCGAACTTCTCCAATATCTCTGTGTTCTGATAACCCCCAGAAGAGTTCAAACTTTTATCATGATGGATCGAATCGCTAAAGTGAAAAACAAAGGGTTATATCAGTCAAAGGTCGCAATATTTGAGTAAAATTTTTTTTGCGAATTTCTCCAATATCTCTGTGTTCTGATAGCCCCCAGAAGTATTCTAACTTTTATCATGATGGATCGAATCGCTAAAGTGAAAAACAAAAGAGTTATATCAGTCAAAGTTCGAAATATTAGAGTAAATTTTTTTTGCGAATTTCTCCAATATCTCTGTGTTCTGATAGCCACAAGAAGAGTTTTAACTTTTTTCATGATGGATCGAATCGCTAAAGAGAAAAACGAAAGACTTATATCCGACCAAAATTTTTGAAAAAAATTTTTTTTGCTAATTTCTCCAATATTTTTGTGTTCTGGTAGCCCCCAGAAGAGTTTTAACATTTTAAATGATGGATCGAATCGCTAAGGTGAAAAACGAAAGACTTATATCAGACCAAAATTTTTGAGAAAAATTTTTTTTGCGAATTTCTCCAATATCTCTGTGTTCTGATAGCCCCCAGAAGTATTCTAACTTTTATCGTGATGGATCGAATCGCTAAAGTGTAAAACAAAAGAGTTATATCAGCTAAAGGTCGCTATACTTGAGTAAAATTTTTTTGCGAACTTCTCCAATATCTCTGTGTTCTGATAACCCCCAGAAGAGTTGAAACTTTTATCATGATGGATCGAATCGCTAAAGTGAAAAACAAAAGAGTTATATTAGTCAACGGTCGCAATATTTGAGTAAAATTTTTTTTGCCAATTTCTCCAATATCTCTGTGTTCTGATAGCCCCCAGAAGAGTTTTAACTTTTTTCATGATGGATCGAATCGCTAAAGTGAAAAACGAAAGACTTATATCAGACCAAAATTTTTGAGAAAAATTTTTTTTGCGAATTTCTCCAATATCTCTGTGTTCTGATAGCCTCCAGAAGTATTCTAAATTTATCATGATGGATCGAATCGCTAAAGTGAAAAACAAAAGAGTTATATCAGTCAAAAGTCGCAATATTGGAGTAAATTTTTTTTGCGTATTTCTCCAATATCTCTGTGTTCTGATAGCCCCAAGAAGAGTTTTAACTTTTCTCATGATGGATCGAATCGCTAAAGTGAAAAACGAAAGACTTATATCCGCCCAAAATTTTAGAGAAAAATTTTTTTTGCGAATTTCTCCAATATCTCTGTGTTCTGATAGCCCACAGAAGTATTCTAACTTTTATCATGATGGATCGAATAGCTAAAGTGAAAAACAAAAGAGTTATATCAGCTAAAGTTCGCTATATTTGAGTAAAATTTTTTTGCGAACTTCTCCAATATCTCTGTGTTCTGATAACCCCCAGAAGAGTTCAAACTTTTATCATGATGGATCGAATCGCTAAAGTGAAAAACAAAAGAGTTATATCAGTCAAAGGTCGCAATATTGGAGTAAATTTTTTTTGCGAATTTCTCCAATATGTCTGTGTTCTGATAGCCCCAAGAAGAGTTTTAACTTTTTTCATGATGGATCGAATCGCTAAAGAGAAAAACGAAAGACTTATATCCGACCAAAATTTTTGAGAAAAATTTTTTTTTCTTGTTTCTCCAATATTTTTGTGTTCTGATAGCCCCCAGAAGAGTTTTAACATTTTTCATGATGGATCGATTCGCTAAAGTGAAAAACGAAGGACTTATATCAGACCAAAATTTTTGAGAAAAATTTTTTTTGCGAATTTCTCCAATATCTCTGTGTTCTGATAGCCCCCAGAATTATTCTAACTTTTATCATGATGGATCGAATCGCTAAAGTGAAAAACGAAATAGATATATCAGTCAAAGTTCGAAATATTAGATTAAAATTTTTTTTGCGATTTTCTCCAATATCTCTGTGTTCTGATAGCCCCCAGAAGTATTCTAACTTTTATCGTGTTGGATCGAATCGCTAAAGTGAAAAACAAAAGAGTTATATCAGCTAAAGGTCGCTATACTTGAGTAAAATTTTTTTTGCGAACTTCTCCAATATCTCTGTGTTCTGATAACCCCCAGAAGAGTTCAAACTTTTATCATGATGGATCGAATCGCTAAAGTGAAAAACAAAGGGTTATATCAGTCAAAGGTCGCAATATTTGAGTAAAATTTTTTTGCGAATTTCTCCAATATCTCTGTGTTCTGATAGCCCACAGAAGTATTCTAACTTTTATCATGATGGATCGAATCGCTAAAGTGAAAAACAAAAGAGTTATATCAGTCAAAGTTCGAAATATTGGAGTAAATTTTTTTTGCGAATTTCTCCAATATCTCTGTGTTCTGATAGCCACAAGAAGAGTTTTAACTTTTTTCATGATGGATCGAATCGCTAAAGAGAAAAACGAAAGACTTATATCCAACCAAAATTTTTGAGAAAAATTTTTTTTGCTAATTTTTCCAATATTTTTGTGTTCTGATAGCCCCCAGAAGAGTTTTAACATTTTTCATGATGGATCGAATCGCTAAGGTGAAAAACGAAAGACTTATATCAGACCAAAGTTTTTGAGAAAAATTTTTTTTGCGAATTTCTCCAATATCTCTGTGTTCTGATAGCCACAAAAAGAGTTTTAACTTTTTTCATGATGGATCGAATCGCTAAAGAGAAAAACGAAAGACTTATATCCGACCAAAATTTTTGAGAAAAATTTTTTTTGCTAATTTCTCCAATATTTTTGTGTTCTGATAGCCCCCAGAAGAGTTTTAACATTTTAAATGATGGATCGAATCGCTAAGGTGAAAAACGAAAGACTTATATCAGACCAAAATTTTTGAGAAAAATTTTTTTTGCGAATTTCTCCAATATCTCTGTGTTCTGATAGCCCACAGAAGTATTCTAACTTTTATCATGATGGATCGAATCGCTAAAGTGAAAAACAAAAGAGTTATATCAGCTAAAGTTCGCTATATTTGAGTAAAATTTTTTTGCGAACTTCTCCAATATCTCTGTGTTCTGATAACCCCCAGAAGAGTTCAAACTTTTATCATGATGGATCGAATCGCTAAAGTGAAAAACAAAAGAGTTATATCAGTCAAAGGTCGCAATATTGGAGTAAATTTTTTTTGCGAATTTCTCCAATATGTCTGTGTTCTGATAGCCCCAAGAAGGGTTTTAACTTTTTTCATGATGGATCGAATCGCTAAAGAGAAAAACGAAAGACTTATATCCGACCAAAATTTTTGAGAAAAATTTTTTTTTCTTGTTTCTCCAATATTTTTGTGTTCTGATAGCCCCCAGAAGAGTTTTAACATTTTTCATGATGGATCGATTCGCTAAAGTGAAAAACTAAGGACTTATATCAGACCAAAATTTTTGAGAAAAATTTTTTTTGCGAATTTCTCCAATATTTCTGTGTTCTGATAGCCCCCAGAATTATTCTATCTTTTATCATGATGGATCGAATCGCTAAAGTGAAAAACGAAATAGATATATCAGTCAAAGTTCGAAATATTAGATTAAAATTTTTTTGCGATTTTCTCCAATATCTCTGTGTTCTGATAGCCCCCAGAAGAGTTTTAACATTTTTCATGATGGATCGAATCGCTAAAGTGAAATACGAAAGTCTTATATCAGTCAGAGTTCGAAATTTTTGAGTAAAATTTTTTTTGGGAGCTTCTCCAATATTTCTGTGTTCTGATAGCCCCCAGAAGAGTTCTAACTTTTATCATGATGGATCGAATCGCTAAAGTGAAAAACGAAAGACTTATATCAGACCAAAATTTTTGAGAAAAACTTTTTTTGCGTATTTCTCCAATATCTCTGTAATCTGATAGCCCCCAGAAGAGTTCAAACTTTTAACATGATGGTTAGAATCGCTAAAGTGAAAAACGAAAGATTTATATCCGACCAAAATTTTTGAGAAAAATTTTTTTTGCTAATTTCTCCAATATTTTTGTGTTCTGATAGCCCCCAGAAGAGTTTTAACATTTTTCATGATGGATCGAATCGCTAAGGTGAAAAACGAAAGACTTATATCAGACCAAAATTTTTGAGAAAAATTTTTTTTGCGAATTTCTCCAATATCTCTGTGTTCTGATAGACCCCAGAAGTATTCTAACTTTTATCGTGATGGATCGAATCGCTAAAGTGAAAAACAAAAGAGTTATATCACCTAAAGGTCGCTATATAAGAGTAAAATTTTTTTTGCGAACTTCTCCAATATCTCTGTGTTCTGATAACCCCCAGAAGAGTTCAAACTTTTATCATGATGGATCGAATCGCTAAAGTGAAAAACAAAGGGTTATATCAGTCAAAGGTCGCAATATTTGAGTAAAATTTTTTTTGCGAATTTCTCCAATATCTCTGTGTTCTGATAGCCCCCAGAAGTATTCTAACTTTTATCATGATGGATCGAATCGCTAAAGTGAAAAACAAAAGAGTTATATCAGTCAAAGTTCGAAATATTGGAGTAAATTCTTTTTGCGAATTTCTCCAATATCTCTGTGTTCTGATAGCCACAAGAAGAGTTTTAACTTTTTTCATGATGGATCGAATCGCTAAAGAGAAAAACGAAAGACTTATATCCGACCAAAATTTTTGAAAAAAATTTTTTTTGCTAATTTCTCCAATATTTTTGTGTTCTGATAGCCCCCAGAAGAGTTTTAACATTTTAAATGATGGATCGAATCGCTAAGGTGAAAAACGAAAGACTTATATCAGACCAAAATTTTAGAGAAAAATTTTTTTTGCGAATTTCTCCAATATCTCTGTGTTCTGATAGCCCACAGAAGTATTCTAACTTTTATCATGATGGATCGAATCGCTAAAGTGAGAAACAAAAGAGTTATATCAGCTAAAGTTCGCTATATTTGAGTAAAATTTTTTTGCGAACTTCTCCAATATCTCTGTGTTCTGATAACCCCCAGAAGAGTTCAAACTTTTATCATGATGGATCGAATCGCTAAAGTGAAAAACAAAAGAGTTATATCAGTCAAAGTTCGCAATATTGGAGTAAATTTTTTTTGCGAATTTCTACAATATGTCTGTGTTCTGATAGCCCCAAGAAGAGTTTTAACTTTTTTCATGATGGATCGAATCGCTAAAGAGAAAAACGAAAGACTTATATCCGACCAAAATTTTTGAGAAAAATTTTTTTTTCTTGTTTCTCCAATATTTTTGTGTTCTGATAGCCCCCAGAAGAGTTTTAACATTTTTCATGATTGATCGATTCGCTAAAGTGAAAAACGAAGGACTTATATCAGAGCAAAATTTTTGAGAAAAATTTTTTTTGCGAATTTCTCCAATATCTCTGTGTTCTGATAGCCCCCAGAATTATTCTAACTTTTATCATGATGGATCGAATCGCTAAAGTGAAAAACGAAATAGATATATCAGTCAAAGTTCGAAATATTAGATTAAAATTTTTTTTGCGATTTTCTCCAATATCTCTGTGTTCTGATAGCCCCCAGAAGTATTCTAACTTTTATCGTGTTGGATCGAATCGCTAAAGTGAAAAACAAAAGAGTTATATCAGCTAAAGGTCGCTATACTTGAGTAAAATTTTTTTTGCGAACTTCTCCAATATCTCTGTGTTCTGATAACCCCCAGAAGAGTTTAAACTTTTATCATGATGGATCGAATCGCTAAAGTGAAAAACAAAGGGTTATATCAGTCAAAGGTCGCAATATTTGAGTAAAATTTTTTTGCGAATTTCTCCAATATCTCTGTGTTCTGATAGCCTCCAGAAGTATTCTAAATTTATCATGATGGATCGAATCGCTAAAGTGAAAAACAAAAGAGTTATATCAGTCAAAGTTCGAAATATTGGAGTAAATTTTTTTTGCGAATTTCTCCAATATCTCTGTGTTCTGATAGCCACAAGAAGAGTTTTAACTTTTTTCATGATGGATCGAATCGCTAAAGAGAAAAACGAAAGACTTATATCCGACCAAAATTTTTGAGAAAAATTTTTTTTGCTAATTTCTCCAATATTTTTGTGTTCTGATAGCCCCCAGAAGAGTTTTAACATTTTAAATGATGGATCGAATCGCTAAGGTGAAAAACGAAAGACTTATATCAGACCAAAATTTTTGAGAAAAATTTTTTTTGCGAATTTCTCCAATATCTCTGTGTTCTGATAGCCCCCAGAAGTATTCTAACTTTTATCGTGATGGATCGAATCGCTAAAGTGTAAAACAAAAGAGTTATATCAGCTAAAGGTCGCTATACTTGAGTAAAATTTTTTTGCGAACTTCTCCAATATCTCTGTGTTCTGATAACCCCCAGAAGAGTTGAAACTTTTATCATGATGGATCGAATCGCTAAAGTGAAAAACAAAAGAGTTATATTAGTCAACGGTCGCAATATTTGAGTAAAATTTTTTTTGCCAATTTCTCCAATATCTCTGTGTTCTGATAGCCCCCAGAAGAGTTTTAACTTTTTTCATGATGGATCGAATCGCTAAAGTGAAAAACGAAAGACTTATATCAGACCAATATTTTTGAGAAAAATTTTTTTTGCGAATTTCTCCAATATCTCTGTGTTCTGATAGCCTCCAGAAGTATTCTAAATTTATCATGATGGATCGAATCGCTAAAGTGAAAAACAAAAGAGTTATATCAGTCAAAGGTCGCAATATTGGAGTAAATTTTTTTTGCGTATTTCTCCAATATCTCTGTGTTCTGATAGCCCCAAGAAGAGTTTTAACTTTTCTCATGATGGATCGAATCGCTAAAGTGAAAAACGAAAGACTTATATCCGCCCAAAATTTTAGAGAAAAATTTTTTTTGCGAATTTCTCCAATATCTCTGTGTTCTGATAGCCCACAGAAGTATTCTAACTTTTATCATGATGGATCGAATAGCTAAAGTGAAAAACAAAAGAGTTATATCAGCTAAAGTTCGCTATATTTGAGTAAAATTTTTTTGCGAACTTCTCCAATATCTCTGTGTTCTGATAACCCCCAGAAGAGTTCAAACTTTTATCATGACGGATCGAATCGCTAAAGTGAAAAACAAAAGAGTTATATCAGTCAAAGGTCGCAATATTGGAGTAAATTTTTTTTGCGAATTTCTCCAATATGTCTGTGTTCTGATAGCCCCAAGAAGAGTTTTAACTTTTTTCATGATGGATCGAATCGCTAAAGAGAAAAACGAAAGACTTATATCCGACCAAAATTTTTGAGAAAAATTTTTTTTTCTTGTTTCTCCAATATTTTTGTGTTCTGATAGCCCCCAGAAGAGTTTTAACATTTTTCATGATGGATCGATTCGCTAAAGTGAAAAACGAAGGACTTATATCAGACCAAAATTTTTGAGAAAAATTTTTTTTGCGAATTTCTCCAATATCTCTGTGTTCTGATAGCCCCCAGAATTATTCTAACTTTTATCATGATGGATCGAATCGCTAAAGTGAAAAACGAAATAGATATATCAGTCAAAGTTCGAAATATTAGATTAAAATTTTTTTTGCGATTTTCTCCAATATCTCTGTGTTCTGATAGCCCCCAGAAGTATTCTAACTTTTATCGTGTTGGATCGAATCGCTAAAGTGAAAAACAAAAGAGTTATATCAGCTAAAGGTCGCTATATTTGAGTAAAATTTTTTTTGCGAACTTCTCCAATATCTCTGTGTTCTGATAACCCCCAGAAGAGTTCAAACTTTTATCATGATGGATCGAATCGCTAAAGTGAAAAACAAAGGGTTATATCAGTCAAAGGTCGCAATATTTGAGTAAAATTTTTTTGCGAATTTCTCCAATATCTCTGTGTTCTGATAGCCACACAGAAGAGTTTTAACTTTTTTCATGATGGATCGAATCGCTAAAGAGAAAAACGAAAGACTTATATCCGACCAAAATTTTTGAGAAAAATTTTTTTTGCTAATTTCTCCAATATTTTTGTGTTCTGATAGCCCCCAGAAGAGTTTTAACATTTTAAATGATGGATCGAATCGCTAAGGTGAAAAACGAAAGACTTATATCAGACCAAAATTTTTGAGAAAAATTTTTTTTGCGAATTTCTCCAATATCTCTGTGTTCTGATAGCCCACAGAAGTATTCTAACTTTTATCATGATGGATCGAATCGCTAAAGTGAAAAACAAAAGAGTTATATCAGCTAAAGTTCGCTATATTTGAGTAAAATTTTTTTGCGAACTTCTCCAATATCTCTGTGTTCTGATAACCCCCAGAAGAGTTCAAACTTTTATCATGATGGATCGAATCGCTAAAGTGAAAAACAAAAGGGTTATATCAGTCAAAGGTCGCAATATTGGAGTAAATTTTTTTTGCGAATTTCTCCAATATGTCTGTGTTCTGATAGCCCCAAGAAGGGTTTTAACTTTTTTCATGATGGATCGAATCGCTAAAGAGAAAAACGAAAGACTTATATCCGACCAAAATTTTTGAGAAAAATTTTTTTTTCTTGTTTCTCCAATATTTTTGTGTTCTGATAGCCCCCAGAAGAGTTTTAACATTTTTCATGATGGATCGATTCGCTAAAGTGAAAAACGAAGGACTTATATCAGACCAAAATTTTTGAGAAAAATTTTTTTTGCGAATTTCTCCAATATCTCTGTGTTCTGATAGCCCCCAGAATTATTCTATCTTTTATCATGATGGATCGAATCGCTAAAGTGAAAAACGAAATAGATATATCAGTCAAAGTTCGAAATATTAGATTAAAATTTTTTTGCGATTTTCTCCAATATCTCTGTGTTCTGATAGCCCCCAGAAGAGTTTTAACATTTTTCATGATGGATCGAATCGCTAAAGTGAAATACGAAAGTCTTATATCAGTCAGAGTTCGAAATTTTTGAGTAAAATTTTTTTTGGGAGCTTCTCCAATATTTCTGTGTTCTGATAGCCCCCAGAAGAGTTCTAACTTTTATCATGATGGATCGAATCGCTAAAGTGAAAAACGAAAGACTTATATCAGACCAAAATTTTTGAGAAAAACTTTTTTTGCGTATTTCTCCAATATCTCTGTAATCTGATAGCCCCCAGAAGAGTTCAAACTTTTATCATGATGGTTAGAATCGCTAAAGTGAAAAACGAAAGATTTATATCCGACCAAAATTTTTGAGAAAAATTTTTTTTGCTAATTTCTCCAATATTTTTGTGTTCTGATAACCACCAGAAGAGTTATAACATTTTTCATGATGGATCGAATCGCTAAGGTGAAAAACGAAAGACTTATATCAGACCAAAATTTTTGAGAAAAATTTTTTTTGCGAATTTCTCCAATATCTCTGTGTTCTGATAGCCCACAGAAGTATTCTAACTTTTATCATGATGGATCGAATCGCTAAAGTGAAAAACAAAAGAGTTATATCAGTCAAAGTTCGAAATATTGGAGTAAATTTTTTTTGCGAATTTCTCCAATATCTCTGTGTTCTGATAGCCACAAGAAGAGTTTTAACTTTTTTCATGATGGATCGAATTGCTAAAGAGAAAAACGAAAGACTTATATCCAACCAAAATTTTTGAGAAAAATTTTTTTTGCTAATTTCTCCAATATTTTTGTGTTCTGATAGCCCCCAGAAGAGTTTTAACATTTTTCATGATGGATCGAATCGCTAAGGTGAAAAACGAAAGACTTATATCAGACCAAAATTTTTGAGAAAAATTTTTTTTGCGAATTTCTCCAATATCTCTGTGTTCTGATAGACACCAGAAGTATTCTAACCTTTATCGTGATGGATCGAATCGCTAAAGTGAAAAACAAAAGAGTTATATCACCTAAAGGTCGCTATATAAGAGTAAAATTTTTTTTGCGAACTTCTCCAATATCTCTGTGTTCTGATAACCCCCAGAAGAGTTCAAACTTTTATCATGATGGATCGAATCGCTAAAGTGAAAAACAAAGGGTTATATCAGTCAAAGGTCGCAATATTTGAGTAAAATTTTTTTTGCGAATTTCTCCAATATCTCTGTGTTCTGATAGCCCCCAGAAGTATTCTAACTTTTATCATGATGGATCGAATCGCTAAAGTGAAAAACAAAAGAGTTATATCAGTCAAAGTTCGAAATATTGGAGTAAATTCTTTTTGCGAATTTCTCCAATATCTCTGTGTTCTGATAGCCACAAGAAGAGTTTTAACTTTTTTCATGATGGATCGAATCGCTAAAGAGAAAAACGAAAGACTTATATCCGACCAAAATTTTTGAAAAAAATTTTTTTTGCTAATTTCTCCAATATTTTTGTGTTCTGATAGCCCCCAGAAGAGTTTTAACATTTTAAATGATGGATCGAATCGCTAAGGTGAAAAACGAAAGACTTATATCAGACCAAAATTTTTGAGAAAAATTTTTTTTGCGAATTTCTCCAATATCTCTGTGTTCTGATAGCCCCCAGAAGTATTCTAACTTTTATCGTGATGGATCGAATCGCTAAAGTGTAAAACAAAAGAGTTATATCAGCTAAAGTTCGCTATACTTGAGTAAAATTTTTTTGCGAACTTCTCCAATATCTCTGTGTTCTGATAACCCCCAGAAGAGTTGAAACTTTTATCATGATGGATCGAATCGCTAAAGTGAAAAACAAAAGAGTTATATTAGTCAACGGTCGCAATATTTGAGTAAAATTTTTTTTGCCAATTTCTCCAATATCTCTGTGTTCTGATAGCCCCCAGAAGAGTTTTAACTTTTTTCATGATGTATCGAATCGCTAAAGTGAAAAACGAAAGACTTATATCAGACCAAAATTTTTGAGAAAAATTTTTTTTGCGAATTTCTCCAATATCTCTGTGTTCTGATAGCCCCCAGAAGTATTCTAACTTTTATCATGATGGATCGAATCGCTAAAGTGAAAAACAAAAGAGTTATATCAGTCAAAGGTCGCAATATTGGAGTAAATTTTTTTTGCGTATTTCTCTAATATCTCTGTGTTCTGATAGCCCCAAGAAGAGTTTTAACTTTCCTCATGATGGATCGAATCGCTAAAGTGAAAAACGAAAGACTTATATCCGCCCAAAATTTTAAAGAAAAATTTTTTTTGCGAATTTCTCCAATATCTCTGTGTTCTGATAGCCCACAGAAGTATTCTAACTTTTATCATGATGGATCGAATCGCTAAAGTGAGAAACAAAAGAGTTATATCAGCTAAAGTTCGCTATATTTGAGTAAAATTTTTTTGCGAACTTCTCCAATATCTCTGTGTTCTGATAACCCCCAGAAGAGTTCAAACTTTTATCATGATGGATCGAATCGCTAAAGTGAAAAACAAAAGAGTTATATCAGTCAAAGTTCGCAATATTGGAGTAAATTTTTTTTGCGAATTTCTACAATATGTCTGTGTTCTGATAGCCCCAAGAAGAGTTTTAACTTTTTTCATGATGGATCGAATCGCTAAAGAGAAAAACGAAAGACTTATATCCGACCAAAATTTTTGAGAAAAATTTTTTTTGCGAATTTCTCCAATATCTCTGTGTTCTGATAGCCCCCAGAATTATTCTAACTTTTATCATGATGGATCGAATCGCTAAAGTGAAAAACGAAATAGATATATCAGTCAAAAGTTCGAAATATTAGATTAAAATTTTTTTTGCGATTTTCTCCAATATCTCTGTGTTCTGATAGCCCCCAGAAGTATTCTAACTTTTATCGTGTTGGATCGAATCGCTAAAGTGAAAAACAAAAGAGTTATATCAGCTAAAGGTCGCTATACTTGAGTAAAATTTTTTTTGCGAACTTCTCCAATATCTCTGTGTTCTGATAACCCCCAGAAGAGTTTAAACTTTTATCATGATGGATCGAATCGCTAAAGTGAAAAACAAAGGGTTATATCAGTCAAAGGTCGCAATATTTGAGTAAAATTTTTTTTGCGAATTTCTCCAATATCTCTGTGTTCTGATAGCCCCCAGAAGTATTCTAACTTTTATCATGATGGATCGAATCGCTAAAGTGAAAAACAAAAGAGTTATATCAGTCAAAGTTCGAAATATTGGAGTAAATTTTTTTTGCGAATTTCTCCAATATCTCTGTGTTCTGATAGCCAGAAGAAGAGTTTTAACTTTTTTCATGATGGATCGAATCGCTAAAGAGAAAAACGAAAGACTTATATCCGACCAAAATTTTTGAGAAAAATTTTTTTTGCTAATTTCTCCAATATTTTTGTGTTCTGATAGCCCCCAGAAGAGTTTTTACTTTTTTCATGATGGATCGAATCGCTAAAATGAAAAACGAAAGACTTATATCAGACCAAAATTTTTGAGAAAAATATTTTTTGCGAATTTCTCCAATATCTCTGTGTTCTGATAGCCCCCAGAAGAGTTTTAACTTTTTTCATGATGGATCGAATCGCTAAAGTGAAAAACGAAAGTCTTATATCCGACCAAAGTATTTGAGAAATATTGTTTTTCTAATTTCACCAATATTTTTGTGTTCTGATAGCCCTCAGAAGAGTTTTATCATTTTTCATGATGGATCGAATCGCTAAAATGAAAAACGAAAGACTTATATCAGACCAAAGTTTTTGAGAAAAATTTTTTTTGCGAATTTCTCCAATATCTCTGTGTTCTGATAGCCCCCAGAAGTATTCTAACTTTTATCATGATGGATCGAATCGCTAAAGTGAAAAACGAAATAGATATATCAGTCAAAGTTCGAAATATTTGATTAAAACTTTTTTGGCGAATTTCTCCAATATCTCTGTGTTCTGATAGCTCCCAGAAGAGTTTTAACTTTTTTCATGATGGATCGAATCGCTAAAGTGAAACACGAAAGTCTTATATCAGTCAGAGTTCGAAATTTTTGAGTAAAATATTTTTTGGGAGTTTCTCCAATATTTGTGTGTTCTGATAGCCCCCAGAAGAGTTCTAACTTTTATCATGATGGATCGAATCGCTAAAGTGAAACACGAAAGTCTTATATCAGTCAGAGTTCGAAATATTTGAGTAAAATTTTTTTTGGGAGTTTTTCCAATATTTCTGTGTTCTGATAGCCCCCTGAAGAGTTCTAACTTTTTTCATGATGGATCGAATCGCTAAAGTGAAAAACGAAAGACTTATATCAGATGTAAATTTTTGAGAAAAATTTTTTTTGCGAATTTCTCCAATATTTCTGTGTTCTGATAGCCCCCTGAAGTATTCTAACTTTTATCATGATGGATCGAATCTCTAAAGTGAAAAACGAAAGAGATATATCAGTCAAAGTTCGAAATATTTGAGTAAAACTTTTTTTGCGAATTTCTCAAATAACTCTGTGTTCTGATAGCCTTTTTTTTTTTTTTTTTTTTTGTTAACGGAGAGGAAATGCGTTACCGCATACCCCAGGCCCCGGGGGAGGCCTGGCGGTTATGTGGGGCTCTTCCCCGCCGACAACGTGTCGGCGAGGACATACCCACTAAAAACTCTCCGGGTGTCCAGCTCAGGTCCTTGACTTGGGGGGACTCCGGGAACGCGTACAGCATGCTTCCGGAGCCCCCCGGACCAGGTCGGCCGAGGCCGACTCAGCACGCCGGGTGGTACCCTGGTGCGGGTCCCCCGGCAGGGCTGTAAGGCCAAGCCGGCCTAAGGTTGGGGGAGAAGGACACCAGTCCTCCTCCGCCTCTTCCCCTTGTGATGTTTACGGGGATAAAGCCCGGGAGTCCGGCCCCCCGGCCGGATGTCCCGGGCCCCTTCGAGCCGGACTAGCCCGGCGCGGCGGCATACTCTTCTCCGTGTTGGGGGGTGGGGAGGATGTAGGAAGGAGTTCCTTCCCCTCCCCCCACCAGCACCCCGGCGAGGCGCTAGAGGGGGAGCGATGGCGCATTGTGACGCGCGATCGCTCCCCCGGACCGTTAAGTCAGGTTTGCCTCGCCGGGCTCACTTACATGGGGAGCTGCCCTCCTCCCACGGCTGCGCGTCCCGAAAGCTGGGCCGGCAGCCGCAAGGGAGGAGGGTCGCTCCATTTCATCATTCCTGTGGCGGTCGCCGTCGTCCCTCTCCTCCGCAATAGTGGCGAGCGAGGGGGCGACCGCCACGGCTCTTCTGCCCCGCCGCCGCCCGGTGGAACTCCGGGGGCGGGGGCCGCTTCTTCTCGGTCGGGGCGGACGGGGCGGGGGCCGAGACGAAGCGTGACCCCCGTCTCCGCCGACCCTTCTGTTCCTTGCGTCGCCTGGGGGCATACTGCCCCCAGGCTGACGCTCCCGCACCTTTTCGGCCTCCTCCTTCTGCAGCATGACTCGCTCGCAGAAGAAGGAGACCGCCTTCCAGGCGCTCTCCCTGCCGATCATCTGACTGATGATGGCCGGCAGGGAGAGGTCATCTCCCACTTCGGCCCTCAAGACTCCGCGCAGCTCTTCCCACGCTGGACACTCTTCCAGCGTGTGCCGCGCGGAGTCCCGGGCGGCGTCACAGTGGTGGCACTGTGTCGTCGGCTCCCTCCTTATCCTGCACAGGTACTCACCGAAACAACCATGCCCGGTGAGCACCTGTGTCATCCTGTAGGACAATCCGCCAAACGGGCGGCCCACCCACTCGTCCAGGTGTGGTAGGACGGCCTCCAAGATCCGAGATCCGGCCGCCGGCGGGTTGTCGATGAGGTTCCTCTTCCATGACCTCATCACCCGCCGACGGGCCCTCTCCCGTAGCAACGCGGCGGCCCTGGGGGTGACTACCCCCCCCCCCTCAAGGCGGATGGCTTTTGTCCTGGCGTAGGTCCACGCCAGGGCATCGGCCGTGTACTCCGCCGGGGGGAGCCCCGCCAGGGCCATGATTGCCGCGTTGGAAGCGGTGCGAAACGCGCGCGTTATCCTTCGCGCCAGCCGCCGCTGCACATCGTGCAACACCTTCTTGATGCGGCGGCTGGCCAGCGCCTCGCGGAACCACACCGGGGCTCCGTACAGGGCCCCGGACATGATCGCAAGGGCGTACGCGCGTCTAGCACCCACCCTCGGACCCCGGAGGTTGGGCATCAACCCATTGAGGGCGTTCAATCTCCTGCCCAACCGCTGGGCCAGCTGGTCAAAGTGATCAGCGAAGGCACAGCGACCGTCCAGGTGCAACCCAAGGTACTTCAGGGTTGCACCCACCTGAACACGGGTGTTGTCCACCAGGACGAAGGCCTGGGGCGGTACCCCGGAGGAGCCATCGTGAAAGAATATGGCTTCTGTCTTCTCCGGGGCCACCCTCAGGCCCAGGCCTTTTATGGCACCGACGACACAGGCCACTGCCCAGTCGCCCTTGGCGACTGCTCCTCCCCAGGAAGTCCCCCCCGCCACTATGAACTTGTCGTCAGCGTAGCCGACGACGTAGAAGGGGGGGGAGGGCCGTGCGGAGCACTTTGTCGTATGCGGCGTTCCATAGCAGGGGGCCCAACACGGACCCCTGTGAAACGCCACATGACACGTCCCTCCGCTGCTGGAGTCCGTCTTTGTCGCGGAACTCCAGCTCCCTATCCCGGAAATAGTCCTGAACGATGGCGACGAGGTAGGGCGGCAGGCGAAAGTACTCGCTCAGCGTCGCCACCACCTCGCCCCAGGGGAGACTATTAAAGCCGTTGGCGATATCCAGGGATATCGCCAACGCCACCATCCTGTCCCCCGTTAGGGATTCCGAGAGGGACCGAACCTGACGTATCGCGTCAATTGTCGATCGCGCCTCTCGGAACCCGTATTGTTTGGGGGACAGTTCAGGACCATTCCGGGCCATATGCCGGATGATGCGGTTAGCGATTATTCGCTCGAAGATCTTACCCGCATCATCCAGCATACAGAGGGGCCTGTACGCGGAGGGTCTCTCCGCGGGCTTGCCCTCCTTTTTAAGGAGGACAAGCCGGGCCCTCTTCCACCTCCTGGGGAAGGTATCTTCCCGGAGGCACTTCGTGTACGTGGCACGAAGTGCCTCCCCTACGATAGGCGATGCCCGGGCCCAGATTTTGGCATAGATGCCATCCGGCCCGGGCGCCTTCGCTTTTTTGCCAGTTATTCGGGCGAAGGCCGCGACCATTTCGTGCCTGGACACCTCCAGTTCCTTCGACCATCCTGGGGGAGGGCCGGACTTTTCCGGGATATCCCTCCCCCGGGTGGGGAACAGTGTGTTCACCACCCTTTGGAGGAACTGGTGGTCCAGCGTCTCCGAGACTGGAGGCGCCCATGGGCGAAGCCTTTTCATCACTATACAATATGGCCTGCCCCATGGGTCGCGATCCAGCTCGGAGATCATATCCTCCCAGGCCGCGGCCTTCGCCCGAGCTATGGCGGTCCTTAGGGATTTTCTGGCATCCCTGAGGACCGCCGTGGCGTTTGTCAACCCTTCCTCCATGCCCCGTCGCTTGGCGCGCGTGTGCGCCCGCCTGGCGGCCACGGTAGCTCGCCTTAGTTCGGCGAGCTCCGCGGACCACCAGTAGGCGGTGCGGCGCGCCATAGGTCTGCTGCGGGGCATGGAGGCGTCGCAGGCACGCGACATAATCTCACAGAGTCGCTCCGCCTCCTCCTCGGCGGCGAGGTCAGCTCCTCCCTCCTGCCAAGTGGAGGCGAGGAGGCTGACCTCGAGGGCTTCTAGGTCGAGTTTCCTCAGAACCCATCGATTCCTATCCCGGGTGCGGCGGCGTTGCTCTCGCACCTCCGTGGGGGGGGAGACCAGCTCCATGGAGATAAGTCTATGATCAGACGTCTCTCCGAGGGAGCCGGTCTCCACCATCCATCCCTGGACCCTGTTTAGGGCCTCGGGGGAGGCCCATGTCACGTCGACCATGGACTCTCTCCCGGACCCCACGTAGGTGCTGACCCGGCCCCGGTTCAAAAGGACCAGGCCGAGCCCCGCCGCAAACTCTAAAGCGAGGCGGCCCCTCGCGTCAGTGCGGGGGGAGCCCCAGGCCACAGCGTGGGCATTGAGGTCTCCCCCCACGATGACAGGCCTTGGAGAGCGACTGAGTATGTCGCTCTCCATGCCGTCTAAGGCCGCCTCGTACTCCCCCCTGGTTAGGCTAGGGGGGAGATAGCATCCCAGGACATCGATGGATCCGTACTCGACCATGACGAAGCCCTCGCCAGCCGATAGAGGAATCATCGGCGGAGCGCCCGGCACATGATGGCTGACCATCGCCACCTTCCCCGAGGGATCTCCAACCCAGTTGGGGTTGCCCTCGGGGATCCTATAAGGATCGGCGACGATGGCCAGCCCGCCACCCCCCTCCGCCAGACACTGCGCAAGCATGTCTTGCGCAGCCCTGGCGTGATTGAGGTTGGCCTGGAGGAGCCTAGGGTGCATTTTCGGATGTCCCCTGAGGCTCCTCCACCTCCATCTCGGTTTCGCGGGTTTCCGCGTTCCCGGTTCTTATGGTCCTCTCCCTTTGCGGGAGAGGGGCTTCCTCCTCAACTACCACCATGGGGACCGGAGCAGGGGGCGGGGTTGAGTCTGAGATTGTAGATGGCCCCGCTTCCCTCCGGTCCTCGGTGCTCAGGGGCGCCCGTTGCGGCTTGTTAGCCAGGCACCCCTTTGCACCGATTCTGTGCTCGGCAGGCTTGCCCGCGTCGCGACAGACCGGGCAGCCCGCATTGGCAGTGCATGCCTTGGCCAGATGGCCAAGGCCTCCGCACCTGTAGCAGCAGCCGGATCTATCGATCCGGCTGCTGCATTTGGCCTGGACGTGGCCTTGGGCCAGGCACTTGTGGCACTGCAGCCCCCGAGGGGGAAGCAGCACCACTCGGCAGCTCGACCAGCCCACCCTGACGCGGGGGGCGGCCAGAGTTGCCTTGCCAGCCTTGGCTGGTATACGTACCCAGCAGGTGCCTAGCCCGTTGGGAGCCGTTCGGATCTCCCCCACTTTGATGTCGTGGGGGGAGCATCCTCCTATGGCTCCCAAGGCATCGGCCACCTCACTCGAGGTGACCGAATCGTCCAGGCCACTCAACCGTAGCTCGACCGTCTTGCACGGTCGAGCTACTTTAACGTCATCTCTGACTCCGAGGGCCTCCCTGATCCCTTCGGCCAGGGCGTCGGCCTTGGTGCCGTTTTCTATGCCCCTGACCTCTAGGATCAGGGCCCCCGTAACGGCTCGTCTCGGGCGCAGGTCCTCAATCCCGAGGGAGGAGAGATCTACCTTCTCCCTCGCGGTCTTGAGGACCTGCGCGTATGCTCCCTGGTCGGCGCAAGTGACCGTTACGGCCGCCGTGGTCGGAGGCCTGATCTTGGTCACCTTGGCCGGACCCTGGGAGCCGGCTCCTCCTGGGGTTTGCCCCCCTGGTCCCCCCTGGCCCCCTCCACGTTCACCCCTCTTCTTCTTCTTCTTCGAAGAAGTAGAAGGTTGTTGGGGGGTGGGTTTCGGGGGCGGGATCGGAAGGACCCTAGTCGGCCTCGCCGCCGGGGGTGGGGCCGTCTTTGTCGCCCTTTCGGCGGCTTTGACGGCCTTTTTCCTGGTCTTTTTGGAGACCACCTCCGTCCATAGCTCTAGTATGGACGGGGTGGCCTCCCTCTGCGTCGTCGGAGCGGGCCTAGCGGCCACTGCGACCGCGTTGTCCGCTCCTTTCTGGGGGGCAACCCCGGACTGCCTGGCGATCTTGCCCGCAGTCGGGGGTGCCTTGGGCCTTTTCGCCCCCCTGTGGGCGGGGAGAAGTCCCATCTCAGCGAGGACGGCCGGGAGGACTCTAGAGAGAGCCTCCTTTAGGCCGTCCTCGGTCAGGGCTTTTGCCCTCTTCCTTTCTTTCTTCCCGCTCTCCCCGACCCTGGCCCATCCCGATGTCTCCAGAGAACTGGTGGTAGGGGGGAGGGCAGGGAAGGAGGAGCGGGAAACGGGAGCCGCTATCCGGTCCGCCGCTTTAGACAGGGGGTTCAGCTGCTTGCTGACCCCCCGGAGCGGCGGACGGAAATACGGTTCCTTTAATATCTCCGTGGAGACCACTACCGGCAACTTTCTGTGCCGGGTGGTCTCTGCTTTGGCGGGAGTTTCCTCGACAGGGGGTCCCTCCACGGCCGTTTCCGTGTCCATATGGATTCCCCCGGTCAGGGCGCCTAGGACTTCGTCGTCGAGGTCCAGATCCGTCTGGAATAAATGCTTGGTAACGTTATTAAAAAGATGGCAATGATAGCAGTAGCAGAAATGGTGGCATTTGTGACAATGATAGCAATGATGGCAATTGTGATAATGACGGCAATCGTGGCAATGATGGCATTGATGGCAATGGCTTAGTTTACACCGGTTGTTTGATACGCGTACTAAGTACAATATGCGTACTAAATTAATTTAATTCGATGGTTTGAACGATGACGTATAGTCTAGTACGATACAAATCAAACAGACGTATCGTATCAAAATAGTACGCATTTTCAGCACACATGTAACGGTGTAAACATTTCTGTATTATGTAATAGGCGATTTAGGTTTTCTCAAGTTTTCTTCGGTTAATAGTTAATAATATCTTCGTCTTGTGAGAATAAATCTGCGATAATTAATATAATGTGTAAAAAAAGACAAAATTGGGAAGAAGAGGAGACGCGTGTTTTTTTAGAATTATGCACGGAAAAACAAATATTATTAATAATGGATGGAAAAAGACATAAACATGTTGAAATTTTCCGGCTACTTGTTTCAGAAATGGAACAAAGAGGTTACAATAAAACTGCAGAGCAGATAAAGCTAAAATTAAAAAATTTAAAACTTGCATACTTTAAATGCTAAAGAGATAATAATGTTAGTGGAGCTGCAACTAAACGTTGTCCATTCTATGATGAAATGGAAATATTATATGGCTGCAGACCAAATACAGCAGCAAGCTCATGTCATTCAGGAATCGATAATTGCATTCCATAATTGCATTCTTTCCATTATTGCCATCCAATGGGATGGCCTACTTTTCATCTTTTCCATCATTGTCATTATTGCCATCGTTGCCATCATTGTCATCCCATTTTCATCATTGCCATTATTATTACGCCATTGCCGCCACTGCCAACATTGCCACCATTTTTATTATTGCCATCATTGCCATCTTTTTGATAACATTTCCATGATTGCATTCATTCCAATATTTCCATCCCATTGCCATCCCATTTCCATCATTTCCACAATTGCCATCGATTAATATCGAGAAGAATTTGATTAAAATCCGTTACTTTGCTGATTAACACTTTAATACCTTATATCGTATATTATTATATAATTCTTTATTAATTTTTTTTTTGTAAAGTTTTGATTAATCTTTACGTGATATTTCGTAAAAACTGTTGAAAGGTTGTATTAAAATCAGATCAATAATCTTCACGTTTGTAAGTTAGAGAATAAAAATAATACTCAAGTATCTATATATTTCATTGATTTTTATTACATTATTATTATTATTATTATTATGATTTTTTATTGCCATATTAATCGCGCGTATTGTCATTTGTAAATCATGCGTATGCATGTATATGCCATTGTAACATAATGAAAAAAGAGTTGGCGCTTTCTAGTCTTTCTATGTCCCTGCGCAGAAATCGTCCGAAATCCTCTTTCTGAATTTTACGGCTTAAACGTAGCACGGAAAACGTGATTGATCGAGAGGGGAGTGAAGAGGAGGGTATCCATAGAGATAACATCGCCGCTTGCTCCATGTCTATCACCGCGATGCTTTCTCTCTCTAACTGGAGGCCTAAACAATTAAAGGACAATCACGTTAAAAGAGAAAGAGAGAAAGAGTGAGAGAGAGAGAGTTGCGTCAAGATTTAAAAAAATTAAGAAAGCTAATTTTTTCAAAAGCATAATTTGAAAACATTTAAATAATAAAGAATTATGTAAAAATAAAAAGATGGTATATTTATTCGTGGAAAGACATTTATTTCTTCTTCATCATATGATGCGATGTTAATTACAATTATTTTTTAAGTACTGCGTAAAATGAATGTTTCTTTATTAAAGAACCAAATTCTTTCTGTTACTATTAAACATCTTTTTTACGTAAAAATATGATTGTGCAAAATATGGGCATATATGTATTGATATGTATTAATATCAATGTTAATGTAAATAATTCAGACTATAATAAATAAATATTACGCGAAAGTAGACGTAATTAATCATTTGTGCACATTCTCGGCCCCTGTTCTGGATGCAACATACGCGATACGCGTCAGATTTTATTTGCAGCAAAATGGATGTTAGCACGGACAACAACCTACATCCATTTCTCGAGAGATGGATGTGGGTTGTTGTCCGTGCTAACATCCACACTGTTTTTAACGGCGGGTTGCAAAATAGATGTGACACGTAGTTCCCATTCTGACCAGAATAGATGGGCGTCACTAATGTATGTACAGTTCGTGCCAGGTATGCCTGGGGTCCGATTTTAGGGTCCACGTTTTGTTCATAGATGTTTTTACGTTCATGACTATTATAAGCGGATGCTGCGTCAATGATCATAAATGTATCGGCTAGTCGCTGGTTGACCGTGTACCAGTAAGCGTGTTTGTAATAGAGTGAAAAAGCGCGGTTAGGATTGCTGACGCAATCCTCCTTACTTTTTGTGCAATCATATCCTGTATTCCTATTTAAGCCTTTTGTTCCCCATACAACTTTCTGCAATGGCCAAATCGTCCCTGCCCTAAATTCACTGGGGACGGGTGCCAATTTAAAAAGAAGAAGAAGAAGAAGACATAAATGTATCGTAGTGTTAGTAAATTATGTTTTGACAGCCGGCCGATGTAACCTCAGTTTTGATCGGTGAAATCTCCGAAATATTCCAAAGCTTAATTGAAAAGAAACGGATCGAAGCCTTTGATATATCAGATAAGTTGTAGTTTTAAAAATAAAAAGTGTTATTATTTGGCAATAAGAAAATATACTTTGTGAGCTGTTTTTCTAACAATTACAGGTAATAATAAGACTTGGTGCAAGACATTACCGTATTCTTTAATAAATGTAAGGATAGTCAACAACGGAGTGTTTGTGACAATAATTATCAAAGGCTTTGATCCGCTTCCTTTTAATTAAGCTTTGGAATATTTTTGAGATTTCACCGATCAAAACTGAGGTTACATCGGCCGGCTGTCAAACACATAATTTACTAACACTACGATACATTCATGATCGCTAACGCAGCATCTGCTTATAATAGCCATAAACGTAAAAACAATTAAGAATAAAACGTGGACCCTAGAATCGGACCCCAGGCATACCTGGCACAAACTGTACGGGAGTTTCGAAGCGTTATAGGAAAAAGGCCGCTGTGGCCGCTCTCAGGTTCCTCTCTGCCTCTCTGCTCTACTAACCCAGAAGAAGACTATCTTGCAATAGAGATGTCGAATGCGAATTGTTATACAAATTTATAAATTAAACAATATATAAGATTAAATAAATTAAATCTTGATTTTTTGTTTCTTCCAGATACATCGTTATTTCTGGTTTTGTAAATTTATATTTTCATATTTACATTTTGGAATAATAGAATATTTCTCTGAATTTTTTAATAAACAAAAAACATTTTTTTTTATTTATATTCTTCCTATTAAATATCTTCCTATTTTACAATAATTTTTCAATAGTAAATTATGTCTAAATGTTTATAGGTAAATTTATTATTAAATAGAAACGCGCCATTTTTTAAATATCGGACTACGTAGAGTCCTATATAAAGAGAGAAGCGACATTGATGTCCGAAGCTCTGATTGGTAATCTGATTGATACTTGATTGGCTAAGCGAGCAGCCATATTGTGAACACAGCTGTTGCAGAATGATACGAATGGTGTTTGATGACGTTAGAGCGGTCCCAAAATGGCGGTGGAGGACTCAATTGGATACTGAAGGTTGTGATGGGGGTTCGATGTAGCTTCTCTCTTTATATAGGACTCTAGGACTACGTTAGAGTCCCTAGAAGTAGAGAGTCTGGACATCTGTTCCTAAAATGTTGGTGATGATTATGTCAGTGTATGTACGTGAGCTTTATGTGTGTGTATGTTTATCGTTGTGTGCACTTGAACGTGTTGTATGCTGTTATCGCATTGGCTAAAGAGGATTAAACAGGGATCCGTATTGGTGCTGCCATTTTAGGTGCACAATCACGTGTATCCAATCACGTGTATCCAATCACGTGGAACCCCGAGATGTCCAGACTCTCTACTTCTAGGGACTCTAGACTACGTCATGTAGAAGCGCCATCTCTGCTTTCCCCCTATCTCATCTCATGTTCCAGTTCTTCTCTCGTTTCTGATTTCTGAGGAAAGGGAAAGAAGCGAAGCGACGTGAGTATATTTTAGAAAGTTTCCAAAATTTCTGATTTTTTAACATTTTTGCGTATTTCTCGCTTATTCATACATGACATTAGAAATATAAATGTTTTTTTATAAACCATTTCGTCATATTTCTTAATAAATTTTATTAAATACATGTCGGCGTTGCATGGTTAGGTTTATCATTGCAAGTCAATATCAAAGATATATGCATAGTAAACATCAACTTTTAACAAAATGAAATTCTTATGCAAATTATCTTTTGGGATAGTGAAATTTATCACGAGTTTCATTTCATCGTAGAATGGCGGACGCTGCTCCAGCCGCGCGTGGTGGTTTTCGTGGAGGTTTTGGCTCTCGCGGAGCGGGTGGCGATCGCGGGGGTCTGAGAGGTCGAGGTGGTAGAGGAAGAGGCAGAGGACGCGGCCGTGGACGCGGCAAGGAGGACAGCAAGGAATGGGTCCCAGTTACTAAGCTGGGTCGTCTAGTCAGAGATGGCAAGATACAGTCTCTCGAACACATCTACTTGTTTTCCTTACCTATCAAGGAGTACGAAATAATTGACAAGTTCCTTGGGCCGGATCTAAAGGATGAGGTTTTGAAGATCATGCCGGTACAGAAGCAGACACGAGCTGGTCAGCGTACACGTTTTAAGGTAAACTTTCTTCATTTTTGTTTTTTAAAGACACGCTAATGACCAAGACCTGTTTGCACCAAGATTAACTTAGTTAATTAGGATTGGATAAGTTAATATTTCTTTTTAACTAAATTACATTAAAGTTAATAAGCTTGTAAAATTAATTTAATTTGTTTAGTTGCACAAGCAAAAAAACTAATTTGGTTAAAAGTTATACTACAATTAATTTGAATTAAAAGTTAATTTTGAAAAGTATATTAAATTAGGATGTTAAAATTTACTTTTATTATGTAGATAAATTTTTAACATAGAAAAAAGTTAAAAAGTTAAATTTTATGTGCTTTAAAAATTAGTTAAAATTAACTAAGTTAAATTTATTAACTCTTTTTAACTTTATATAACTTCTGACTTTTTAACTATTTAACTCTAGATTTCATTTATTATTTTTTTATTATCTTTTTCTTAGAATTAAAAAAAAAATAGAAAGTAACCGAAGTTAACCAAAATTAAGTTAATCTACAGTATAAATGAACTTAAACAAAATAAAAATTTAAAAAGACTTGAATATCTAAAATGGAATCTTTTACAGGCTTTTGTTGCTATTGGAGACAGCAATGGGCATATCGGACTGGGAGTGAAATGCTCCAAGGAAGTAGCCACTGCAATTCGTGGCGCTATCATCTTGGCTAAGCTGTCCGTCGTACCGGTTCGACGTGGTTATTGGGGCAACAAGATCGGCAAGCCACATACGGTGCCATGCAAGGTAACAGGTAAATGCGGTTCTGTGCAGGTGCGACTGATACCCGCCCCCAGAGGTACTGGCATCGTATCTGCTCCGGTTCCCAAGAAACTTCTTCAGATGGCTGGTATCGAAGACTGCTACACCTCGGCCAGGGGATCCACTTGTACTCTTGGCAACTTTGCCAAGGCAACCTACGCCGCGATCGCTAAAACTTATGCGTATTTGACGCCCGACCTGTGGAAAGAACAGGCCTTGGCTAAAGCGCCGTATCAAGAATTTGCCGACTATCTGTCCAAAACTCACAAAGGATGCGCGAGAGCAGCCGAAGTTGTCTAAATAAACATCCAGCCCCATGAAAGCACTTTGAAAAAAATTGTAAAACGAATTTCATTTTTCTTCCCTTAATTCCTTAACTCTTACAAGCCTAATGCTTCCCATTTTCTATAATTTCGTTAAATAAGATGGAAGTAGAATTAGAAACTAATGGAGAATAGACACTGAATTTTGTAATATACTTTTCAGACAATTGTCACATATATACATGGGACATGTCAATGCTTATACATTAATTTATATATAATGTATAACATTTTTCAGCGTTATCGGATAAATATCAGAATTCTTTCTTACAGAACATTTTTCTCTTTCTGTTTAACATATTGGTTTCATTCATAAATAAGTTCCAGACAAAAAGATTCTAAAATTTTCTAAAAAAATCACTGTTACTCTTAATATCTAATTATTTTATATGTTGCAAGTGGTAAGAAAAGGCAAATATATATATATTGGTCTAAAATTTATAACAAAATTTAAACAAAAATTTTTAAATAAAAATGTAAGTTTACATGAAAAGGTACTTATTTATAAATCAATCCAATGTTGTATGTTCAAGTTTAATTTCTTTTATTAAAAAGTTTACAATCTTAATGTACACAATTTTAATTCTTATTCAATTAAAAAATTTATTTATAATATATTAAAAATCTAAAAGAGAAAATCACGTGTCGTTATGTAGTCTCCAAGGAATCTTGTGAAGCTTTGTGCTTCTCATAGGCCTTGTCAAATGTCTCAAGTGTGTGATCGCATATTTTTTCGAGATCCTGGAGACCCCGTTTCAACACTTCAATAACATTTTCACCGGTCGTCTGAATGTTCAAGTGCACTCTTTTTTCTGCTGGATGTGGCACAGTGTGACCACATATTTTCACATTGGGACTGCAGAATAAATTGAAAGAATTAGAAAACGTATTCCACAATTAAATTACATATTTATAAATTTTAATTTAAGTGATACTTACTATTCATTTATCACGGAGGCCAGCGCGTTTCCCAAGGTATGTCCCTCATCGACGAAGACGAAAGTGCCATACGTGTCCCCGTGATTTCCCGGCAGCTGCATTCATAATTAACAATGAAATAATTCCGTGTTTAGCTCTCCTAATATTAATTAACATTGTTAATTGACACATTACCCTCAAGAGTCGTCTCTCCATCGCGATCCGTGTTGCACACGTGCGCTGCTTATCGCACTTTCAGTCCTAACCTAAACCGGTTCCGCGTAATTTTGATGATTTGGATTAGTCGAATAGGTTATGTTCCTGTAGATGTAATTGTGATTTCCTAGGAAGTACACGTCTCACACGTGCGTATTATCTGTTCCTCATGAGTTCTTGTAACAGTCGATGATTTTCTCACTTCAGTTTCTTTTGTCATTGACACCTTTTTATCGTAATCTAAGCTTCATGTAAATCTAACTTACATTTGCAGCGATCGCGCGTATACGTTTCGTCGACTCGACATCTCGATGAGTCTGAAACGGATCTGCGATGTTCTCATTCAACGGAATATACGATTCCGAGGCGTCGTCGCCGGGCGTTTCCTCGCCAGCGAGTCAACGGAGCAAAAGGATGAGATTTCCGACATAATCGCCGCCGCCGATGAGAAGCCGATATACTCGGACGATCCCCAGATCCAGGAGGAGCTCGCCAGGAAGCGAAACAAGTCCCGACTTGATCCGACGCATAGGAACATTCTTATGGGCGTGCGTCCTTATGATCAACCGCGGGAGTGGTTTCATCATACAGTCAAGTACAAGAAGCGTATACTAGGTAGATATGGATTAAAGGCCAATGACGAGCCAGTGGGTTTCGCATGGCCTACGCCAGAGGAGGTCAAGGACACTCAGGAGCGCGAGAGAATCAAGTTCCCGCTGTCTCTTCAGGAAAGGTGGAAAATGCTGGAAGAGGAAAAACGCATAAAGGCCGAAAAGATTCAAGAGAGGTGTTTTTGATTTTGTCACTTAGCAGTATCTAATCCTAAAGTAGACCATTTACGTTTAATGAATGTTTAAAAGATGTATATATGATGCATGAAAATGTTTATTAAACGTGTGATAAATTGTCAAAATGTTTTGTATAAAAACAGTATTTTAAACTAGTAATAGAAAATGTTAAAACAAACGTTATAAGGTCTTATAAAACATTTTTATGAAGTTGATTAAATAGTTTTCAAAACGTATCAAATTTTAAATGTTTATTTTTGTAACTGAAATGTTTAAAATTGATTTTTAACATTTATTAAATGTAATTTTGAATTACTTAACTGTGTAACTTGAAATGCAAGTTTACAATGTATTAATTTACAATGTGTTTATAGAGAGGCTAAAGTGGCCGAGAATCTGGCAAAGATGGATCAATGGACGGCCGAGTTGAACGCGAGGGTCGCCAAAAAGGAGGCTGAGCTGGAGGCTGCTAGGTTGCATAAGGAACGCCTGGTAGAGGAAGTCAGAAAACATTTTGGCTTCAATATCTCACGTCATGATGAGAGATTCAAGACGATGCTGGCAGAGAAGGAGAAGGAAGAGAAGAAAAAGAAAAAGGAAGCCAGGAAGAAGGCGAAGATGGACAAACTAACAGGCATGATCCAAAAAGTAGTCAAGGACGAGAAGCAGGAGCAAGCGACCGATTCGACGAAACCTGTAGAATAGTGGCGCTCCTAATCGCGAAGTATAATATATAAAACGTTCTGATTGTACAACTAATAAATTTATAATTCATCAGTTCTCTTTCAGGATTATTTCGAGATTGAGCGGCCGGCATGATTAAATCACGCGTAACATTTTTCTTTACATTTTATTTAAGCAATTAGTATTTTTTTTCATGTCTCAACGCGAAATATCGCGAAGTGAAATTGGTTAGAATCCAAAAGATATGTCCAAATGCTTTTTTCGCTTTACATTATTATAGAAGTGTATCTTTGTAAGTGGAAACTTTCCAATGGGCACTTCGCATTTACTCTCTAGCGAGAGAGTGTAATACAAATCTCAGGGATAATATACACATACACTTAATAGTAAATATTATACTTTTTTTTACTAATACAAAAACATTACACACTGTTTCGCAAAAGACTAGAAGAAATTATTCTAATGCATAGTTGATAAATGACGCTCCTCTTAAGACACTTAACCAGGCACACGTTGGACGATGTAGTTACGTCGTTATTTCGGGATCTCACTCCGGCGGTCATGCTAGAGTCTCAGTGATTGCCACAATTATCAAATCGCCGAACTACGTTGCATTTGAGAGACATAATCTCATATTTGTGCCGTACTCGACTCGTTATCCTTCCAATAAGCATATCTCAGTTGACTGATTTCAGTTAAGCTTCTAGTTATTCTAACAGCCGCGTCGAATATAACGATCGAATGTTTCATCATCATTTTAAGAATTTTTCGAATGAGATCAGCTTCTTATTATCGTGCCGTCCTCGTTACCCCGATCGCCGTCGATAGGCGATTTTCTCTGTGAGTTTTCTTGTTCCGAGACTCTTCCCTCGGTTTCGGTAATGTCGCGGACCGGCTGATCGTTGGGCGCGTTCTGTATCTGGAGTTCGTCAATCACAATAAAACGTACTTTGTTGCCGCCCTCCGGGTGTCAGGCGGATTGCAGCTGCGACGGCGATGTCAATTCGTAAAACTGGAAACTGAGTTCCTCGCCAAACAAATTCTCTGATTCCAAGATCTCAGAATCGATCACGTTCAATCCTAGGGTATTCGGATTCAGATCCGTTACCAGGTATCCCTCGCTCACGAGACCGCATTCCTCGGCGACGACCTCCTTGGACACCGGGTTCAGGAAGTCTGCGAATTACGTCAATTACACGCTTCGCCAATGCCAGGTCTCTTTTTAATTCCTGAAAGAAACATGGAAATGATTATGATGTCCTCACCGCTCTCCTTGTAGGGGCATTGAAGCTCCTCTGCTTGTTGCGTTGTCTGCTGGTTCTGCTGACTTGTCTCAGGATCGTTGTTGCTCATCATCATAGGGACCAAGTATTGCACCTCCACTTCGCGTTTTACGCCATTAAGTATTTGCTCGGCGGAATGCTCGAGCGTCACAGAATTCAGTATAACATCAGTGTCCTCTTCGGAATTGGGCTGCGTGATGCTCGCCGTCGCAGCTTCCACCTCATCCATGATGTCGCTGTCAATGTCAAGTTACAAAACATTTGTTTAGCAATGTAATGCATAGCAATTTAATTTAATAAGACTTAACGAGGAATTGTATTAGACAATAATAATTTCAACTAGGCCGCTTCCAACTGCGGTTGAGACTGAATCTTGGTGTCTAATATTATTTTATATGTAAACATTATTTTATATGAAAATGTATTTAATCTTAAATACATTTGCAGTCATAAAACTGATTTTACAGGTTTCACCGTGGTTCAGCTAATATTTTTCGCAACAAATTATTTATAGAGTTCTAAGGTACATCATTATTAAAATTGATCAAATTAATTTCTAGCTTCAGTTTATGATTTCAGTTTCAAGACCGATTGTGTTCGGCGCGCAGTTTACAAAAATGTATTTAAAATTTACATATAAAATAATATTAGGCACCAAGATACAGACTGCAGTTAACGTATCTGTACTTAATTGTATTAGACTTTTACCTGATGATTTTGTTGCTCCGAGATTCCTCGCTATCATTTTGTGCTGCATGTCGTGTCGATGTAGCATTTGCTAGGTCGTTAATGACCAACGGACGGGGTCTACAATCGTTACGATTCGCGATCGCCCAAAGATGTCCCGCCCCATGAGGCGCCTTCGATCCCTTCCTAAAGTGCGGATTTATCGAGAGGTTGTGCCGAACGGAGTTCTTCCAGCGATCATCGTTACTCTTGTAATAGGGAAAATGCTCGCTGAAAATGATGAAAAAGTACCTTATACTTTCGATTTTAATCGTGCAGATTAAATATGATCTATGTTTTCATCCGAAACAAAATTGTTTGTGTAATTTAATAATTGCGGTAGTGCTTGCAAGAGCTACCATAATTATTTTACGTAGACAAATCGAGGGGAACGCGATTAGGGGTATTACACGTAAAAACGTACGACGGCAATTTGCGTCCCTACGAAACTAATTTCCTTCACCTGCTCGCAGCGATGTCACGGTGCGTTACGCACACCCCTTCGCGATTAATTTCAGTTTCGATGGAGAACGAGAGACATTCGAGCCAAGGGTGCATTTGAAATGCTAAATGGTGCGTTTACTCGCTCCGCTAATCACAATGATCACGACAAATGTTGTCACTTACACCGACAGTTTAACGAATCTGTTTCCAAGTTATCGCGTATCATGTATAAGCCAAACCAGTGCGATGAAAATAATACTCTTAATGTTGATTTCAGACTACAGCCCTTAATATTTAATACACAATGTATTTTCCAAATTCTTATTATACCATGATCGTTAATTCATTACTTTTACGATTATATAAAAATTATTAAGTACTTTAACATTTTTAGAAAAAGTATTTGCATGATTGTGTATTTAAAAAAATTATATATAAATATTATAACTACAGCCGACATATTTCAAAAAACAAATGCACAGGACACAAATGTCCCAAGGTGTGTATAAATGTCAAGTGTCCTCGAGAGGCATTTTTAATTTAATATTGTTACAATTTGAATCGTGTCATGATCGATAATCTGGGATAATTCAAACATGAAGATAAGGTTTATGATTTTAATATTATGTATGCATGTATATTTATAGGTCTGCCTCTTTGTAGAGTTATCGGAGATATTTCTTTTGGCTCGATTGTTGTCGAGCAGCCCCCGACGCGGCTAAACCGGCGAATGATCTATATACGGTTTTTCCAAGGAGCTCGAACGGCGATCGAACAGGTGAAGGCACAGGAGCAGTAAATTGTGCGCATTCGTGTTGAGGGACTGCAACGAAGGATAGCCGAAGGGTGAGGAGTTAGTGCCAGGTGGTGCCAAGCAACGGGGGCAGTGGTACCAATGGGTACCATCTAGAAGTAGCCCACCCCCGTCGCCCACCTTCGACCAGAGGGCCATGTTCGTGTAAATTCGTAGAAAACCCCTTGCCGCGACCGATACGCAACTACGAAAGACTCTCCGTATATTTTGCGAGTAAAACTTGTATATATTATTCTCACATAGGTTCAACTTGGGTTTGGTCTTAATCAATGAATTATTGTATCTTATTTTGCGATCTTTGAAACTAGAGAAATTAAAGAAATATATAAAAATAAATTTAAAAATATATATACTTTTCATTTATTTTTATTTTTTACGTATTTCTTTAATTAAATATACATTCATGGAAATATACGTTTGAAATCTGTATAAAACATAAAATCATTAAATTTATAGGTCAAGTATCGAGCTAATAAAAATATTATTGTTAAAACCAAAATTCTTTTTAATTATAAACATTGATTCGAAAACATTTGTAAGGATGGTAGCACAGATAAAGAGTCAACTAAGGACCAGAATAAAGAAACACATATCAATTTTACAATAATATTAAGCTTGATCCTTCTAAATACTCCGCTTTTATTCGTTCTTTGCGCTAACGTCGAGATTGGTGTGATGATGGCTGGATATTCTTGATGATCAAACTTTTTGGAAGCTCAACGTGAATTTTTTTATTAATTTTATATTGACAATTGTATTATTATAACTTCGGGAATAACTTTATTATTGTGTCTCTTCGTTTGCATTCTATTTAGATTCGAATATTACAATTGACTTATACGGGATTTGCACTCTTTGACTGCACTATCAACTGACACAATCAACTGTTTATATCACACCATGTGCTCTAATTTCGACAATTACGAATTGCTTAAGGATCAACATTTGATATTAGCCTTCAATAAAAAAATGTCAAAGACGACTGATCATAATTAGAATGAAAAAAACTAGAAGAACAGATTTTTTAACTTTGATTATCGATACACAAGATTATATTATTTTTTGATCAAGATAAACTATTGAGTTTTTCTATATAATTAATTCAGTTATTACGCTATCCGTTTAACTCTATATTGTTTTAATACGAGTGCCTGGCGTTTATATTGACTATATGCTTAAGTTACGGTTAAAGAAGGATTAATATATCTAAAACGTACCAAATGTTTTCGAATCAATGTTTATAATTAAAGAGAATTTTGGTTTTAACAGCGATATTTTTATTAGCTCGAGACTTAATCTACGAATTTAAACATAAATTCTCTAATAAATATTAATTATGAATATTATCAAATCATAGTTATATAAAATTTGTGGTAACAATACTCAGCCTGGCTCTAAAAGCCCAAATTAATATTTGATATTGAATTTTATTCAAATAGAGCCTTTCGTTTATTTGATTTTATTATATTCTTTAATTTACTAATAAATATTTATTATATTCTTTAATTTACTAATATATAACATTAATATGTTTCATTAGATGTCTAATTGGAAGGCTATAAAGGAAAAAGTATAAGAGAATAAGAGAAAGTATGCAAAAACTATAATGTTACAGGATGCTGGTTACGAACAATCATTTCGACAAGGTGTCGCAATGAAGAAACAAATAACAGGTCGATCAAATTGTCGATTAGTAGTAGCAAATGAATTTTTATTGTCGACTTACGAAATCCACTGATAAATCGCGGAGACGGTGAGCTCGCCTTTCTCCTGCAGTGCGTGCTCTATCAATTCCGTATAGGTGAAGGGCGGCTTCTTCGGGCCGTTGGATCGCGCTGATGAGAAATTTCGGCTGTCGATCCCGTTGGTAGGATAACTCGCCTGATTCACCTCCTGTCGATACGCCAACGAATTTTCGTGACTGCCGTGTCCTCTTCTGACGTCGTTGACGTAATTGGAGCCGTGTGACCTTCCGTTTGGTTTATTCTTGTTGCCTGAAAATGCGCAATTAGCCGCAAAATCATACATTCTATTGACGGAATACATGATCATTTTCTTGTTTGTAATTTAATCCTGAAATACTACTCATATTTTTTATATTAACACTATTCTGGGTGAAAGTTCACTCTTATAATCAAGAACTTCTTTTATGCTTTTCCATGCTTATATTTTTTTCTAAGTTTTTTTTGTATTTTCTTCTATCTAGGTTTTTTTGTATTTTCTTCTATCTTTTTTATAGATGCAAGCTATTAGAAGAATTAAACTATTTTAGTAAAAAAATGAAATTTTTTTTATGTTAACTAACGTTTCGAAAAGAGTAGTGAGTGGAAAGTTACTCCTCTTTTCGTGATTCGTCTTATTGATCGATATAAAGAGTGTCTCCTTAAAATAATAAAATGTTTAATTTTATAAAATACATATGTTCAAGCAGATCTAATGAGAGAATCAAGTGCGATTAATGCGTAATCCCAATTATGAACTCTTCATAAATTCATTTATTAAATATAAAATTGATTAATTAAAAACAACAAGAAACAGGAATACTATTACGAATATTGTAACGTTGATGATTCCAAAGTAGAAACGTTCGTTGTTTTTAAATAATTGATTTTATGTTTAATAAATTTGGAAAGAGTTCATAATTGGAACTACATTAATAATCACACTTTTATTAGTCCTGCTTGAATATTTTATATTTTAAATCTTGAGAGTGTATTGTTTTATATTATTTTAGTTTAAGCATTAAAACCCCAGTGATATCTTTTTTTATCTTTTTTATCTTTTTTTAGCTTTAACATTCGCCATAAGTGTCGCCTTATCCTGCACTTTTCTCACCACAATAATTGTTCTTCGTTGCCGCAGTAGGTCCCATGACGGATCTGTCGTCCGCGGATTCGATGAACGAGTCCAGTTTGAAATCCAGCAGCCACGACAAATTCCCGTTCTCCTGATCCTCGAATTGCTGCTGTTGTTGCTGCTGCTGCTGCTGCTGTTGTTGTTGTTGCTGATTACTGCTTGTTGATTCTTTATTTTGTTGAGCGTTCAGATTGGCAAGCGAGATTACGGGGCCGACAACCGGTTCCCAGTAATTCACCGATGTTGCCGGATGATAATTAAGCTCTTCGACGGCGTAGGTTTCCGCGTGATGACGCTCGACGCATCTGGACGAGGTGGTCGACGAGGAGGAAGAAGAGGACAATGACGACGACGACAAGGAAGACGAGGTCATGAGGACGTCCAGATTCTGCTGTTGCTCCAGCTCCGACACGGTCGTCCAGGTGCAATTGGTGCCATCCACCAGCAACACTTCCAGACGCGCCACCTGCGACTCTTCGATGACCTTCTGGGCGTCGGACATCGGTGAGAAAAGGGCCGTTGCGTCAGCGATGATCTCATTCGACGTAGCCAGCTGCATCGGCGTCTCCAGCTCTTGGAGGTAGTGCTTGCGACTCGTCTGCTGGCGGACCTCATCGCAAAGGCTAGACATCTCTTCTTCCAGCTCGTCGAAAATCTTTCGCTTGGAGCCATCGATGTCTATGTCGTCGATGATCTTCCGCTTGGAGGAGGCGCAGCACTGGCTGTCGGTGACCTCGCCGGTGGTCCCTGATGATGGCCCGATCATCCTGTCGGCCTTCGAGCTGCCGACGAGCGCGAGTTGGCGTGTCGTTCTATAAAAAAATTAGCAAAATAATAGATAAACGCGAGAAATCAGCAAAACACTATTCTTTGAAGTTAAACACAACAAAAAATTGAATCTTTTAGTTCAAAAACTGATAGAACTTGTGAAAATTTAACGTTTCAGAATTTAGCTTTACAATTTATAAATTCCTATTATAGTCTTTTATTAGATTTTTAAACAAAAAATCATTTTTTATTTTATTTTTTGAAAAAAAAGAAAAAGACAATAATAAAGCTAGGATTGTGACTCAAGCGTTTAAAATATGTTTTTCTAAAATTATTCTGACGTTTATTCTTAAAATTATTCTAGCGGTTATTCTCTGCGTGCGATATCAGCCGGGCTAAAAACAAGCGATTTGCATTTCAAAGCACATAAAATGTTTCTCTCACATCCTGTTGGTTATGAAAAGCTCATATAAGCAGCTCATTGCGATCCAAACAGAACAAAAAGTCATCACGATGTCAAAATAGTTCGAAAATGATTATTTTAAATCGCCTTCTGATCAATCGCGATACATTTCTACGTCATTTTGACGTTATTGCGACTTCTTGTTCTACTTGGGGATAAACGCGAGTTCAACATCGTCGTGTAAGAGGCGAAAGCGTATCCTACCTTGCTTCCGTTTGCTGTCTCTATTGTATACTATCTTCTGACAGTCCTCGTCCTTCTATTTCAACCGAATTATTATCAATCGGCGCGCGATCATCGTCGCAGACGCGTGAATGTTGTCGGATTTTTCAGCTTGCCGCTCCGCTCCGAAAACTCCGATTTTTCGTTTTACAGCCTCAGATACGTTTCGTCATATCGTGACTCGTAGCCGATCGACGCGATGTCGGCGCGGAATACACTTCCAAAGTGAACTACTCGATTTATTATTTTTTTCTTTTGCTCTCTCTCTCTCCGTCTCTTGAACGATCGAGCGCGTCCGCGAAACGCGTCCGTCAACCACACGATCGGCGCCGTGTGCGCGCCTCTCGTTTGTCTCGAACGTCGGCTGTCCCGCGCCGCGCATGCCGCGCACGCGCATCGCGGAACGCCGAGTACAGTCGCGAACAAAAGTCCTAAGCCTTCCGTCCGTATTATTGGATGATCCGATTTTTTTGCGCATGCGCGACCTCGAAGCAGCGAATTACAATGGTGTAGAGAAAATAGGCGCGAAACTCTTTTCACTTGCGGTATAGAAGGACCACTTCAAATCAACTTCAATTAATTTTAATTGACTGCCAACAGTATTGTCAACAACTCGTATTCATTAATTATAATGAAAAAATCAATTTTATCTATGTTAAAACTATGAAGCATATCGATGCCTATGATAGATCAAATATAATATAAAGAGAAAAGAAGAGAACTTTGTGTTTTAATTTAATGATAAATAAGGTGTAATTTTAAATATTTCATAAAAATGAATAATAATATAAATTATTTATTAAGCCTTTAAATTTCAAAGTAGACAAAATTCTTTTTAATTTACGTATTTTTAACAACAAAAAGCTAAGAGGGCACCTCCCGTATTTAAAATTTGCAGTATATAGCCGAACGACGTGTTCTTGTTCTCGATTGTACTTGATACCAAAGAAAGAGAGAAATTTTTCAGCTGTTAAAATTCACAGCATCGAGTGCGAATTATCCATTTTCAGTCAAAGCTTTTGTGACGCTGCGAGAAGGTCAAGGTTGACGCGCGCGACCACGAAGCTCGACATATCGTTTTTGCGCAGAATGTCGCACGAGAGATCGATTTCTCGCACGGAGTGTACCACGCAGGGGTGTAACGTTGACTCGCGGGGCCCGATCAAGAAAACGAGAATGCTCTCTAAGAAAAACAGGAGATCCAGAATTCTAAAAGAGGTCAAAGTGATAAATTTAAACTTTTGGGAACGAGACCAGAGAGGTGGAAGATCACGTACGACGATTCATTTCGAACTTCTCGTAGTGTGTTCAAAGATCAAGCGACGGCATTTCTTATATTAAAATCGTTTAAGACACGATCTTAAGATTCGTTGTAATGCACTTGCCATGATTGCAGTCATAAACCTAAATTAATTTTAAATTTAAACGTACTCCGGCCTAGTAAAAATTTTTCCCAGAATTTTTATATGAATTGGAATACTTATTAGAAATACTACAAACAAATCTATTATACTTCTTAGAATTTTTCATATATGTAAATTTTGAAATATTCCAAGATTTTTTATTCTATAATTTCTACTTTAAATTTTTTTCTACTTTATAAGATTTCATATAAGAATTAAATTATCAGTTAAATTAGAATGAGAAATTTTAGAACTCTTAAAATATTAAAAAATTCATATATATGAAAAATTTTAGAAAAGATGTAGACTTTCTCAACATTTCTGAAAATTTTTAATTCGTATAAAAAATTTGAGAAATTTTTCAAAAAGTTATCCAAAAGTTTTGAAAAATTCTGAGGATTTTCTTATTTTCAAAAAAATATAAGTATAAAAAGTATCTCAATCTTAAATATACGAACATATAAAATTAGACCAAAAATATCACCTCTTTGAAAATATCTAAACTGGATCACGATGCTAGAAATCGGTCCGAGAGCTCAAACAGAGAGAGAATTAACCAATCACACAAGTTAGTTAGTTGAATCGTTTGAATGTGATTCATCAATTTCTTCTCGGTCCAAGATCTAAGATCGATTTCTAGCGTTATGAATGTAAAGCTTTGAACTCAGCAGGGAACCCTTAAGTTAGCCGAGAAGGAAGGAAGATAGACGAAAAGTGCAATAGCCCTACTGGCCTGTATTTCCTCTGCGAAATTGGGAGAGGGGGAGCGCCCTGTCGTAAGACTCCAGAATTTTTGACGGCGCTGGATCGGGTATCGTGGATATGTACATTGCACAGTACGGACACGGGCTGAGTGTCGCTCGGAAGAATGACATTTAAAATCCGTGACTGAGAGTACGACGACGGCGACGAAAACGAGGAAGGAGAGCGAACGGGATTGAAAAGTACGTTGACAGTTTTGACAGGCCCCGTCACATGGGGCATTGAGTTCAGCGAGGGCCGTTCGAGAAGCAACGACCATGGATCTCAACAATGATCTGGACCAACATTTGCTGCACCAGTTCAGCTGCCTGGGCACCACGGACAAGGATGACCTGGTGAAACAGCTGCAGAAGCTGCTAGCGGACAGCCATCTGAACGAGACCACCGCCACGTTCTTCCTTGACATGAACAATTGGTAAACGACGTTCCCCCCTCGTCAGGACGCCTCTCTCGCCGTCCGTGTACGCTGCCCACGCACATAACCTTGCATCGCCATGTTTACCGTGACCCCCCGCAGGGGTATTGTTCCGTTTGGAAGGCTCCTTTTCTTTTTTTCTTCCGATTCGATAATGTGCAATAATGCGCAATAACGTACCATTTTTCCCTCCACTTATCTATTTCTTCTCTTTAAGATGCCATTGTCTCGTTTTAAATCTGTTCCAAAATATTACCTGTTTTATTCCTGTTTCAGGAATAAAAACTAAATTGTTTACATTACATCAATGGAGCTTGTGGCATGTTCTTTAATCTGCAATTTAATTGGAACGTACATATGCTTTTGTCTTTTTGAAGACAAAGAGATGAAAGGCCATTTAAATAAAATGCTTTTAGCTGGACTAAAAAGAGAATGCATTTCAATAATAATCAATGACATTGACAGTTGGACAGTGAAATCTTAATTAACATTTAAACTAATCATTGATTTAAAAAAATTGAAAAATATGTAGATTTATTACTCCTTTATTATTCCAGCTGTCAATAGAAAACTATTACAGAATAATTTATGCTTTATTTATATCTAAAATAAAAAAACCTTTTATTTGTAAATAACATACATGCGAGTTTCAATAATTGCTTAAATTCACAAATAGAAGTCTCTTTTATTTGAGTATGTGTTAGACACATTGTAATATATAAAATTTCCCTTCCAGGAATCTGCAAGCGGCAATTTGCAGTTACATTGATTATGGAAGTCCCTTCAACACTCCGTGTATGACATTGATATGCGACAGTACAATCGGCGAGGGAGAGGCTGTACCGCCTAACACGAACTTTCAGAAGTCGTGGCGTGTGCAGAACAGCGGTAACGAGCCTTGGCCCAGTGGTATCCAACTGCAGCAGTCCAGTGGAGTGCATATGGGCTGCGTGCGGATACCTGTTCCACCGTTGGCCCCCAAGGAAACCACTGAGTTGAGTGTAACATTGAAGAGTCCAGCTGAAACCGGTGTTCATCAAAGTAAATGGAGAATGACTACGACCAATGGTTCTTATTTTGGGGGTACGTTATGATTTCTGATGCAGTATTTCCACACACGACGTAGAGAAAAAGTTAACGAATTTAATATGTAATATGAAAAAAATGTTTTGCTAACATGATTTTTTTTATTTTTTATAATTAATATTGCGATATAAAATTATTAATTATATATTAATATATTAATTGAGATGTGCACACAGCTTGCTATCTACATTTACTTATCTCGTTGATATCTTGAACTGATAACATTAAGCAACATATCATTGTTTGTCTTTCTTTAGATTTCTATAATAAAACTCGTCGATCCTTTTTTTAGAATGCTCTAATCTATTTGATTCTATCATAAACCACACAAAAATATCTGTATCTTTCTTTTGTAGATGTTATCTGGGTGATCATAACGGTGAATGAATGCGGCACATTGGCGGTTACTCAACAGTTGCATCAGTTAAGTACGCAGTCCAATGATGTACAAATGTCCTAGCCTTTGACGTACAAAAGTCTCCCCTAAAAAAGATTTGTGGAACGTTGTACAAGACATCTCTTGCGGATCATTGTAAGAATCGACAATTATTTCTAAATTTTGTATAGATCGCTTTTTTCATAACGGAGCTTTTTACCGCTCCTACACCTCATAAAAAATTGCTGTGTAGCAGATATAATTACATTAATAAAAATTGCAATAGATTTGGCTATACTCTTATCCTGAATTAAAATATTAATAGGAGAGACGCAGAGCTACAGTTAATATAAAATGCATTTTATAAACAAAAATGTATTTCCGATAAAAATTTTATTTAAATTTGTGTTAGAGATAATTCTTTATTTACAATGCAGGAACGATCATTTCCAGCGTTTGTTCTTATTGATTTATATAAAATATAACGAATTTATACATTATACATAGAATTTCATAATTTTGTTATACTTATAGAAGCTGCTTGCGTAAGGCCTTTTATGATCGTCCATGCTTGTCGATCACACGTAATCGACCGAAAAAAAATTAAATTTATGTAATTAAAGATGTATAGCGATTGGAATAAAGAGCGCATGCGATGATTTTTATTGGAATATGGATGTGAATTGTGATAGATTTGCATGGATCATGGATGCGATGTGGGTGTTGAAAGATATTGATATATACTTAAGATACAGATTTATTGAAACTATAATTTTTCTTAGAAAGTGAAGTTTAGTTAAATATACATATACACACACACACACACACACACACACGCGCGCGCGCATATATATATATATATATATATATATATATATATATATATTCAAGCATAGATGTATATGCGTATATAAGACTTTACTTACGGTATATATATAGCTAGGGGATTACGATATAAAATATATTCGTCACTTATCATCTCAGCCCGAACGTAAAGAGAAATCGAACTATTAGAGGTAATTTTTTTACGTCTCTCTGAAATCGAAAAATATTATAATTGAAAGTACTATCATTTAATTGGTGTATCTGAAATACTGATCGTAAATACTAGTTCGTAGAAAGACTAGTTCTTAGCACATTGGTTTATTAGTTAAGTACATTAAACTCGATATTGCCTCGTTAATTCCACGAATGTTACGAGAGCAAAATTGTAAATTTTACATAGATCTTTCAGAGGATTAAGCTTATTCGAGTGAGATAATAGAGCTCAGACGGCCATTTTCATGTAGAGTTTGGCGTATGGCTTGTAATCTATCAATTCGAAATCTTCGGCAATGAAATCGTCGATATCTTTGATCTCTCTGACTATCTTTAATTTTGGAAACTCGCGCGGTTCGCGTTTCACCTGTTCCTCAAGGGCGCTTATATGATTGACGTAGACATGGCAGTCTCCCATTGTATGTACAAATTCTCCTGGCTGAAAAATAAAAGGAAATAAAAAATAAAACCAAGACTCGTCTGTGAAATTTGTGAGTGAATTGATCATCACCTTTAATCCTGTAACATGAGCGATCATGTAAGTCAGCAGAGAATACGATGCTATATTAAATGGCACTCCCAAACCCATATCCGCGCTTCTTTGATAAAGCTGAGCGGACAATTCTCCGTTATTTACGTAAAACTGTACGAATGTGTGGCACGGTGGCAACGCCATTTTTGGAATATCAACCGGATTCCAAGCCGACATTATAATACGTCTATCCTCTGGAGAATGCTTCACTTTGTGGATAACTTCTTTTAACTGATCTATTCCTAAAATAAGTAAAATTTCAATTTTTAATTGCACCTTTGATTTCTAATAAGAAGACTAATGATTTGTTTAAAGATTATTTTTATCAAAATTACCTTGTCTTGTATAATCTGTGTGCATGTCTTTGTATTCGGCGCCAAAATGTCGCCATTGAAAACCATAGACAGGCCCCAAATCACCCTCTTCTCGGTTGGTGAAGCCGTAAGAGTCCAGAAAAGCCCGCGAACCATTCTCATCCCAAATGTGAATACCCTTGTCTGTTAATTCCTTAGAATTTGTCGATCCTTTGATAAACCACAGCAGTTCCTCAACCACCGCTCGCCAAAATACTCTCTTAGTTGTCAGTAATGGGAAAACACCTGTAAACAGTACGTAAAATGTTAGTGGTATACTAGTCACTAGCTTGTCATCAGGATCAAAAAGAAAATTATGACAAGTTGACATGATAAGCTTGTATTTTATAAGCTAGCAGACAAATTCTATCTGGTTTTCTCAGTCAATCGTATTCAGATTCCATTAATGCCTTTCTACAATAGCCTAAATGTAATTATAAGTAGTTGCATTGTAAAGCTCAGTTATATGTCCATTTTTATCAACATAAATTAACTTTAATCTCGAGTTTTCTCATTTTGAGAAATAGAACAAGATAAAAAGAAAGTTAATGGACGTACATCTTATAACCACTTGCAACTATTATAAAATAGCCTTTATATTTTTCTTGGCATTTTTAAGCTCATAAATTAATTTGTAAAAGATACTTTATGAGGGATTTATAAATGCAACTGCTTTATGCCTAAAAATTATAGTCAATCATCTTTATTTTCTCAAATAGATCTAATAATATATCTTAGGTGAAACTACCCTTGAAAAAAAGTTTGATAGTTGCCACCAAATGTCGAGTGAAATGTCAATTAAATTCTTATATTAAATTTTTGGCTATTATCAAACTCTTTCTTCAGCGTATAATATACCATCTCGTAAGCTGAAACGCATTTGCGCGCCGAAGATGGAATAGGTATCGACGCCAGTACGATTGCCTCTCTTCGCTCCAGTCTTAATAACCTTTTCGATAAGTCGTAGATACTGATACTCCTCGTGCTCTTCTGTCTTCAGCTTTTCGTCCGTTTTATGTTCCATGTCTTGCGTCGTGCCTCGCAATGATCCTTCGACGCCGTTCGACATCTCCTTACCGTGTATATCGTATTACAATAATACCCGAACTATGCAAGATACGACCGAATAAAAAATCGATCTAGGCAGTGCGATGGAAAGCCGTATCACGGAATTACATTTAAATTTGACACATATCTTCTTTGAGATATTTTAGCCAACTCAGCCGAATCGATCGACGGTTATATGCGGCCAAGCGCGGGAAAACGCAGATACATGTAACACGTGACTCTTCCCATTGGTTTCTAGCTCCAAAGAAAAAGAAAGAGATCGCAGATTAGCATGATGTATATAAACTTTCATAAACAAAATTTTATATATTGTGATATATTAAATTATATGCAAAACCGTAAAAAAAGCTCTATCTTGCATTACTTTTTCATGACAATAATTCACTTTTGTAATAATAGAAAGAGGAAATAAAATTATAAAAGATAGAAAGAGAAAATAAAATTATAAAATATTAATTTAAATCATAAATATTTTGTAACGTGTTTCATAATACTTTTAATGACAAAGGAAAGAGAATTAATTTTGTATCTTCCATTTAATGCAATTTAATAATATAAAATGCCATTCTCCCCCTCTCTCTCTCTCTCTTTTACAGGAATTTAAAAATACTTTAAAAAATAATAATTTAAACATTACAAAGTTTCTTAGAGTTTAGGTACAAATCGAACGAACAAATAGCAAATACCAAATCGATTTCATGTTACAATCGTACATGAGCTAACTATCGTACAACAGAATCTTATTGTTCAAAACACTGTATCTTGGTTGCATATCACATTGTCATAGTTCACACAGTGTCAATTCGTATTTAATACTTACCGGTTATATGTTATATTAGGCAAATACGTGTTGATCTTGATGTATCTCAGACTTTTTTTAAAGGAAAAACATTCTAAAATTTGAATTTTTTGGGGATTAATGCAAACGTACACAGCCTTTATTTCCGATATCATGTAATCATAAAATAAATTTAAATTCATATACAGAGTGCGATATACACATTTGCGTGTGTACATATTAAGCGAGAAAGAATAAGAATTAAATACGGAAAGAAGATATCTTGAGGCGCCTGATATCCGGACGGCTCGTTTTTTGTGGCCTTCGTTAGATACATTAAGAGTACGTTCTATTTAATGCTTGAAACATTCGTAAACATCATTTATCTTTGTTTAATAGTTGATAAACAATGATAAAATGATTTCAAAAGTGTTATGAGCGTTAAGTGGAACACACCCCCAGAGGAAAGAAAAAAAAATGATGTATTTGTCGGACGTGTAATAAAATGTATGACGCGTTGGTCGTTCGAGGTATGTACAAATATCATACCGGGATCACATTTCTCTTTCTACGTATACGTATATATAAATGTATGTACATCATATTTATTTGGTACTATCATTTGGTAACATAAAGTGCACGAGTGTCATTCGCAAAGTAAGAACGTAACAAGCGAATTTATGTTCCTCACAAAATTCATCATTCACATCGTATCAAATTTCTTAAGTCGTAAATCGCGCCGTGCGGGATATCCCGAGACCATCGGATGGTAGCTTTAGCTTTAGAGATTCTTTAACCAATTCAAAGTCAACATCTCAATAGAGAAAATGGACGAGATCTCACATATTTGAATTTAAAATTAAATTCTCAATTTAAATGTAGAAATATAATTTACACTTAAAAACAAAAATGTTAAATACAACAATTATACACTAATTTTTAAAGATTGTTTTTCGATATTCTCGAATTTGATGGAAAATTAGTTGATAGAAAATTATCTCCAAATCAGAATGATTCAAGAATCATCAAGTGGTTCCGGGTACCGCGTATAAATATTCTCGTCTCGACGCGATATGTGTTTGTTGTGGTAAGTGATCATGATGATTTGTACAGTTGTACGCCGTTGTAAAATTATATACTTTTATCCCACCTTCGCTTTGAGTTAATACTAAGGAGCGATATTCACTAAAGTACGCTAGTTTCGCGTAGATCCGAGTATCGTTCTTAGGCTGATGGATTTGGCTACGTGTTGATGGCGTTGTTGCTATCCAGCGCGTTCACGGCCGCCTCCTCGGATTCTCCGACGGATGGATTATTGTTCAGTCCTGCCTCGGTGTTATAGCTCGAGAACGAGCAGGCGGGTGCGCTTCTGGCTTGGCTCACCACCACCGTGGCTTCGGGTAAGAGCGACGTACGCTCCGTCGCGCTTCCCCAAGCTTGCTGATATGCGCCCCGCCCACGTATCCTGCGACTGAGGGACGAGCCGACGACGCCCAAGTGTTCCTTTATGTCATTATGCACATCGGAAACGTCCCACATTGCTCTATAAAGATAAACGTATATTTTACAATTTAATTTCGTTACTGATATAAATTTCTCACATTAAAAAGTATTCGCAGTTTGTTCGAAGATACCTTATAAATAATATTCATTATCAGTTGTTTTACGTACCTAAATGCGTCCCACCATGCTTGACCCTGTGCTAAATTGACAAACGGTTTATAGGAGAAGCTATAGTGATGTGCCACTGCGGCCAAAAACATCTCTATGCAAATTAGAAAATCTTGCAATTTGGACGATATATTCCTGATGTCATCAGAGTTTTCCGTATTAAAAATACTTGATATGACGTCGAAATACACCAAGAGAGCTATTAGCACTCCTTGACTGTAAAAGAGTACAATAAATATTTTTCCATCTCGTTCAAGTTACCCAACATTACAGAGCGATACTTACAAGAACGAGAAGAACACGACAGCTTTGATGCATAAAAACTTTCCGATTGGCTTCATTGGCTTCAAGGCTTCTTGATTGGCACGGTAAAAGAGTACCAGACAGTACATGGCAACAAACTGCGATAAATTGTTTAGAGCAATCATGTACGGGAAAGCCACGTCCCCCCTAAATTCACCTTCCCCATAAACTCCATTCAATTCACATATGCTATAACAGAAATATACATTTAAATGTTGCAATACACATTATTAGATGTACGATCGCTGCACCAGTCGCTGAACAATCACCAGCAAAAGATTACTTAAAAAATATTAAAAAGATAAGACTTAAAAATAATAAATTATAAATTAATTGATATTTCCTAGATCTACTTTTCATATAACTTTGATTAAAATATGATTTTTTACTTGAAAATATAATATAATTATATTGTTTATTCACTGACTGATTTACTTTCTTATTTATTCATTGACTGATGCAGTGACTCTAAATATTTTTATCAATCGCAATTTCTTACAATGATATTAAAGTCGATATAGGCCTAACAGCGGTATATTGTAAAATCCCATGCTTGCACATATGTACAAATTCTCTGCCCATCTCCCAATTAGGAAGACAGCACAGGGGAAACATATGGTGCACTTGAGGAGAGATCTCCAGTCGATGCTCCAACTGGTGGTCTGCATTTAAATAGGCCAGTAGATACATCATGAAATTGTATATTACATAAGCCTCGTAGCATTCTCTTAAGCTATCCACATATATGCTTCCTTCGGGATACACCAAACCTAACCACTATACAGATAGAAGATAACTCGTTAAATAAATGAGTAAATATTAGCATATATAAGATTTATAACTTTTTCTTACGGCATTCACTGCATAGATGGGTACCATCCATAGTATCCTGGGAAAAAAAGAAATTTTTTTTTAATACTAATTTGAAGTAATGGACATAAGGTGTTTGTAATGTAGATTAATTTTAATCTTAATTTAACTTACTTCCTAATTCTTAGAACTAGAAAAAGATAAAAAGTAAATTAAGGTTTTCTAATTTTTTCACATAAAAAATAAATCATATTTTAAGAATAAATTTACGATATAGACATTTCTAATTTTTTGTTTCAATTTTTTTGGTCATAATTTTCTTTAAACTTGAAATGTAACTTGTTCAAGCATTGGGTCTTATAGAAAAGAGAGATTTAACTAATTTAACTGCAAACAAAATATGAAAATTAGAAAAAACATATTTATAAGAGTTTAAAGAACATTTTGAAATAAAAAATATGTTTTATCATATCATTTTTGTAGAAGTTTAAAATGTTCATAAATTATACAATTCTCTTTAAATATATCATACTGAAAATGTGATAATACATGTTACTATATTTAAATCATTATAAACAATTTTTTTTCCAATTTTTTCCATTAATATCATAAAGAAAATGTTTAATAAATAAATAACCAAAATTATCGTTTTTATTAACTTAAATTTTGTTATTTATTATTTTGAAGATAGTAATGTCAAAAGCTCTTTTGTTAAAATATATATATAAATGAAATCATCTTATCATGTAATTCTCTATAGTCCACTACTTTTTTAAGTTGAAGAATCTCCTCAAACCAAGATTAAAATTAATCCACATTGACAAACGATTCAAGATTGAATCCTCAAATCTTAATGAGATAGCTCACCTTATTATATATTTCTGTAGTCTAGGTTGTGTGTAGTATATCATGTGCTGGATAATCTCATAGAAGGCAATGGGTAGCGCCAGCAAAACAAAAGCGCCACCCACCAATGCACCCTGATCCTGCTTCTTGAAGCCATTCTTGATGGAGTTGACTAGCAAAATTGGTACAAGTATAACAATAAGTAGCGCATACAGGCAGGTCAGCACAGGTAATATCCATAATCTCCAGCGTCGGCAGATCGAAGCCATCACTCTCCCCAGATGCTTCGAGTACCGTCACATCATAATTTCAAACTGCAACTGCGCCTAACTCTGAAATTATAAATAATCATTTAAGATTGGACTTTGTAACAATGACCAGAAATTACAAGTTAAAATCAAAGTTCATAGCACTTCCTATCATGTTTTGGATAAATCGTAACGAAATGTTAGCAGTGTGTCAGCAGACTGTCACTTCGTAATTATTTAAACGTTTAACACGTCATTAAATGATTATTTAATTGATGATTATATTCCATTTAAATAATCACAAAACAGCAGTTTTTATTCAATTTTTATAATTAATTTGTCATTGTAAGTCTGTTTTTCATAACTGGACTAGTGCATATTTGTACTTGAAATAAAATATATAGTTGAAGTTAACGAAAGAGAAATAGAAAGTTTTATTACAGTCCAAGTGCAGCGACACAGAACAGGTCTCGAATTTCGTTAACAGATTCTATTGTATCTCTGCTGTCATTCTATCGGAAAAATTTGCAGCAAACAGTTAACAGAATTTGTTTTCGACGAATTTGGTCGATCTGGAAGAAGAGCTAGTTAGGTTGCACCGCACCGAGGAATAAAAGATTTTCGGCCGCGAAATTACAAACAGCATACTTGTCTGAAAAGACGATACGCGCAATACTCTCACAATGTCTCTCCTTCATGGACGATTCGTTTACACATTCACTCGCCCGTAACGTCAAACTCGGCGAAAATCTCTGCGCATTACTGTGCGATGTGTGATAGAAAGAAAAAGAAGAAAGGGGAAAAGAGGAACACGGGATGAGACGTCGTGCGGCGAGGGGGGGAATGAATCAGCTGAGTGACAGCGTAGGTGTGGGGGCTTCCTCTTAACCCTTTCCAGTACGCGTCGTTCGGACTGTTCGGAGTAGTTCGGAGTACGATGCGCGCGGCGGACGACTCACCGTTTTGCAGCGACGTCGACGAATCGACGTCTCGTCGTCGGCGGCCGAGTGCGGCGGGCGTCACCGGCCGGGGTAGCACAACCACACCGGCCCGATTGCGGCCGTGCCGAAACGTCGTGCAGTCACACACACGCACCTTGCCGTGGGTATGCTAATCTGACATTTTGCGATACTTTGCACGGCCATCGGAAACCGGAAGATCGCGGCTCCCCTCTCCCTTGTTCCCTCGCCACCTCCTTACCACCCGACGTCCAGCATAACGCGATCAGTGTCGCCAAAGTACGGACGAGAAATGTCTCTCGCGGAGACGCCGCGTCGGGAGACAAAGGGAGATTGAAGCCACCAGGATCGGCGGGGAGATCCAGCGCGTCGTCGCGTCGCTCGCGGGCGCGAAGCGTAGAACGCAAGGGACGGGAAATCGGGTCGTTTTCACTCGGGAGAGCGGAACGTAGCGTGGAAGAAGCGTCGCCCTTCGACGGTGTCGACGGTCTTCCTAGAGTCTTCCGTCGTCGCGACGCGCGCACGTTGGTGCTCGCTATGCGCCGACGGCGCGGGAGGGGTACTTCCGGTCTAATGGCGTCAGGAGCTAAGCACTGTTGTCACATTTTGCTCTACAGTGTTTCAATATTTCGCTTTGTTTATGTCGCCCGTGGTTCGCACGGCAAAGACGAGGAGCCCGGCCGGGCTCGCGCGTTACGTTAAACGGAGGTAAGAACGACCGTATCTTTTCGCGTCGCGGCTTCGTCGAGGCACGGCTCGAAATGATTTTCCGTGCGGTTCGGGTGCAGTGACCTTGGTCCCGCTGTCAGTCCCCGAGGCACGCATCCCCCGCCAAATTCAAACACCTTCGGCGCACCCTCCGTGACTCTATTTTCGCGGCGTTCGTGGTCCAGATTTGTTTGTGCAGTTTGTTTTTTTTTCTCAGTAATTTTTTTCTTCTCATTTCGTTGTTTCATTCGGAATGAAAGCACTGTAAGGAAAAAACCATGTTATCTCGATAGACGTCTGGTGTTTGATAAGAAAGGACATTGTTCGATCTTATTAGCACTCGTTTTTCTCGTTATTATCTCGTTAATCTCGACGATCTCTTAATACTAACAAGAATCTTCTTGATGATGAGTGTTTGAAAAATAGTTTTTATCTGTAGATCATTAAATAATATGCTTTTGTATATGAGAAGTAGTGTGTAGACTTTCTCTCTCCACTTAAAAGTTCTTTTCTGCTGTTATCATGTGTCTATAAAACATATAAAGAATTACTTGAAATTTATACAGTGATAAAAATATTAATGAATAGTTGAAGGTTTCGTGTAAATTTTTGTGGTGTTATTGTTAAGGACCAGGTACTGATAACGCTTATTATTCTAACAGTTTTATTAGAAACAGATTCCATTGTGGTGGTCAATAATAATATTTCAATTAATTTGTAAAATGTAGATTTTTTTGTAGATTCAAACAAAAATTATCAGTGAAAAATCAATGAGTAATTGAACACTTATATCTACTGGAATTAATTATTCTGTTTTAACTTTGAACTGTTTTTAATTGCAGTCCAAAGACTTTGATCTTTTCAACTTTTTTGCACGACAATAAAAAAATCAATGAGTAGTCACATTCTTGTGTATACTGAAATTAATTTTTGATTTTAGTTTTGAAGTATTTTTAATGACATCAAAGAAATTTTTTTTTTTTCACTTTTCTGACAGGATAATGAAAAGATCAATGAATAATTGAATATTTGTACATATATACTAAAATTAATTAATCTATTTTAGTTTAAAACTATTTTTAATTACATAGAGTTCAAAGGAAATTGATTTGTTACGCTCTCAACTCTTTTGTATGATCCATAGATTTGGCACCTGTAGATTAGCAAAAGCTCACAAAGGACAGTTATTTAAAGGACAGTTACTAGTCGTTGCATCCAGAATACTCAGTGATGGAAGTTACAACGGAGGAGGCACAGGCTGTGCTGCTAGAAGGAATGGAGGGCGCCCAGTACATCACCATACAGAGGGCCGACGGCGAATCCCTGAGCAAGGGAGTACCGCTGTTGACTCTGAATGGCGAACTAATCCCAGAGGGCATGGTGGTGGACATGATCAGCGCTGGCGTTGGCACGGATTATGGCACGGGCACACAGTACTACGAGGCGGACGACCTATTGCCACACGAACTAACAGAGGTTGTAATATGCTACCTTAATACCGAGAATGACTGTATATTTATACCTTGCGCGTAGAATGTGAATTGTGTGATGCAGGAGGACCGTAGACTGGCCGCGGCCTTGGTCGCGGTACAGTTGCATCAACAGCAGAAGCAGCAACTCCACATCCAGTCGCAGCACGAGGACTCGACTCTACCGGACGTTTCGCATCTCGAGACCCTGGCGCCGGTAAATTCGTACTCCATTCAAGCGGTGCCAGAACCGAACAACGCTCCGTCCGTCTATCCACCTCTGCAACCCTTCAAAAGGATCACGCAGAGCGTAAAGCAGGAGTTTATCAACGTTAAAAGCGAATATGACGTTGAGGTTTCCACGGAGAGTAGTGAGGATGCTGCGTCGGCGTCCGGACCTAAGAGAACTCTACCGCATAAGAAGAGGATACCTCGTAAGCTGAAGCAACAGCAGACGAAGAAAAACGCGGCGCGGAAAGACAATAGCAAATCGAATCAAGAGAATACGGCGATCGAATCGGCTAGCGAGGCTCAGACTAACGTCTTCAAGTGTGAATTGTGTAGTTCCAAGTTTAGCAGTCAGTTGAAGTTCTTTGAACACTTAAAGGTATATTTTTACATTGCCGACAGCAGCTAGGCTCTTTTAATACATATATACTTTTATAAAATAATTGAATAATTTTAACAGGTGCATTATGAACCGGTAAAACAAGAGACGCGAATAGCTCAAGCGACAAATACTAATATCTCGATATCTGTGCCGGAAACAGTACACAGTTTAGAAAATACAGTGATGGAAGAATTTAGTGAACCTGAAGACCTCATGGAGGGTATTCGAAACGTTGGTAAGAACAAAGACGGTTTCAACGATTTAAAAATGCGATACAAGCAACTGTATCTGATTCTTTCCACTTACAGTTGAAGAAACTGCTGGCGCGCGTATTGATGACGATACGGATTCTTCGTTACCTAACACGAACAACGAACCGACTATATGGGCCATCACCGGCGTTACGGAGGAAGTGCAACAGAGGGACCAACAAATAAGACCACCGGCCGTTAGCGAGGATAAAAGCCCCAATGAGAAGGCAAAGACTGACAACATTCCACAAACGTCCAAAAAAAAGAAATCATCGAAAACGCGCAAGTCAAGTTCGTATAATTTTGTTTCTCCTTTTTGAAAGTTTCTGGACGCGTCAAAGAGAGATTTATGGAATGGCATTTTCTTGCAGGTGACGAATTAACGTGTACTCAGTGCAATCGTTCATTCCACCATAAGAATAGTTTAGTTTACCATATGCGATCTCACAGCGGAGAACGGCCACACCAGTGCGATGTCTGTAGTAAACGTTTCTTTGCTGCTAGCGCATTGAAGGTAAGCACCGATGTATCGTTCACTAAGGAGTACAATTTAATTTTATTAATAATGTGACCGTGTTCCAATATTTATTGTCAGTACTAAAAATTTAAAGTATGTACGTTAATTATAGATTTTCGATATTAACAGTGAATATTGGAACATAGTTAATGATGATTAACCCTGAAATGCCACTCATACACATTTTCTTACATTAGCGCTATTTTAAAAATTTACTCACATAATTAAGGCTCCTGACTCCTCAGCCGAGAACTCCGTGTTGACGGTAGCGACATTTCGTCGCGGACAAAATTAGAACTAATACACGTGAAACGTGACAGATTGACGATGAAATGTTATCGTGCATGTCATTTTGTTATTATGTGTTTCATTATAAAAACATGACTTTTCTCGTATTTACCAAATTCGTAAAAATGGACCGCGAGTAAAGTTTCTTTGAATTTTATACATAAAAGTACATTTTTCACTCCTTTTAATAGCTATCCGTGTGTTTTCCTGTCTGAATAGACGTCACTTTACGTGCTTTTTACGACTATTTACTGACTGCTAGGCGAAAAAAGGATAGTCGTGACCGATATTTAGAAGTGTTTTAAAGCCATCTGATTAGTCTGTTTTATCCAAATTGGCATTATTTAGAAATGACACGTCGGACAAAATTATGTGCCCATGTGTCTTCCTGTTTCAATTGCTTCACTTTACATGCTTTTTACAACTATTTACTGATTGTTAGGCGGAAAAAGGATAGTCGTGACCGATATTTAGAAGTGTTTTAAAGTCATCTGCTTAGTTTGTTTTATCCAAATTGGCTTTATTTACAAATGGCATGTCGGACAAAATTACGTGTCATTTCACGCAATTTTTCGCTTCTGACGTCACGACTCCAATATGGCCGCGGCGAGTACTCAGGAGCCTTAAGAATTTTTTATATCCTTTTTCTGCTTTATGAATTGCAAGGTGTTAACATAACTAAAAAAAAACACTATTTTAATGTAAAAAATATTACATGTTATTTTAGACAATCAGAATTGTAATACAAATTGTACTGAAATTTAATTAGTTGGTTGAAAATTTGTACATAATAGCACTTCAGGGTTTATTTTAATTTTAATTTTATTAATATAAAACTAATAATAATATTAACTGACGAACAGGTGCACAAAAGACTTCACAGCGGCGATAAACCGTACAAATGCGAGGAATGCGGGCGAAACTTTCGACAATGGGGCGATTTAAAGTATCACTTGACGAGCATCCATTCGGAGCACAAACAGTATCAGTGCGAATATTGCGCCAAGGAGTTTGCCCGAAAATACTCACTAATCGTGCACAGGCGTATCCACACTGGCGAGAAGAACTACCGCTGCGAGTACTGTAACAAGACGTTCCGCGCGAGCAGTTACTTGCAAAATCATCGTCGCATACACACTGGCGAAAAGCCGCATCCGTGCATGGTGTGTGGCAAGCCATTCCGAGTGCGAAGTGACATGAAGAGACATATGCATACGCACTCCCGAACGAAAACGAATGACAAGCAGTCGTTGAATAGAATACTGACAGGAAAAAATGCGGAAGAGACGGAGGGCGACAAAAAAGCGCAGGCAAAAACGATTCAGGATCTTGTGAGAAATCTGAAACTGGAGGTCGAAGCGACGACGGGCGTTGTGGAGATTGTCCCTCCGGATGATAATCCGGAGAGCATTTTGCCGCATACGGGTGCACAAAACTTGGAATACACCGTGACATCTACGGCGGATACTGTAAATGCGGACAGAGATCCTCTTGAAGCGGTTGTGCGAACGACTGATATGTAAGTAGAATCATAGAACATTTCGATTAAAACTCGATTGATAGTAAAAGATTTTTTCAATTAATCTGTTGTTGTTTTGCAGGCAATATTTTTTTATGTAACCTTGAACGTCTTGAAAGAAGAACAAATATTTGACTGCACCAAGATTGATTGTGGAATATTGACACTCAAACGGTCTGTAAAGGTTTACATGTTGAAATTACTTTTAATAATCATGAAATTTATTTTTAATCGAATTGAACATATTTGAAGCGATAAAATTCTTATATGTATAATTTTATAAGTATTTTAAGATTTAAAGATTAATGTTTATTCAAAAGCAAATTGGAGACAAATATCAGTTTAAGATTGATTTGACAAATTGCGTTAACACTGCCTATAAATAATACGTAACAATGATACTTTCCAGTTTTTAAAAAGAAGCAAATGATACGTGTGAGATCGAATAGAAAAAGAGAAAACTAGACTGTTTTAATTTGCAACAGCCCCAATGATTAATGAAGAAAAAAAATATATATAAATACATGTACGCGCATTATACTGTAATTAACACTAACCGTAATTGTACATTTTCAAATCTAGGATTGTACAATTGTGTAATTGTACATTTAGCGATTTATATATATATATACATATACATATTGTGAATCAACGTTAAAAAATATATTTTTTACTTGAACATGTTTATAGAAATACATTGGTCCACTTCATTCGCAATCTCCGAACGTTTAAATAGCAGCGGGTATTAGAGACGGTCCGCTTACGTCGGTTTTACCGGTAAAAATGTGCAAAATAGTAGCCAAGTCCCTAGATTCAAGGACATCTTTGAGTTTCACTGTAGCCTCTTTGCCACTGATCCTATTACACGAACGGTATTATTAGAATTAGATCATGATAAAAGTCCTTTCCAGTATCTTTACCTTCGAGATCGCTTTGCTCGTTCCCAATCTACGTATAAGTCGGTGACGATAGCGTGCAGCCTGTTCAGAATCTCCGGATCCTTCGCCATGAGCGATCTGATCTCTGTCTCCTTTTCTAACAACTCTTGATACTCGGTACACAAATTCTCTTTTGGATTAGACTGAAGCTCTAACTCCTCGAGAGCGTCTAGAATCTTTATCTTTTGAATTAAATCGTAGGCTGCGTTTAATCGCGGGAGAATTAACTCCAAGACTCTAGATATGCTCCCTTCCGCTACCTCTGCAGGAAGATTTACATTTGCGATTTTGTTTTGCGACTTCGAAGAGAAATTTTATGATTATTAACAATTACCACAAAATACGTCTAGTTTTATCTTTCGTTTCGTCGCTTCCTTCGTCAAGATGTCTCTGAGAATTATGATGCTAGATATGTTTTCGCCGAGAAAAAGCGCACTACCTTTCCTACGATTTACCAAAAGTTTAGTAATGAATATAGACTTGATTTTATGTTGTAAACTCACTTATATTTGCATTTGAGGATTGTTCCGATGAAGGACGAGACGTATACTAAAACAGCTTCACCCTCGTGAACATGAGGCCTTTCGGGTACGTCTGGTAATGCTAAAGACAGCCACGCGTGCATCTAGAAGAGAGATGCAAGAAAAACATGGAAAACCACGTTTTTCGCGAAGTTTAATAGATAAAGAAGCGTACCTCAGCAATAGTAAAATTGCCGTTTAATTTCAATTCGTTAAATGGACCGTTGGACGCAGTATTATCATCCTCGTGTTGTCTGACATGTAGAGATAAGGCGTAAATAGGAACTGAGATTTTACGGCAGCGCTTCGGCTGTACCTAAGAATCATTATAGATGTTAACAGTGTAAATACACATCTAGGATTCGAAAAGCGTGTAGAATACCTGGGATGTCACGTAGACTTGCAAGGTGCCCGGCTGACCCTCGATGGACCTCAGTCGTATTTCTAGACGGTTCGTATTGATCTGTTTACAAATGATTTCTCGTGATGCTCGTATTTTCAGAATATGATTAAATTTCAAAAGAATTTTATCATTCCAGAAAATCGTATTTATACTTGGCATCGATAAGTAGCAAGGACAAAATTGCCCTCTTTAGGATCGCAAGCGGACAAGCTGACCACCGCGCTATTGTTCTCCGTCTCCAGTAAGTTGATGGGCGTGTCGGATTGTATCAGAATATTATCGATTGATGCGTCCAGTTCCACGGACAGGGAATACGAAGCGTCTTCTTTATGCAGCACCATTCTGCGAATTGATTTCAATTGCAATTTTAATCCCGATTAATCAATCGCGTATTTGTAATGTATAGACAGTTTTATTGTGCGCTTACTTATGATTCACTGCTAGTATCGAGGGTGCCAAAGGATCTGGCATGAAATTGGCCGACTCCTTCTCCTCATTGAGCTTCTCCTGCAGTTGCTGTATCTCCAGCTTCAGTCTGGCCAATCCGACGTCACTCTGCCCTGCTTCCAGTAGACCAGGAGGACTGGTAGTCAAGCCAAACACTCTACCCGAGTAAGTCGTGACGAGAACTTCCGGATAATTGGCGACGCCGATTATCCCACCTACGACTGTACTGATGCTCTCGCCGGCGTTCTGTAATGATTCATTTTTGAATTAGTGTGATTTGATTTGACGAAAGCTTGGATACAGCCACGATCACTCACATAATGAAAACGCAAAGTGGGCGATATGTCCTCGTCGGGAAACATGTATACCTCGACGACTCCGTCTTGTCGACCGACGAGGATGTCTATACCATCCTGTAACTGATGAGTATCCAACGAAGTGATTCCCGAGCCTGTCGAAGTCAGCAGCCAGGTATTCCGAAGCGTTTTGTTGCCCTGAAGGATCAATAGTCCGACTCTACCGTCCGCAGTACCAACCAAAACGCGATCTCTCGAGTAGATCTCTCCTTCTCTAACACGAGACGAGTAATATAAAATAATCCATATGAAAGATGTGCACGAAAGAGTAATAATACCTGTATACGGAAAGCACCGTAGGAATACTCGGTAATCTTAGGACTGTTGGACTTCTTGTGCCATGTAAAACGCGCACCTGAAAAACAACGTTGCGTTAACGAATCAGATATAAAATGGAAAATAATAGCTTCATATTCGAATCTCAATTTTTACTCAGAAAAGGGTTGAGATTTAAATCCTTCTTGCAGAAAAAAAGCAAGGATGAAAAGATATCCCAGGTAAAATCGCGAAAATATTTATAGTAACTTTCGGAAATAGAGACGGAATCAAGTAATCGACCGTTGTTTCCTTAAAGGTACAACTTTAGCTAAGACCGCTATATTTCTCAATTGCAGAATCTAAAAGATGATACTTTTCAGAATCACGTTCAATGAAATCGTCGAGAAATCTTACCGCGCAATCCGCACAGGCTAGAATGGCGTACACCACGTTGCCATCCCCGGGCAAGAGCACAACATCATGCAGGGTTTCGCCGGCCAGATACGAATCGGCGTCCTTGCAGTCTTTGTATCGGTGATAAAGATCACGCGCGCACGCCGCGAGATCAGGACCAAGGACATACCTACGTGGGATATTACACAATAATTAACATTGAAACAGAATTGTGAAGCATGTGTCGTAAATTATTCATGGAATTAAGCTGAGTGTAAACGAGCTTACATCGCGGAAATCGGATCTATAAGGCTGGTATCGAACTCTAAGAACAGCTTGCCCTTTCTCGTGAATCCCTTCACGGAGCTGTTGTACGCAAGGAAAATCTTATCCCTCACCATACCTATTGAGCCACCAAGGACCATTTTCTCGATTTTTGGACCGGGCAAAGATTTAAATGATAATTGCAGCTCTCCCTTTTTCATGCCTGTTCGAGGAAGGATGATTTTGTATAATTCTCGAATATTTAGATGTCTTATAATTATTCTTCAACGGTGACATCAATATCAAAATATATTTTGAAGATATTTCGAAGAGTGCGCTATTAAAGTTTTTTTTATATTTATCATGTTATTGTTGTCAAAATAATATTAATCAATGTGTTAAATATGTTAATATTAAATAACGTTAATTATTGTATGATAGTATTTATTATTATTCATTTGTTAGGCTATTTTTGTATTGTACAAGATGTAAAAATATATATTTATACCATAAATGTGCAGCACACCGTCGTGATCGGCAACTGCGAACTTTTGCGGTTGTTTCGTCACTTCATTAGGCGGAAATATGATTGTTGTGCCACGTGAGGTGACTCCCACTGTCGCGTAATCTATCCTCGTCAGCGCTAACGTCATCGCGATCAATTGATTTTGGAACTGTGTCACCAAAGTCGATTCGACTTAAATTGCCATCGTTTATTGAATTGTTCCAAACTGTCCCATTGTCTTTTTTCGTCAAGTTCGTGAGTCTCTTAGTGCAACAAAATAGCGGCAACAACATTGAAGCGGCGGTGAGGTAAGGCCGCGATCAATTTAACCATGGCGACGCGTGGCACAACAAATCGGCTTCCCGAAATTGTAATAAAAATGGAATAAAACGTCCATCGATGAGGACACGACATTTTCTTGTCGCAATGAATTTTTTCGCGTGAATCGAAATTTAACAATCACTTGTCGCGCACGTGTGCCTGCGTGTTCGAAATAAATTCGAATTTTGAATTGATTTGAGCCTGGAATTCGAGACGTATCGATATCTCCAGCAAATTGCGAATCGCAACAAAATTTTAAACGTCCATCATGATAATGAGCATGATATGTTTCGGCGATAAATTTTCGTGTATGTAAAAAAGAAATTGCAATAATTATTGATTCCATATACGTGCATGTAATTGCAAGTTCGAAATCGAATCGAATTTCTGGTTTGAATCTGAGCATCGAGAAGTATCGATACCTCGACGAGTCGAGAGCGAACCTGGTTTTTGAAATGCGCGAGCAGGCATCAAAACTTTCGCTGAGAATTAGAAACGAGTGTTGTGATGTGTCGGGAAATCACTCGGCCTAATGTTATTTTGTATAATATTCCAGTGAGTGTTAGAAAGACGTTAGGTAGAAGAGCCGCTATTTCGGAACGACGGTTCGAAGAGGCCTAACCTAACTATGAGCAACAAGACTAATAATAACGGTAAGTGTATAGATTTCTTTGAAATTTTTTATTGCGTGTATTACACAATTGATCTAATTAATTTTTCAAGCGATAAATTGCATTGGGATATCTTGTACGTAAAAGATGTTTGTTCACAGGGGAAATAGATCCCGTACAGGAGCAGCTGACTGGCCGAGTACGAGAGGTCGGGAACTACGCGATCTGGAGCTTGTCCAGTTGTAAACCGGGATTCGGCGTGGACCAGCTTCGCGATGACATCACGGAAACGTACTGGCAATCGGACGGGCAGCTGCCTCACTTGGTGAACATACAGTTCAAGAGGAAGACGACCATTCGTGACATATGTATCTACACGGATTACAAACTGGATGAGAGCTACACTCCCAACAGGTAATGATACTCTGTGCTGCCTGGATATACTGATCATCGTCGGCTGTTATTAACGTTCTTACTGATTTTCAGGATAAGCATCAGAGCTGGGACCAACTTCAATGATCTGCAGGAGGTAGAGGTGATGGACCTGAATGAGCCAAGCGGGTGGATAGTGATTCCTATTAAGAATATTAATGATCGGCCCATTAGGACGTTTATGATTCAGATAGCGGTCATTAGCAATCATCAGAATGGCAGGGATACCCACATGAGACAGATCAAGATCCACAGCCCTGCGCAAGACATTCTTGGCCCACCAGCGCCTTACATCCCAGGACAATTTCTCACCAATGAATTTTTACGCTACGCTACTATTAGATAAGACTTGTAAATTAAACTTCCTAAATATACAGTGGCATGCAAAAGTTTCCAGCCAGTGAAATTTTGTACTCTAATTTATTAAAAAACAGCCTAATAAAATTTTCATAATTATCATTATTTTACTATATTATTTTGTTATCTATATCTTACCTGATAATTGTGACAATATTATTAGTCTGTTTTTTAATAAATTAGAGTACAAAATGTCACTGGCCAGAAACTTTTACACACCACTGTATTTAAAGACAGTATTTAAATATATATAAATATAAAATAAAATTTTATTATGATGAACATTCTTGAGAATATTCATAAACTCTTTCATTTTCAATCTCAAATATATTTTGCTCAATTTGTTTTGTCTACTTATTAGGAATAAATCGATCTATTTATTAAAGAATCTATAAATGAAAAATTATGAGACTCCCTATATATGTACACATAGTGAGATTTATATTGGCTGTATATTGGCATTTGTGTATACCTGTTACAGGAATTTGGAAAGATAGAAACTATGTATAGAAAAAATTGTAAACACGATATTGCTGGACGGCAAACTCGCGTCGTGGATCAGTCGTGATCGGTAGCTCAAGAGTCTATCTTCGTGTGAATATGATACAAGAGCTTCTCCTGATTTTCACGTTAATATGTGTGACACAGTGCGGATGCTCCCCTTCTTATTCATCAGACAACTTATACGCGATACTTGATCGTACGACAGAATACTTCAAAAATCTCAGTAATGGTAAAATATTTATTTTTTTTTACCTGGATAAAAAAAAATCATCTTTATTCAATGAAACATTCGGCATTTTTAGCGTACGATGTATTAAATAGTGATACGTCGAATAATATTAACAATGAAATTGCGAAATATATGAACGATACGACCGAAGCGATCTTTCGGGATAGCAAGCGTGAAAAGAGGGGCCTGCAGAATGAGCCTCATAAAGGTAAGAAAAATATGTTTTCTATACACACTTGTGCAAAACTCTTGTGAGAAATTAAAAAAAATTAGAGAAGTTTTTATACAACATTAATCTGATAATTTGCTAGATTTTCCTTCTAATCCAAAAAGTTCCTTGAATGCATGCTGGCAATCGTGATCAGCTAGGTACTTGAGAAGTTGACCCATATCGTTGTGACGCTCGGTAGTGGGAAAGGAGACTTCTTGGAAGTCCGTAAACTTGCGCATGTCGTCCACATTGTTGCAATCTTCCTCTTTTTCTAATAACTTTATTAATATTCTGTGCCAATTCATAGTTCGAATCTGCGAAAGAATTATGTCAACATGAAATGTTCTCATTACATTAAATATTGAGATATAGAAAGATTATTATTGATGTTACCTTTTGCCAGCAGTAGTCGCAGTCTTCCAGAGTTCCCTCCATGCAAATTATTCCCGGTTTACCGGCTAAGCAAAATCCCGTGATGGAGTTCTCCTTCGCCAGATTAGCTACGTCCCGTCGTTTGAACTTGCTGTATATGTGATGACTATAGATCCAATATCTGGCGAATATCACCGCGGTCCGATCCCCCGTGCCGCTTTTATTCACGTTGCCGTCCTTAATCGCTTGGTTACACACCTTTGAAGCCTCGAGATAAGAATCGGCGTTGTCCTGTAGCCACGATATCAACGTGTAGATGCAAGGCTCGCCCGCCTCCTGAGCCTTGACAACGACCGAGAGTTCTTTATTCAGCAGGCACTGCTGCGTTCTGTCCAAACAGGAGCCTCTCGCGTATACCTCGGGTTGCTCTTTCGGGTAATTAGTCGGTAAGTTTATCAACAGCTCGATGCTCTCCTAGTACACAGAAAAAAAAACATTCTTATCTTAAAAATATATTTGTTTTCAAAATGTTAAATATTGAAATGAGATTAAACAGACTTGATTACATGAAGAATTTTGTATAGTCTCATTAAGAAAAATATATTCTCATTATTCAGTAACAACTTTCATGAATTAAAAGAAAAAAAAATTAAAAATAACAATATCTGAAAGCTAAGAATTAGAATTTTTAAAACTATTCTGATAACAATCACACTGTGCTCTTTAGATGACTATTATGATATTAAAATGAAAATATTTTGAAATTAAAGATTATTAATTAAGCAAAGACGAATGTCGTACTTAAGAGTATTAAATTCTTTGAAGAAGATTAAATTATATAAGCAAGATTATCGTCATCGTCTCAACAAAAAATTATACTCTATAATTTCTTATATATAGGAAAAAGTGATTGTTAAATAAAGAATATATTAGTTTTAATTTGATACAAATATTTGGTATCGTTTCTTCTGTGTGACAACAAGCAACAAGTTAGGGACAATTCGTTGATATATGTAAAAGAAAAATTTGGAGAGCATGGCAGTGAGCAGTCAAGGACAACATTGTGTTACGTTACAAATAAATGTTGTATTACACCGTTCAACGGGATGGCGACCGCGTATTCCAGCCACCGCGGTGGGTCCCGGTCGGGGCGCTCAATGTACTCGTTGATGTCAGCCAAAACCCCATGGTCCGCCACGGTCAGCTCGGTTGGGTAGACAGACTGCAGTGCCTGCAGCTCGTTCACCTGCGCCGTCAGATTTTCCATCACCTCCTCCGGAGCGTACATGCGACCTTGAATGATGACACATGCGACAGGAAGACGAATTAATCCGCGTCTTCGCTATGCTCGGTCTCCGACGATGGTTGAGTTGGCCGAATCGACGATAACGCGAAATCGCGTCTGGCGTGTATCGTCTAGACGTTGAGGTTATCGAGAGATCAGCTGATGTTGACATTTCGTTATGCGTTCCGCGTAGGAAATCTCACTACGCGGTTGCATTTTAAAATCGGAGCATTCGGAGCAGGTCACCTCGCGTACTTTTTTATCTTTGTTATACGTCTCGCTATACTTTTTCATTCATTAATTTAATTGTTTTAAGACTTTGTTTATAATCGTTCATTAATTTATTTAATTTTTTATCGTGAATTAAAACTATCTCAAAGAAAAGGTGTTTAAAATGGAGTCCCAAAATATTCAGGAATTAAATTCAAACAGTATAAAATAATTTTTATGAGATTGCACAAGTTTTTAAATGTGGAGATGCTCATTTATAAAATACCTTAAAATAATTTTAGAACTTATATTACAAATACATATTAAATATTAAAAAATATATATTTCAATATTTTGAAAAATATATTTTTCAATATTTAATAGGCAATATTAAACAATTAAATTTAATTTAGGAAAATGGGTAATATTAAATACGTTATAGGGAAATTTTAGAAAATAATAAATTATATTATATATAAATTTTGGAAAAAAATCACTATGTTATAGATAGATAAAAAGGGCAATATTAAAAAATTACTTTTGTATTTTATTTATTGTTTTAGAGAAAAAAATATCATTCTTTTATAATAAGAAAAAAAAATTTATCATGCAGATTCCCAGGGAAAATTTTTCTAAGAATTTTTTATATACTTTTTTTAGAATTTTTTAGAATTTCTGAATAATTTTCTTAGACGTGTGAAAGATTCTAAAAAAGAGGTAAACTTTTTGAATATTTCTGAGCATTTTCTGAAAAAAAAGTTTCAATTTGTATAAAAATTATGAGAAAAATTTTTACCAGGAATATCAAACGTATATAAATGATACATATATATACATACTTACGAAGTGAATTTTATGAGTTTGATTGCAATTTTGATTTTTGACTTAATTCACAGGTAAGTATGTGCTACAAGATTTCAAAGAGATTTTATCTCTGGATTTGCCGGACTTCCAGGATACGGTCTTCTTCTCCATACAAGATGAATACCGATTGCTCTGGTTTGTAGTTGCCGTCAATTCCTCAGATATTCTACTTTTTCAATTGATTGTACGTCGTGATCATCTACATTTTATTTTATATCAAAATGATAGAAAAAAAGAAAACATTTTACCTTGGTAAATCTGTATTTTTTTTAGGATGACAAAGCCTATCTTGTCAGCACATATTCACAACCCAATGGAAAACGAATAATCGTAAACAGTTATAGCGCTGGTACGCTTATAGTTGTGCAGAAGGACACCGATGGAATCATCATTCTGCACTTTGGCAAGAACGAAAACGGAAGATACGAGTTTCAGTTTAAGCAAGAGTTCGAAATCCCCGGGGTGATGCACATGAATATGTGGTTTGGAGTAAATCAGCTCTATTTGGGAATTGCTTCGGAAACGAGAATATTCATCTACGTCTGGCTTGGAGAGAACTTTGATAAGATTGACACCTTGCATTTCGGAGCGAGGAAACTCTTGCCCTTCCAGAACAAGAGTTTTATGCACATCGTCGTCGTGGGATCGTTTACGAGGATACTCCGGTTTTCTGTGCGTTCTAACAGATTCGTAGAGATGCAGAAGTTACATGATGCCAATGACGTCACTTCGTTTTATTTTAAAGAGGGTCATTTTGAGGAGCGTTTCCTCGTTCTGGCCGGTAACGAGTCCACGATTTTATACAAGGAGATGTACGGCCGCTTTGTGCCGTTTCAAAGAATAGCTCCAGCGAGGCACATTCATTCGCTGACGATAGGAAACATCGTCATCCTGCTTCCGGTGGAACAGAACACCGCGGGAATTTATCAATATAACGGATGGAGATTTCAAGGGTTACCTAAAAAATTAACAAACATTCAACAGATTCGTTCTATTCGCTCGTACGATGAGGACATGCTGGTGACGCAGAATCAGGCCGGCGAATGGAAGTTTTGGAGCCCTACTTGGAATCCTTTCCTTATGATAAAAACGTGGAAATCTATACAGGAGGAAATAGCCGCTTGGTGTTCTGAGATCAAGCAAAAGGCGACTCAGAGAACCTTGGAAAAGCTTCCGGATTTAAAGAACGTTGTGATGTCGAACGCGCATATCGGTCGACTACGTATGCAGAACGTAAGACGTTGTCTCTCAATCTTCTCTAGTTTAATCCTGAAATGCTCGTATTTTTCTTACGTTACTACCCACATAATTAAGAAACACTTTTTTACACTTTTTTATGTCTATAGATGCAAGATGTTGGAATAGCTGAACTATTATTATTTTAATGTAAAAAATCTTATTAAATGTTATTTTAACTTATCAAAATTTACTAATAAAAACTGTACTAAACTTACGTGAAAATTCATCTAAGTAACATTTTTAGTTAATAAAAAATAGTATTTTATATCAATTATTAAAAATCTGGATTTGATTGTCATTAGATAAATGGTTATAATGCAGAGGAATTAATCCGCTTGACGGAGCAGTACAAGAGTTTAATCGCCAAATTGAATTTGATAAGCAGCCTTTTGGCACAAAGGACAAAAGACGTTGAAAAGTCTGAGCACGTGATCTTGCATGGCAAAAAGATCACGGTCAAGTGTAAAACGAATTGTCACGTTCATCGTATAATTACGGACGATGGAATTAAACTTGCTGCTAAATATGTGGACTCGGAATTTAATGAGATCCTGGAGTTCAAAAAATTGAAAGTAAAGACGATAAACAACTGGAAATGCCCTATTCCTAAATTTAAGATAGAAGATATATACGTCAAGGAATCTATTAACGGGATACTAATGCGAGAACTGCAAGAGGAAACTTTGAAAGTTTCGGGAAACCAAGTAATTTCAGGTAATGTAATGCACCGTGTTGACTTCTTTTTTATTATATTTGATATATTTTGTATTCTATTTAAATTATATTGAATAAATATTGAATTATATAATTGTATTCTGGTTTTAGGTGTACACATCTTCACCAACTTACACGCGACAAACGTCTCGATTCCGTTAGATATTGCAACAACAAGGACTAAGCAAACAGTGTACATGAAAGAAGCGGAAGTAAAAGATTTATATCTAAAAAATGATGAATTCCTTTTGCCATTAAACGGTCCTGCCACTGTAATGGGCGGTTCGATAACCGCTGCGAAAGTGAGATTTACGGGACTAGTCGATATATCAGGCAGAATAAAAGGCAAAGGAAGCGAAATGATAAAACCTGAAATGAACGTGAAACAGATTTCCACACCGTTGACATTGCTCAACGATCGCTTCCTGCGGAACGTGACAGTTAGAAACTTCGTCAAAGCTGAGGATATCGTCAGACCTCGTCAGAGCTCTGGACTATCGATGAAAAAGATCTTAGAGAATAGCGTACCGCTAGATTCTAATGTGCCAGTGCATTTGATATTATCCAGCAACAAAACGGTATTTATTTTAAAATCCAGATCATTGACGATTTTGAATTTATATTTACATCTTTAATTTCAGGAATGGACCAACGTGACTTTGTCGGACTTTGTAACGAATTGGATAACGAAGAATTCTGCTAAAACTATCGTTATTTCTGGTACAAAATACACAAATAATAATGTCACTTTATCAAGTGTTGCTTATGAAAATCTTCCTACTCCAAAGTATGTACATTGCTTTACGGAACAGGTACAATATTCTATATTCTCTAAAAATGAATGTTTGTAGATTGACGATTCCCGTATGCGCCGCGGAAGTTATCGCCCCGGAAATTAAAACCTCATCAATAAAAATGGGTGACATAATTGTAAAAAATTTAAACGTTTCGCACATCCTTGGAGCTCATAACTTGAATACGACTATCTTCGATGCGGCATCAGCTCTCGGTTCGGCTTTGCATGACATCGACTTTTCAGCGAAGCGATTCACAGGTCATGTTTACGTGGAGAATATATCAGCGTCAAAAATCAAGGGAATAAATCTAAAAGGTAAAAATAATTGAAATTGATCCAAGTCTTCGTACTATACTTATAAATATCTAAATTATGCAGATTTGAAAACTGAAATGAACAAGTGGACAGGCATAAACTATATCAAAGGACCAGTAAATGTCGCGAAGCTCGTCGTTAATAATCTCGAAACGCCAGCCTTCTTCAATCTTTCTTTACCTACGAGAGTAAAGAACGTCATTATAAAAGGGGACTGCATCATCGGAAAAATCAATAACGTAAATATACAACCTTTTATGGAAAATGTGCTAAAGGTGGACGACCCGATATCTTTAGGACATATAACATTTGGTAAGCTTAAATTTAATGTTTCCCTATTAATTTGAAATGAGTAAGAATGCAACGCATTTATTTAAAAAAATTGTTTTGCAGCTCGTGGTTTCAAGTCGAACAACGTATATGCTTCCCAATCGACATTAAAACTTTCGCAATTAGATACACCTCTTAATTTGGGTTCAAAACATATTTCTGGAACTTTAATCACAGATGCAATAAATGTGCCTCAGACTTTCGGTTATGTCGCGAGTGATGCGCCGTCGACATTTATAATACAAGGTACACAATAATGGAATCAACATTAGTTACATTTTATGGCGAAAGGATTTTAAACGATGTATAAATATTTTTATTTTAGGATCAGCCAGATTTTTAAAGGAACCAGCGGTACAAAATATAAAGGATATGAATTTGAAACAATTATCTGAGAATTTATGGATGGCAAATGAGGATACAGTTTTATCTGGTAATAATATGAACTTTAAAAACATAACTCTGAAAGGAAACATCGCGTTAATGGTAAGAATATCAACAAAACAAAGGATTTATTTACTTAAAAAAGATAATGTTGACTAAGAATTTAATCATTGTTTCAGAATCCTAATAATACATTGCATATAGGAATGTGGATGAACAAGAAGTGCTCGTTTTTAAGCAAAATGGAACAACAGCATATTAAAGTACGAGCAAACTTTACGAATGTTGAGGTGTCTAATATAAATGCAAAGAACAATTCAATCATTCAGTCTTCGGACTTGAATTTGAACAATTTGTTGACTAATTCCTTGATGAGAGACACGGCGCAAACTATAAATGCTGCGTGGCACTTTGAAGAATTATATATAAGTAGGGCAATTTTAATAGAGAACAATATTATTTTTCTCGAATGTTAAAAGAAGACTCGTTAATTATATCTTTTATTTAACTTAGATAATATGACTTGGGATGGTAAATTTAATGGCATCGACTTAAACACGGATATCGTTAGGCGTGATGCAAAACAGAACATTGTCACTGGAAAGAAAACTATACATAGTTTAACAACTAAAAATCTCACGGCATTGAATATAGACTTTTTGAATTTTACTAAACAAGCTGTAACTCAAAAATGCCATAAACCATTTACAATTAAAGGTCAAAAAAGCTTTAACAATATCACTTTAAACAATTTGAGGTAATTGATATTTCTGCTGAAGCACTATTCTTATTAAATCAATTCTTGTTAAGAATTTGATTTTTTCTCCTTAGCGTCAAAGGTACAATTATGGGTCGCAACATCGAAGACGCGTTACTGAAGTTCGGAAACCAAACGCTGTTTGGCATCAAAAAGATACAAGGTCGACTTAACGCGCCAACTCTCATTATTGATGGCACTGTGAATGACGTAAATCTAACGGAATTAATAAACACGCAACTGAAGAAACGTAAAGCGGTGCAGACAATAGAAAGTAAAGTGGATTTCAGAAATAATTTTGAAGTTTTCGGAAATATCACAATCAATGGACTTTACGAAAGGGTGGATTTAGTAAATATTACAAATTCTAGTCAAAATAAAATAGATGTCATGTTGAACAAAATGACGGATATCGTAGCATTGACAGAAAGCATAACAACTGCATTGCAAAGTGAGTTACATATTTAGATCGCTAAATGGCGTTCAAGTATCAATAATATTAATTCGTAAAAGTATTATTAATCATTTTGTATGCAGATCGAGCTATTTATGTGAGCAAGTTTGAAGCGGTGGACGAGGATGCGTTACAAATCGCTTCTGATATTTCGGACACAGAGGATGTGAAGCACATGAATCTCAACAGCACTTGTCTTTGCGAGTCAGGAAATATTTCCTCGTTTTGTAACGGTACAAAGTTACTGGACTTTGTCGATGGTATAAACACCAGCTTTATAATGAAAAAAATGATACCGCTGGATGATGCTGCGTTTGCAGTATTAGTGTCAACAGATTTCGTATCGATTTATTCATTAACTGATGCGGAACAACTAGTTCATCAGTTAGGTAAGTCTCGCAAAGAAATATCATTTTAGCAGTGAAGATCCTAACATTACGAAATAATGTGTTACAGGATTATACGTGCCTGATATACTTGAAGTGTTTACTGAACCAATTGATCATTCATTGTGGATTTTTTTGCGATTGCTCGAGGAAACCTTAATATTGCGTTATCAGGCGTGGAATAAACTCGCTCAGTATGTTCTGCCAGGCTCAGATTCATTTGTAATCAGTAAGACGCCGAATGGTCAGCATCTGCTGATACGATCCGATGGTATGTGGAATCTCGGAGGACTCTTCCGTCCCGAGCACATTTTTAAAATAACTTTAGAGGGGCAAATAGAGACCTTCGCTGTCGGTATTGACTATTATGTCAAAGCGACGACAGAAAACAGCACGACTGTATTAAAAGCACGATATGTGAGTAACTAGTGCGCAAAAAGATATTCTTTAGCAATTCAAACGTGGAGATTATGTTTTCTGAGAATCTTGAAGTGAAGGATGCTGAAGACTGCTCTTTAGAATTATGTTGCAGCCTCTCTATAAATTCAACATTCGTTTCAAGGACCATGTTATATTGAATCGTTCTCGGGTCGTTCGCAGTTCCTGATTTGTTCGAGTTATAATAGATTTCTACGTATCTGCAGCGAGTCTGCAGCTCGCTATCATCTAACTTGTCGATTTTGTAACAATCCTCGAACGAATCATAGTTTTCCTCAGTGATGCCACTTATCATGATGTAAATGTATGTTGCATAAATTTTTGTAAAAACTATGCATGTGCCTAAACATATTAGACGAATGTTTATTTAAACTCAGAAAACGTATATATACGTATATATATTTATAAATATTTATTTTTTTATAAATCATATATATTTATTGTTCTTATTTGTAGCATCTTGAAATTAAAAATAACGAAAAAAAAATTTGTAAATATTTGTTAATTGCGCAAAAAATATATTGAACTGTAATGCATCAAATTATTTCTAATTTATTATAACAAATGCTAGCATAACACAGATCAGGGAGAGCCAATTTAAGTCAAACTTCGGCTTTCATAACCGTAGTAGAAATTGTCCCCTGAGAAAAAGATAAATATTTTGCCGTTTAACATTACCTTCATATGTAATTAATTGTAATGACACATACTTTTGTGGCGACTTTGAGGACTGTTATCCCTTCCCTTTCGTAGCTTTTTCGCTCGTCAGTCTTTTTTGTCTCCTCGACTATGTGCTGTCTCTGAAAATCGATCACTCGTAATTTTGCGACATCACTTGCGCATATGCATCTTTAATTATTAAGTTTGGTCTACGAAACGTAAGAAAATATCAACATGTTCGACGCAAACCCGCAAGTTTATTTTGGCTAGGCTCGCAATCGAATGTGCGACAAGATGCGTATGTAAATTAAGTGAATGATCAGCAGCGTTTTACGCATCATGAGTACGACGTATGATGGAAATGACGCTAAGAGGCACTTGGACTTATAAAGAATGCTTAGGAGCAACGATTGTACGATTGGGCTATCTGCCCGTACCGGTTCCCTCCTCGTAAATTTCTCCTCGTGTCTCTTGCGCTCTTCTATCGCGTTGTTGAGCGCGGTCTGCTCCGCAGATGTGAGCACCACGAGGCGCGGATCCATGGCGATCCAGTCGCTCTGCACGATCTGATCCGTATGCCAACGCCTAGACACGTCTGGCTCGAGCAGATTGGTTACGAGCTTCTTTACGCGATCGGTTATATTGTCCGTTACTTTGCTGCGGAATTTCCATTTGCGCGTTATCTGCAGCTCGTAAAGACGCTTTACGTTAGTCTCGTCGAACGGCATGGCCTTGTTTAACAATATGTATAGGATCACGCCCATCGACCATATGTCTGACACCTTCGGATTGTACGGGTAACCGCGCAAGATCTCTGGCGCCGCGTACGACAACGAACCGCAGTACGTGTCGCTCAGAACGCGCTTGCCACGATTGTCGAGTATATAACGAGCGAAACCGAAATCTGCCAGTTTGACGTTGTAATTTGACGTGATGAGAACGTTCTCACACTTGATATCGCGATGCGCTATTTCCATCTCGTGTAGATACTGGAGACCTGAAAAATAAAAATGCGCAATAAAAAAAGAATATAAACGCGTTGTTATAAGGTGTATTCAGTTTTTACAGGCCTAGCTCATCGATCACAATTATATTTTATGCATTCGTAATTGATTTCTTCCCATATAGCACAGAAGGCTCCAGAAATATTGTTGCAACATTGCTACAACGTTGTAATATCGCTGCAACGTTGCAACAATACTGTTGCAAGTTTTGTGCTGTATGGGTTCAATTAATTAACAATTTTTTCGAAATAGAAGTAACGCGATACCTAAGGTAAGCTGCCGAAACCATACGCGGGCCTGATTCTCTCCCACAGCGCCGTTCTTCAGTATAAAATCAAAAAGATCGCCATTTTCGGCGAAGCGCATGAATATGAAGTACTTGGTGCGCCTCTGGAAAATGCTGTGAACGTGCACGACGTGCGGATGATTCAGCTTCACCAGAATGTCTAGCTCGCGCGGCAGGAATTTTCGGACAAAGTCTTTCGGCGCGCTCGCGGTATCGATTATCTTGCAGGCCAGGACGCTGTTCTTCTCCCCATCTTGCTCTGGTTTATATTCGGCTAGAAACACCTATCGATAAACGAAAAACAATTAGAAGATTAACGTTATTTAAAATGTCTCTGAAAGAAATAACACAGGTTTTTAATGAGAATACAGACTTTTGCGTAATAACCTTCGCCGAGCTTTTGCAGCAACTTGTACCCCCGATCTAGCAATGTGGCTTCCTCGGATGGCGACTGGAGATGCGACTCGAGATGCGACATGAGATTCGTAGGACAGCAAACGGCATTCTATTAGCCACGTTACCATAATTTGTAATGAGCCGTTCTCACTTTGCTCGATGATTTGATACAGATCGCATCGTGAATAATTCGACGCTACAGAATTTCCATTCGATAAGGTAAATTTCGAAGACCTTTATTGCGCTGTTTCTTTTCTTTATTGACGACGATGACGAATTTTATACTAAAAATTTTGAAGAATCCGCATATTGACGGTTATTTAACCATTTTGACTAGACGGAAGATGACACAGGTGCAAATAATTGCGAGCCGAGCATAGCCGTGTCTATCGAGGTAACAATCGAAAACAATTGAATATCACGAGAAATAGAAAAGCAAGACAAATTTTAATGAACAAAAACATCTGTACACAAATATAAAACGTTGGAAATTAATATTTCGTTTTCACAGTTTAAAAATTTCTTAATTAATGCGTATTCAATTTCACACATTTCACAGCTCAGAGGAATCGTATTCCAATCGCTTGATGACCATCTTGTATTCCTCTTCCAAGAACCGATATTCCTTTTCCAGTATTTCTTTACGTTGCTCATCGGACGGCAGACCATTACCATTCGTATATGTGCTTTTATCCGCAGCATTCTTCAAAGCGCGTTCTATTTTTAGCTCCTCGTTCTGTTTTCTCTTAAACGGTATATTCAGTCTTTTCTTCACGTCTATTCTGTACGCCCGATATTCATCCGCGTTCGCAACATTCGTCGCCTGCAATCTTAGGATCTCATACACTATGCGAGCCTGCTTCTGTGAACAAAATATTTAGAAAGTAAAATAGATGGAAACCGGAAATAACAGTGGTAATGAGATACAAATCGTTAATATGTTCACCTTGTTAATTTTAAATTTATTCTTAGCTTCAAGGATCATTTCATTGTCAAAGCCTTTCTGCAAACGATTCGGCGAAAAACTGGACAATGAGCTGCAGTTTAAGGCATCTACATAGTTTCGCAGCCGTTGAAACACATCGGACGGACTCTCCACTGTAAATATAGGTTCATTAAGAAACAATTATCAACGCGCGATGTTTTCGTCGACTATTATTCCGTTACCTGTTATATCCTTAACATCACGCCTGCCAATGTATTCGCGATAAATCGCTTGCAGCAAATGTTTGCCAAGACCTATCCTTTGAAACGGTGGAAAAATTAAAAACTGCGCAATACGCGGCCGAATATGCTGCGGATAAGCATAATATCGATACACTGTGGCAAAACCAATCGTCGCATATCGAGTATTACCCATAGGTGTCGTATATTTTTCGAATCTATTTTGGGAAAGTAAACGTTTAATGAAGATCACATGTATTATATACAATTATTTGATTTAGGTAACGCAATATTGAATCATACTTACAGATTAAAATACTGCCATTGTTCATCATCGAGATCAATAAAAAGAGCTGCATCTATGTACCAAAGAAGGAATGTTTGAATCCTCTGATGATACTCCCTATATCCTTTGTAACTCATATCTGCCTTGTAGACTACAAATTGCCTCGTGGTGCCTTTATCTATGTACAAATATACAATAAAAAAATGCAAAAAAATACAACATACATAGTTGTAGTTTTAGAATTGTTATGTGTGTGTAAAAATAGAAATCAGAAAATATTAGATACCATCGATTGAAAAAGAGTGCATCAATTCTCCATGTGGTATAAATGTATCATCCTTGGCAAGTGCTTTGGTAAAACTGGCCAAGCTGCAGTGAGCGTCAGGGGCCAGCCATGGGGCAATCTTTGTCAATACCTCATCGGGTTCAACTCCTTCATGTTCCCCATTCACTTTTTCTGTATATTTCATTCCCAAATATGTTTCCAAGCAACCGGCCGAGTAGAACAGTTGTACTTTCAGATCCAGATAACCAAATATCATTTCCCTACAGGGAATAAAGAGAATAAGAATGACAATATTTAAAAATATAGATAAACGTGTACTTTTGTATATTTTAATTAATAAGAAGCATGACTTTGAATAAATTAATGAATTACAGTAACAAACCTGTCTCCGAACACCTGGTGAGTCATCTCTGGCTTGAAAGCAGCCTTCTCCGAGTGCAAATCGTCGAGATTACGGATTAACCTGAGCTCCAGGGCTTCGTTACCGTCAGTCACGAGCTTCTTCAGACGCGCTGTCATAGAATCCTCCATTTTTCTCAAGGAAAGAAATCAACGAGAGAATAATACGCGTGTGATCGTAAAGATTCCTTAACGTTTTTTTTTTATTCCAGCGAAGACCTTGGAAACGGGGATCGACATAGGTTAGACCGCCACAAGGAAACAATGCAGACTCCGACGCAAAGGGACAATTACCTGGTGTTGATGAATGCGATTGAATTAGCCGATTACAACAGTTTATATTAATTTCTATCGCCCAAACGATTTGGCGCCAAAACACGGCGGTTTTGAGCGCAAAGTGATCTCCGAATGGAACCGTTCGTGGTCGCTTCCTGTTGCTTTCTCAGTCATCGACTAAGTACTATCAAAGATCGACACTCGACTCGGCAGTGCAGAGAGGACCTGAGAGGCGCCATGCCGGTCTTTTTTAGTTACTAGATTTATAAAAGGCCTGTTCGTGTTGCTGCCCTTTTTGAATTAATTTCTTTGTCGTCTCTCTCTTTCTTATGATCGAATATATATTTATCTCATCTCGAGTGCAAAAATTTTTGGGGATTTCAAGCAACTCGAACAGACCTAAAGTACCGCGATTCCACCATTGTGGCTCCAACATGCGGCACATTTAAAACGTGCATATGTATATCCACATAGCACGTAATATTACAGTGATATCATAACAATATCACTTTTTCATTGCAATATTATAACGAAATATATTAGAAATATCACTATGATATCATAGTAATATCAAAATGTCCGCGAAAATGTATCACAGTAATATTACTGTGATATTTCACAGTAGTAATATTACTGTGATATTATACAACCCCACGTAGCACATATTGATTTCAAATACGTTTTTAGAATGTATCCAAACGTTTTTGAAACCATAGTTTAAGAAACGTATTTTTTACGTTTCTTTTTAAATGTAGAAACGTAACAAATACGTATTCTGTTTAAACGTTTTTCAAAGGTTCTTTACGGTTATGAAACTGTGGATACGTTCAAAAAACGTATTTGAAACCAATACGATATTATAAAAAAAATTATACAATTTTTATCATGTATATTGTCAAGCATTTAAGCGGACCGTACCCATTGTTGGGTCTTTGAATTTGCGTGTAACTGCATTTATCCACTAACCTAAAAATGGCAGCAGTACGCAGATTCGCCCAGTTCACGGAACGGGCGAAATTTTTGAGTAAGTGCTACTTTACCAGTCAGAATGGCACTCTGGGGCCTGGGATCATTCTATATGATGGTGCAGCAGCCACAGAGGATGCGGTTAAGTCTCGTAAAGTTTGCTTTGATCGGCGCGATGACCGGCACCGCGACAAGTGCGAGTTATGCTTATCTCTCAGGATCAAGGAGACTTGAAAGAACATCGCCTTGGAGGGACACAGTTGGAGACTGCATTGCTCAAGCACAAGCCACCTGTCACTCCATCCTGGAAGGTATCCTAATGATCGTGAGCGATTGCATGTTGCTCCCGTTGTGTATATCTTGCATTGACGTAATCACACTTGTTTTATTTCAGATTACGTTCCCGCTGGATTCTACCGGTTTAAGTTTAAAACTTACATTATTCCAGTATCAGACATGCTTTTTTTGCTGTAAGGTGGGTAAAAGTTTGGAAATTGCAGCAGAATTTCTAATTGTATAATTAATCTCACCTCTCTTTTTTTTTTCATGCTTCAACATTTCTTTAATAGCAAAAGTCAATAATTCTATCTGTATTATAACAGAATAATACATACATATGATGTGCTAATCTGCTGAGTTAAAATCTAAATAGAATTATTTATACTTCAGGTCAGAGTGGTCTTGGATTACAGCACTATGATAGTATCGCTTCTCATCTCCTATCTATACAATATGTCTCACAAGAACAAGGAACAATTATTATCCAAGTATAGGCATGCATGACAAAAATGGCAAATTTAAATATGAGATCATAAACAAGTATTTCCTCATGTTTAATAAACAGCTTCCAAAAGACAAGTTAATAAACAATATTACATATGTAAAATCTGTTTGATATATACATGATTTGATAATTGCACATTTTATATCATTTTACTGGTTTTTCATGTTTAGCAAGGAACGTAATTGGAGGAAGTGGGCAGACGTGGTGTTCATTCACACTCTTTCGCTAAATATCTACAGAACAATCAATGAATCCTATAAGACGTTTAATTGGTTCTCGCAAGTGAGTGAATCTATAAAAAGCAGTGTGTTGCACAATATAATTAATTTTTCGATTATTTATTAATTACAATTAAGAATTTAGTTTTTGATTATGACAAACGGTTAAAATTTTTTAGTTGCTTTAAAATAAATCTTGGATATTAATTGATTAAAAATTATTTGCAATCTAGGTTGGCAAATGGGATGAGCATTTTCCAACGTGGGAGCGATTACTGATAGTAAACGTGGGTACAATGGTAATGTGATAAGGAAAAAACTTAAGAAGAGGTATCGTCTAAAAGACGATGTGCGACGAGGCAAATTACTGACTGTGAGGTATCAAGGCATGTGGCACTACATTCATGGGCGGTAGTAAGCCCGATTTGTTCGATCTCACAATGTATGGTATTTTGAAAAGTATCGAAGGCTGTGATATTTTCCAAAACTTGCTGGCTCATACAAAGGTTAACATTTGATACAATACTGTGAGAGAGCAAATTGATGCACATTCTGATAACGCGAGTTTGAGTAGATAATGTATTGTTCTCACGTGTGTATAGTTATTTATTCACATAATAAATCGTACTCGTGAATATTACGATGTGGCTTAATAATATTGCTATAAGAGAAAATCTATGTAGATCAGTATACCAGTGAAATAAATCATTCAATGAACAATTTTAATCAAATATGTATGAAAATTAGATCTGAAATAAAAATATCAATACTTGCTCATTTTACAGGAAATTTTCAAACAAAAATTAGTGATCTACCTATTATATCTGAATTAAATAATCAGAGAAAAAAAGAATGGAAAAAAAGAATCTCTTGAGTTACAATTTATTATTTTCAAGTTTTATTACAAGATTTTTTTGAACAGTCATTTACTAGTAATTGCTCAGTGACTAGTGCAGACCCTACAATTTATATGCATAACAGTATAAATTATAAATTAAACTGTACAAGCTGATGAAACACAAGTGCAAAGCCTTTGTATTGAGCCTCTTGCATTTCATCGCCATTAGTAACGACAAAGACAAATGGCTTTGAGTCCGCTAAATTCGATGAAAAATATTTAGTATCTCTATAATGTATAACGTAGCATTAAATGATTACCTACATGTTTTAATTCATTAATTTACTGGACATAATCGAATGGCGAATTTTTCAAATCTTATATAATAAAAATTCAAAGTTTTTATTTAAAATAAAGTCAAAGCAATGACCTTGATAATTATTGCCCAAAAACATACTGAGATAGCTACATTATTTCCTCCCTGAAAACTACACAACTTTTCTGGCAACATATTTTTGAAAAAATATAAATTATCTCTCTAAAGACCATTTGTTTAGATAAAAATAAATCACCTTGCATTTTATATGTGTTTCTTCAAATATTTTTATATTATATGGCATGTAAAATAATAGAATTTTATTCTAAATTCCGGCGTTAATATTAAATTGTCGAAAGCGAACTTCTACATCCTAATTTAAATTCTTCACTGTTTCGTGACAAAATCAAATATCAATAAACAAATCCAATATATGATATAAACGAACTATCAACACAAGCATGGTACTAGCAATGCAATATCAAGAAAATAAGATACTTGCAGTCAGGTTTAGTCCGTATCAAAAAATTACTGGACCTATATTGCATGGACTGAAAAAATTAAGCATACAAGAGAAAGTAGTGATTCTCAACAGTATAAAAGAGTAAGTAGATTTCTTTCTCTCGCTCTCTATACATTATCATTTTTATATGAATTATATAAAGACAAACATTTATATATTGCAGTTACTTGTCCAAAACTGGATTCTAGTTGGTATGTAAATCCAAAAGAAGTAATACTTAATGCTAAAGAATCTCGACAAATAGCAATACAGTTTCCGAAAAAAGATTTTGCGTTATTGCAACGTTTGGAATTGTCGTCAGCGAGTTGATTTATCAGCGTGGATAATATTTATCGTTGCAAGTTGCAACCATGATGTAAAGAACATACATCATGAATGTATGTACGAGTTTTAGGATGCGTTACCTGGGAGATGTAAACAACTCTACGAATCTATTTATCTTTGCAGTGGCACTTCATCTGATTCGCACTTGAAAGTTTCGAAATGGAGTATGCGATTGCTCGTACATTAAAAAAGAAAAAAAGGAGAGAAATCGCGAAAAATGCAGTTGAGAGGGGAAACTGTTCAACTTAGATACGGGATAAAAATTGTCATTGACCCTTCGTAGAAAGACCTTGAGCGAGATGGCCGTGTCCCTGCAAACTCGCGTTTTCTATGGTCTGAAAACAGACATCGCCGGTAACGCTCATTACATCACAGATGCTGAGATTTTATATCCGGTTGGTAATACACTAGCGATTCACAACGTTCTTCAGTATCAGCAGAAGTTGATTCGATTACCCGACAAGTATCACGCAAACGTCATTTGTATCTCGCCTAACAAGTAAGTGAATTTGATGAAGTAACGTATTGAAAACGCACTTACCTGTAAAAAAATAGACTATGAAAACTAGCTCCTATATTAAATTAACTAAAGCGAATTTACATTTTTCTATTTTAATAAAAAAAAGAACAACGCACTCGGAAACAATTTGTTGAAAAACTAAAATATTAGTCCCATACGTTCAACTAAACATTAGGTTGAGTGAACAATTATTTAATTGCACAAAAAAGATACAGTTTATTTATATCAACCATTAAAATTTTTTAAGAATTAACTAAACTAACTTAACATTTAATTGAACGTATCGTCAGATTAAATATTTTAGTTTGACAAATTTTTCTTTCAGTAGATACATTTTAATTTTTCTTATTCTTATATAGACAATTCTAATTGAATAATCTATAATTTCAGAAAATATGTCGCTTTATCCGAAGTAGGAGATAAACCTATTATATCCGTTTACGATCTCAACTCTTTGAAGCGAAGGAAGTTGCTCGGTATACCTTTTGACTGTCCAGGAGTGACCAGGTTTACGTGTATGGGTTTCACTTTTGATAGTAAGAATCTAGTAGCGATCACCGGTGAACCCGATCAAACAATGCTCTTTTACAACTGGGAAAAGGGTAAAGTCGAGTCGACATTCAAGCTGGTCAATCCGCAAAATCCGTTGGCGATCGCTGATGTGTTGGCCTGCAATCCGTCGGACGCGACGGTGGTGGCGGTTGGCGGCGTTTATACCTTCAAATTTCTCACCGTTTCCGAGACGGTATGGCGTCCATACGGTTTCGCCAAGGCGGAGAACCTTTTGGTCTGTTCGATGGCCTGGCTGGACGGCGACAGACTGATGGTTGGCACTATGGATGGCCGCATGCTCTATTTGGAGAATGGTGACCTTAAAAACATTTACAGAATGACCGACACGGTGTCGATGAATCTCAAGATTCGCGAGGAATACGTCATGCCTGGCGCTGTTACTTCGCAGATAGCAATGAGCACCAATGAAGATATTACTTGGCAACAGAACGTGGCCTGCTTGGTCGCATTTCCACGTGGATTCGCTTACGCGCACGGCATGGGAACAGTGATATTCTTCGAAAAAGAAGGGAAACACAAGTACACGAAGAGGAACATCTATGTAATTCCGGAACGAGTGATGAGAGACGACGATCCAGATCTCTACAGGATCAACACGATTAACGTGAATCCCAGTTTTGATAGACTGATCATCACTACTGGGTGGTCCCAGTTGTATTACGCGACGCTGTGGGGTCCAAATCTGCAGATGGACCCGGAGCCGCAGAAACTGAAGATCATGGGCCAACCGTTGCATCATGGTCCCATCAATGGCCTCAGCATGTGCGCGTGGAAGCCGGTTTTCATGACGTGCGGCGAACTCGATCGTAGCATCCGACTGTGGGACTTTGAGACTGAAAATCTCATCATGCTGAAGCAATATAACGAAGACATATTCAGCGTTGCATTGCATCCGATGGGACTGTTCTGTCTGATCGGCTTCACCGACAAACTACGCTTCATGACCATCCTGATCGACAATCTATTGCCGATGCACGAGATTGCCATCAGGAATTGCAGAACAGTTAGCTTCAGTTACAACGGTCATCTATTCGCCGCGGTCAACGGCAACATCGTGCAGGTGTACACCACCATCGGCTTCTACAATCCTTTTATTCTCAAGGGACACACGGGCAAGGTGAAGGCCCTCCTCTGGTCGCAAACAGACTTGAAAATGTTGAGCATGGGCGCGGAAGGTGCTATATACGAATGGGACATGACCACCGGCACACGATCCAGCGAGTTTATCTGGAAGGGTGTCGCCTTGCGCGACATTGCACTCTCGTCGGACACGTCGTACATTTACTGCATCGCCCTTGATGACATAATACGCGAAATCAAGGAGAATGTGGTATATCTTGATATATGTTACTTTTGAAACTAAGCAATTTATTTTTGAAATTAGATATTCTATTCGTTTATTATTAGGTAACACGAGAGTTCCGACTGCCCGGCAAAGAAATGCAGCAAATGATCATGGGGAAAGACGATCTGACGTTGTTCATAACTTCTTCCAATGGTATTATCATCTCATTGAAAAGTCCGCTTCAAACTCCAATAGAATCAACAGACTTTCATATACATTGCGTTGATATCACGCAGGTATCTCTTTCCTCTTCGATATAATGAGAATAAATCAAAATATACATTTAATTAACCTGGGAATAATCAGCTGGAGTGTTTGTTTTTTTTTACAGCAACAAAAAATGTACAATAATTTTTGTTACTAAAAATCCACTCCTATTTTCATTTCTTCTTATTAAAAAAAACATAAGTATAAATTTATATATATGATTTCAAATAAATTATAAAACAGATCATTTATGCGAAAAAACTGGGTGACTGTTCTCGGGTTTAGCTATATACATAATTGATTAAAGATCTAAGTTGTTTTCTTCTATTGTTTTGTTTTCTTCTTATTCCCTTCGTTTCGTTTTAGATCGCGCTCTCTTACAACGAAAATTGCCTAATCTCGGTTGCGAAGGACGGCAGTTTGTGCATCTGGAAGCTGTATTCTTTCGAAGGAAAGGTCCTGAAGATGAGCAGAGATCTGCCGTACACGAAAGAGGTGTTGATCGGTAAAGATGACTTGGAGGAAAAGATACACAGCATCAAGAATCTAACGGTGAGACTGAGAGAAATGGAAACCGAGCACGCGTATAAATTGCGGCAGATCGACGTTCAACACGACGACATATTGCGCAATGTGCATCAAGGCTATTGCGAAGCCATCAAGGAACTTCGGGATAAGATTGAGAAGCTTCAGGAGGATCATGTAACCGAGATCAATAATATGAACGTGAACATTATGAAGATGAAGGCGGTTCATGAAGATGCGATGCAGCAAATGGAAAATAATTACGAGGTCAAGTTAATCACGGAGTATGACAAGTATAAGGCGTTCGAGGAACGTACCAATGCCATGCGAGAGAAATACGAGATACAATTGAAGAATCTTGAAAAACGCGATGCGGAAGAGTTGCAGAAAACCGTGACTAAATACGAAGCGTTGCTTCACGAGAAGAAGGTGCAGTTGGAAGAAACGTCCGACGAGATGACGCACAAAGAGCGCGTTCACCAGCGTCTGATGGCGCAGATAGAGGACGACGCGGATCATGAGATTCTCGAGATACGCACGAAGTACGAGAACTTCCTGTACGAGGAAAGGCAGATCAATTTGAAGCTGAAGGGAGAGGCCGGAGTGATGCGAAATAAATTTATGGCTAGTCAGCGAGACGTGGACGATTTGAAGAGGCAAGTGCATCGGGTGCAAGGCGAATACGCGCAGTTTCAGAAAAATATACAGGATCTCGAGAAGCAGATAACGGATCTGAAGAAGGAAATTGTCGAGAGGAACACCATTATTCAGAACAAGGAGCAACAAATATATGATATGAAGCGGACGAATCAGGAATTGGAGAAGTTCAAGTTCGTGTTGAATTTCAAAATTGAGGAGCTGAAGAATCAGATAGGACCGAGGGATCAGGAAATACAGGAACTGAAGGACAGCATTCGGGACATGGAGGTGGAGCTCATGAATCTGCACACGGCCAACGAGAACTTGGAGCTGCAGCTACACGAGGTGCGAGATAAATTGTGCACTGCGCGCCAAGAGAACGACCGCGAAACGAACAAGAATAAAAACTGTCAGCAGCTGTTACGGAAAATTCGCGTTGACATTCTCAACGCTTCGGAACTCGTGCAGGAGCCGAACGCTTTGAAAACGGCAGTGACCAATTTGTATCATAAGTACAGTGCGGACGACGAAGTCCTGCGTAGTCGAAAAGAGGACATGGACGCACAGTGCGAATTTATTAGGCAGAGAGATCATCTGGAGAGGACCATCGCGTCTCTAAAAAAGCAGCTGTCCCGGGACACGTCTACCGGTGATAAAAATTTAAAAATGACGGAGGAGAACAGTATGCTCATCGTGGAATTAAACGCACTGAGGGAAGAGTTGAAGGAGGCACGAGGACACATCTTACGTATGGAGAGTCTGCTAGGATTAACACAAAAAGACGTGCGACCCGCGGAAGCAAGAAAAATCCTGGAGCAAGCATATTGCGGATACAAGGAGCTACAAGAAAAATACACGAGGCAAATGCAGGAATATCAGCAGGTTATTTTAGCATTAAAGGAAGATATCAAACGACTATTGAACAAAGTTCCTTGTGAAGAAATGGAAAAAGAAAAGACATCGTCTTGAGTAAGTTTGTATAATATTTGATCTTAGTTTTCTCAGGAGTTTTTACAGATTTAAACACTGTCAAATTTTAATGATAAATTAATATTTCAGCATATTTTTTTACACATAGTAAAAATAATTTTGTGTATACTTATGTTCTTTCTATACTGTAATTATATATGTATGTATATATTTGTTTATTCAAAGGTATAAGAGCGCAATACATTACAGCGCTATACTCATAATATATTTTAACATAAGCAAAAAAACCCCATCCTAATATTAGTATAAAAATAAAAAATTCAAATGCGTGTATCTTTTGTTATTTTACGAATTTCATTATTGTGACATTGCTGTTCGTCGCTTGCGACCTAACTGCCTAAATATATCCATTAATTAATCTTAACATTTCTTTTAAAAATAAGAGCAACAAAACAAAATTAATATAATATTGTAATATTATGTTAGTTTGTAAATAAATAATTTAAAGAATGAATGGAATGATAGCTTTACGATTTTTCGGATAATGTGAGAACTCCTTCTTATACGCCCTGTGCTTGCCCAGTGCCCACACGGTCATTTGGTAAGCGCCGGCGAGCGTAAACAGACCAGCTGAAAATTAAAATATAAGGTTCATTACACAATCAATCGCGTTTCGTTTGCATTCAATGTTAAAGGTCGTGCGCTCGCATTTAAAAATAACGTTTTAGTAACATGTAAACGCACCTGGAAGACACGACGTCATTACGGTGAAAGCGAGCCAGCTGCCTATTTCATACGTGTAATTGGGACAGGAGACGAGATTGAAGAGCACGGTGAAAGGATTGCCGGTTGGCATCGGGACCTTCCTCATCGTGGTACCCGGTGGTCTCAGATTCCTCAGAGCTAAATGAATGCTCAAATTGCCCAATTCGCACAGCGCGAATGTCGCGGCGCCAATGTAAACTTGAAGCGCACATGGAGCCGTGTACAGCGGATGGTTCGTGTGATATGCCACGTACATGGCAAATAGCCAGTAGTAGGAGCAATTTTTAAATAAGTTACGTAACGGCATCGTCGCGTGGCTGAAACGGTGGACGAACACTGTTTCCAAGAGACGTTTCGCATAATGCACAGTCCAGGCAACTGCCGCCCAACTAAAAGAGAAAGAAAATTACTTGTGCAGAGTGCCACAGATAAAATACAGATTGTAATTTTATAAACAAAATAAAACTGATTAAGCAGAATCTGACTTACTTAGCTACATAGTGGAAATTAGTGTCCACGTTTCCATAAAACACCCAGGGACGCTGGTATAGCCAGAGGTACACCACTAGAGGTCCCGCATACTCTATCAGGAACACAGTCTTCCAACCGATCTGAGGACCGAGATCCTTGTAATACAACTTTCCACCTGTCTTCAGTGATAGAGATTTAATCGTCTCAGAGTCAGCCAATGACTTCCCCTTAGCCTCTGACTTCAGGCTCTGCCTTGCGACATATGGTGCCTTTTTCAATTTATACAATTGCTGCTTCACCTCCCCAATTGTGGTGTTCGGGGTTACCTGCAACGAGGACACATATACATATACATGTCGCGTAACGGAAATCATTCACAGATGTTAAATAAAACAAATTTCTCATTTCTCCTCCAAAGATGACAAGTCAAATCTCAAATTATTATTTTTCAATCAAATTCCAATTAAATATTCTTGATTTCGCGGGGCTCGTTAATCGTTGTTGCCTTCACTCACGTTTACGTTGGCTATCGGCTTCGAGGATTTCGCCGACAGGACTTCGATCTGAAAGTAGAAAAAAAGAAGAATGATGAGTATGTGCGTCACGCTAAGGTCGAAGATCTTTCACGATCCCGCGTATTCTTTTTACCTCCATTTTTGTTGGGTACGTCGAACTCTCGCGTGGAAAGCACCGTTCTTCCGTACCGCGGTCGTAATCACACTCTCGAATACCTCGCCACTCCGTTGCTCCCGGCTCCCGATCATCTTATCCGAGGTGGCGCCGCGCTCATGGTCACGTGATTCCCGCCACGACGCGACGTCACATTTCCCTCGATACCGCCAACAGCCCGCTCGTTCTCTCGAAGAAATCTGATAAGCGAAACGCGATAAAGAAAAAGAATAGAGAAAATAAAGACGAGCGAATTCAACAATCGGACGATTGTCGCCCGGTGGAGTATGCATGTATGCGTGTGTGGAGAAACGCAATTATCGCCGACGGCGATAATTCAATAAGTTTCACGCATTCAAAAACAAATGGACTCGGTGTATGGGTAGGTATAGAATTTGCACACAGAATTTGCATACCGTATGCATAATTTCGTAACGAAATGACAAGGCTGTTTTACACAGGCGCGTAAGTACGGCTAATAAAAAAAGACGAGTCAGTGTCGTTTCTCTGTTTAAATATCATATCGTTTTCCATTTTCCGTTTTTTTTTTTTTTATGAGTGTGGCGTGATCCTTAAGTTCACTTTACATAATCTGTAATTTATGACAGAATTCTTTATATAATCATCGCCTATGTATAGTATCGCCTCGATGCTTATCATAATCATATATATATGTATAATAATAATGACACATGCATATGTGTACATATATGTATAAACAGATAACGTGTTATTAATATGTATATTGTAATAACACGTGATAGCAGGAAAATTCAGCTTGCGTTATATTTCGAAAAAAAATAATTAGCATGGGCGCTGATAATTGATTTTTTAATCAAATGTTCTTAATTCATGATATAACATTTTAAAGTGGTACTTGAACAGTGTTAAATAATACTGGAAAAAAAGAGAAAAGAAATATTCAATAGAGATTTTGTGAACGAAAGATTGCAAATAAGATCTTTCTTTAATTTCTGATCTTTGATCGTAGCGCTTCTTGAGATTTGGTCACGATGCTTATCTTTGTTATGGATAGAATCGTTGAATATGAGAAAAATTTCAAAGTCACCTAATTGATTTACTTAATTCATGACACTTCCAAGGCGGACCTTTGAACAGCCTTGTGCGAGCGGCTGTTCTACATCGCTTGATTATAAATTGATTAAAAGCGTTCCAATTGCGCAATATCATCGTGAATAAATGAATTATTAAATCGTCGGGCAAGTTGTAGCCTTTCTTAAGAATCAAAATCAGGTTATCAAAATTTAAAAAACTGCAGACTTCTTACCAAGTAATACAACTGATTTTATAATCGTTTTCAAAACCTTCGACGACACGTTCAGGAAACCTATATAAAATTTATATGAATCAATGTGTGTTACTTGGATTAGGTTTGTTCTTTTTTTTCTCAATTAACGAGAGAAAATTTTGATCAAGAATCTTTCATTTGTCTTTGGAGAAATTTTGGTGACTACCCGAATTTTGGTCTTGAAGCCTACTGCAGAGAATAAAACAAAAAGATAAAAATAAAAAATTTAACTTAGGCTCTGCGTACAATGGATATGAATATTGAATGTAACGCACAATAAATATTAATAAGATACATCAATGTGTTATACGAAAAAAAAACACGGAAAAAAGTAGCTGAGCTAAAAACTGCGTATGGCAATTAAATTACGTCGTGATATATGAATAGCTAATAATAACTTATCTGATTTTAGTTGAAAGAATTTAGTTACAGAAAATATTTGCTATATCCAAAATATACTCTGTAGCTAAAAGTTATTCTAGATAACTACATTAATTAGCTACCAAGTGTATTATCTACGTATCACTGACATATCGGTTAGTTCCAATAACTAAAATTTTTATGTTGCTATACGATGTGATTCTGATAGACATGCATGTTTTGCTACTTTACTAATGTATTAGGAACAACAGCAAATCGTTTTGCTGTAGTTCATAAATTTATAGTTGCGACAGCAAATACAGCCTTAGCAAGCCATGGTTAGTTGTAACAGCGAAAAATTTTTCTTTCTGCACAACACAATTTATTTTATTATCTTATTATTAACTTATCATCTACAGTATTTATTCAGGAACTGATTCTAAAATTCTAATTTCTATTCCTAAACTATTAATGGCCTAATAAGTAACCGTGGTTGTTGGTGCGTAGAATTAACAATTTTATTAATTTAAAAATGAACGTTTCGATTCAGGTTCGAGTCATCTTCAGCTACAGTTCCTTCTCTCTTGAGCGCAGTTACATACATTTGCTTTTGCGAGATGCTCCTCGGCTGGGCAATTCACCGGTTAAGGCCCACGAACAATTATCATGGGAAGCTGAGTCAAAACGTCCGTTTTTAAATTAATAAAATTGTTATTTCTACGCATCAACAACTGTGGTTACTCTTATTAGCCCATTAATAGTCGATTACTTGACAATTTGAGAGTACTACACTTCGGTGTCTTTTATTGTAATTCTATTCTTAATATCTAATGTTCCTCTATTGTGCGCAGAATCTTAGGTTTGTACAGCAAAAATAATTTTATTTTATTGCGGTTTTAAGTAAATAACTTTTAAACGCGTATGTGAATCCAAATAAACTTTTTCATAAATTTTTATCAGAGTTTCATTAATATATGTAAAAGATTTGATTTAATTCGTAATGTTATTTCCTCATTAATTAAATAAGTATTATGCAATGAGAATCTACATATATTACACGTCAGAGAGCAATTCATTATCTGCTTTAACTGACGAATAAGAATAGCGCGTTTAACTATGATTGACAAATATAAATCTGTTGGACACCAAATTTCTCAAATAATACAAAGTCTAAAACTGGATTATAAGACATCTTTCAGACATCTAAAATATACATTTAAAATACATTTTTAAAGTAGGCTTAATAACGTCTTATACCGTGGTTTTAGATTCTGCGTATTTTTACAACTTTATAATGTGAGTGCTCTTTTTACTAGCAATAGATAATTATACCTCTGTCAATAATTTTATTACCGATCGTATAAAGTTACTCAGTAAGCATTTTCTCGTATCTCTTGCAGATGGCGCATTGCGTCCGGTCACTGGCTTGCACACATATAATGTATATGCATTTTTGGAATCTTTACGTATCCCGAAACACCAAGTGATACCAAGTAAGTAAATCGTATGTTAGAAAATAAGTTACATTAAAAATTGTAGGAAATTGGCTCAAGTGAAATAAATGATAATAAATATGAAATAATGTTGATGAAGAACGAAACATATTGGATGCAATCGCATTCGGCTAATCTATCAAATCAATAATGTACAATACCGATCTATAATTTAATACTCTCGATAGTTAATCATTGATACTGAAGATGGTCCAAAGTTTCGATCCAAAGAATCGAAATGCTTATATAATTCTTTTATAGAATATATATTTTTATTACGTGTGAACATCTAAAGTGTTTGGCTATTTTTATTGTCATTATTTCATACTCATTGCAAATTATATTAAATATCGAGAAAAGAATATTTAATCTTTGTTCGTTTATGAAACATAATTCGGAGCGCAAAGAATGTAAAAATAAAAAAAGGGCCACGAATTTTTATGTCAAAAACCTAGCGATTATTTTAAGAAAACATTTACTTTGAGATCATTTTGCATACAAAATACTATCCTGAAAAAAATCAATGTATCATTATTTAAGTATAATATATAATACAAATCTACTTAGCGATAAAAATAAACTAACATGAATAATAAAATAATATACGCGGGGAGTAATATCGTTACAGATATACACGCAAACCATAATATAATATTAGCGGGATCGATAAAGTGTCCGATCGATCTCGCCGTTAACGTCACATCGTAAAATAAATAATGCGGCCCAAGTCTCCACTATGGCCCCCCTTAAATCACTCCTGTGGCTTTCCTGTATTGACCGAAGTGTTCCAGATACTGCTGTATCGTGTCCATCGGTTGATAAATTTCGTTCATCCGGTTCTGCAAGATTTATAAAGAAAGAAAAAAAAAAGTTAATTCTACTCGTCGCGTTATGAGACAAAGTCGTGCAAAGTTAGGCAAAATTTTTACACGTAGCTCTTCAACACGTGTATCTTCCGATAATAAGTATTCACCTGCAAGTACTGGGGCGCTTGATTGGACACGGTAGAGCCCAGGAATCCCTGCAGAAACTCGCGTATGAGTTCCCACGCGCTCGCCGGCACGACGCACGGTCTGTACTCGACCTGGGAATTCGCAGTAAAAAAAAAATAAATTAAATAAATAAAAAAAAAACTTATATCGCGGGATTACACCATCAGATCGTGACGCATGTCGATTCGACGCGCGATGATATCGGGGGGGAAACGACGACAGCGTTCGCGCGACTCGCGGGCGGAATTTTACGATCCAAGGACGGAGCGTCTCCGCGACACGGACCTCGTACGTCTCTCCCGCGTAATCCGGCTTACGGCGTGTGAAAGAGTTGATGGCGTCGCGAGGGGATGACGTGGGAGGAAACGTACGAAACGGACGTATAATCAGGCGACCCGCGCGAGACGAACTTCGACAGGCGCGCGCGCACGACGGAAAACGCGACGCGCTTATGATAATCCGGCTTGAAACCGTCGTACGAGTATTCATAAGTAAGCAGAGACGACGACGACGACGACGACGGCAGTCCCCGTCCCTCGTCGTCTCCGAATAAATGATTTCGCGACGAGGAGTCCTCTCTATATCTCTGGGAAATGTCAATCCGTAAAAATGTCAAAAATTCAGTCTCGCACGTCGTTGGTTACTATCGGCCGTTGGGAAACTCGACGGGAGATCTCGCGTCTGGATGTGTCAGGATCGCGGACGGGGACATATACGGACGATATCGATGTCGAGGGGAGTTTCTCTCGGTCTTGTTTTCAATTCTCTCGTCATTTCTCTTCTTCCACTCTCCTGCGACCTTACAGCCAGTCCCGGCTATGTTAAGGAGGAGCTCGGCTAAAAGTTAATATCGCCCTCGCTGCGAAATTGGTACTTCGACCGAGCAATTCGATAAACGCGGAATGAAGCTCGGAAAAATGGGAACGAGAAGATTCACCGAAAAGAAGACAGAGAGAGGGAAACGGAGAGAGAGGGGCGGCAGCTGTTATTCTTTGGCTTACAAAAATTTGTTCGGTAATTTTAAATCTAAAATCCAATTTCACGAATTTGCTGGATGATAAAATTTTTGCGCGAACATTAGGCGAGCTCGGGGTTCGTTGGCACAATTTTCACAATTTCGACATTTTAAACAATTAATTATTACGGTTAAACTTAGATTTATTTTCTCTCTCTTTGAGAAAAAAATACTTAAAAAATTATTGTAAAATATAAATTTATTAACTAAAATAAATCTTTATTTAAATAAAATATTTTAAACAAATAATTCAATTAATAAGAAAAATAATTTATACTGAAATGAAATATATTTCACAGAAATATATATTTCGTGAAATATATTTCACGATTACATTTTTTTATAACTTCAATTTTTAAAATGTCGAAGAAAACATGTTGAAAGTAACAATTGCTTTCTAATATTTCGGCAGTGCAAGAACAATAATATAAACTTTGAAACATTTGAAAAACGATCTACTTGCCTCCTCTTGAATCAAATTTTTCCCTTTTTTTATTGTAATATTTGTTTGATTTAAATAAAATTTTGAGAATAGTACTTACAAAAGAGATATCTTGCAATAATTTTTTCATTTTTTTATCATAAATGCATTAACAAAATGTAATGCCAATTTGCTCTCTTCTTATGCCAACAAATTCCCGTCTCTCCTGTTCCTCGTCAACATAGAAGAAAAATAAAATCAATCCTTAGTGCAAAATGGTGAATTGTCGCAGATATACGTAGAAAAAAATTAATATGAAATCATTAACTTATTGTTTTATATATAAGCAAAATTATAAAATCTTCTTGGAAAATTTTTTTCTTCATGTAAGTAAATTATGTCTGTTCAAAATTATAAATTCTTCCAAGAAGATTTTATATTCTTGCTATGTATTAATGAAATGTTAATTTGATACTAATTTTTTGTGTGTATTTACACGAATAACAGCGATTTTTTTTATTCAGAAACAAAATGAATAAAAAAAATTTATACGCAATTGGGCAGTTTCTTTCGCTTTAGGTACGTCACACTTGACTCATTTATGCGGCCAGGCTTCTCAGATGAAACTTCAAATTCTCGAGATTATTCCGGAATCAGCGACGCCAATTAATCGAAAATGTTGCCGAAATTCTGCGGAATCCACCGACAATTTGGTCATGCATGGCCGCATTGTCGGTTCGAAATCACGGACGAAATAGCATTATTCCGGATCGTGGACCGGCGCATTCACCAGTGGTACAGTGAATCTCGATTCAGGCGAAAAATCGCGATCGCGGACCCGTAAACGAGAACCGAATCGGGGCGGAGGTGCGTTTGTCTCGCGTTACGGAAATGCAGCCCCGTTCGCTCCGCGTGCTGAAAAAAAAGCTAGGTAATGAAAAGCTGTTCCGGGTCATCGGTGTCTGCAGCTGCGACGTGTGTTGAACGCGCTTGATAAGTGCAGATTGCAGTCAAGTCACACGGGACTCGCGTCGGCGGCGAATAGCAAGGCGGAAGGAAGGAAGCGTTCGCCGTTGCCGGGGCAGGAAGCCGCTCCAGGAGGAAAATGTTCGCGGGTCGACGAGAGGGCGACAGAGGGAGAGAGGAAAGATTTAATGCGAGTCGCGCGCGCGGGGGTTTCTCCATTGAAATTAATGGGGGGAGCCGGGGGTTATCGTGACGTATTTGACGTCGCGGTCGCTGTACAAACGGCGCAGTTACCGATACAAATGGCTGCTGCTGGAACATTTAAAGCCGCGGTGTCATTGGGTGTGTATACACTGTACAGTGTGCACACGCGAGCGTGCGGTGTATAACGTGCCGGCCGCCGCACGGCCGGATGAATTTGTCGGGGCGGGGGAGGCCTGCGGAAGATATACCGGAAGCCGCAGCCGTTGAGGAAAACGCCTGGTCCTGGGCAAGATCGTCGACGAAGAAAGGGAAGGAAGCTGCTCGGAATCGCTCCCACGATTCTCGAGGACCGGGCGTGAAACTTTTGTCGTTCGCTGCGTCGCGCGTCGTCTCTCACTTCTCGGGGGTGAAGAAACGGCCCGGAGAAATGTTTATTCGACCATTGTTCACCCCACGCGCAAATTAACACGTTAAGCCATTTATGGACGAGCAAGCCTCGTCCGAACTCGCGGATTAATAATTCGCAAGCCGATTAAGTTATTAGCTGAACAAGCGATATTAACAGAAGCGAACGAGAAAAAAAGCCGATAATTTTAGAAGGGTGTTGTGATTCTGTGCCAAACGTGCGCGGCTACTCGACAAGGCCCACGGGGCATCGGCAGACGAGTACAATTCGTAATGACGTCCCGTATCGGTATGTGCGTATGTACCTTGCATGTTTACAGATACGCGACAGCGCATCCGAGAGCGGCGTTCGATAGCCCGTGCCCGTGAGTGCGTGAGGTGCAACCACGTTGCGCGGTGATGCACGTCGAAATCTCTTCGCGCGTATCTGCGCAAAAACGATCTTCAATCGTGGGATGATTGAGGTGACGCTCAGTGGGATAAAATACAAATCTAGCTGGACACAAGTCCAATTTCTTAAAGATAATAATAAAATTGGATTAAAAAGAATTTTTGTACTTGCTGATTTCGAATTTGGATTTCGGTTTAGAAAATGAGTTTTCTGATAGTGTTCACTACCTGAATTTTATTACAATTTATAATACGAGTTATTTTATTGTGCACATCATATATATATATATATATATATATATATATATATATATATATATACGCTTAAAAGATTTTTTTAATTTCAAATAAATTACAATTGTATAATTCTATTTCGAGGTCAGGTAATGTATTTTCACAAATTAAAAAATGCAATATGTTCAAAAGTTGCAAAAAGTAGAACACCATTTTTGTGTTTAAACTACCACAAGTCTAATCATGGAATGAATTCTTTGAATGAAACTGGATGAAGCTGTAGAGTATGTACTAATCACACAAAATAATATTTACTTTGATTAAAAATTAAAAAAAACACAATTTTACTTAAAAAAAAAAACACAAAAATATTGAAATTTAATTATAAAAATACATTTTTTATAATTATGCAAAAACACAAATGTTTTAGTAAATAATTATTTTTAGAAATCAATTAAATATTTTGCTGGTCTTATTATAGCAAAATCCACAAGTATAAATACAACTTTGCCATGTTATTTGAATTTAGAAATATTGATCTTTTTAGTTTTGTCTAGCTAGATTTATATCCCACTGTGTGACAGTCTTAATTATGGGTCATTTAAGATAAAAACAATTTTCATTAATCCGTATAAATTAAAGAGCAAATATTTGAAAAAAAAATGTTAATATCAATGTAAGCAGTAAGTAAATATTATATTTTCAAAGAAAAATTATATAATTAATGAACCGATAATGTGTAAATTTTGAAAAAAATATTTAAAAATTGTGTATAAGTTTCAATTGTTTTTTATGGATCAACATTTTTAAATATATGTTAATGCATGTTAATATATGTTTTTAGTCTCTTATGTTTAGTTTACTAAATACAATTTGCTAAAAGTACCAAGGGTATCATAATTTCAAAGAATTATTAAACAGGTATTTAGAGAACTTATTAAAGAGATTATCAAAGAGCTTAGTAGAGAGATTATAAAAGTATTTTCCGTTTCTTTTTCCTTAAATATCAGTAATAATTAAGAAAGTGATTTCGCGCTACAATAATTACAAAAAGATTAGAGAATATAAACTAATATTTTCTGCAATTTTACTAATGCATATATGTCTGTATTTAATTTATTACGTCTGTACTAATTTTTTTAATTTGACCCACAATTAGGACTCAATCGTAACTGGAACCCTCATCTTACAATCCACTTGTTAATTACGAAGCATCATCCATCATTTGTCTTATTGGTGTTAATTATAAAAACGACAATTATTGGTTGGCCCTTAATAAACCTGCCCTCACGAGAGAAAATAAAGATTTATATTCAAAATAAGGGGAAGATGCGCTTAAAAATGATCAAGGTATCAAACTTTTAGATCCTTTTCAGAATACTTTGCTTTTTTTCAACTTTTAAAGACGAGTAGTTTAATTGCCGTAATTTCTGCGCCATCTCTATTAACATAATGAAAGGACACGCGTAGAGTCGAGTGGTAATGATGCTGAACGACGGTGCTATTTATCGCCGGTATCCGGACTTAATTACGCGATTATTCCCGTGGTACGCTTGCGACCAGCGGCGGCACATCGGCGGCATGAAATATCTCGGGCGTGCCGAGTTTGACACGCGAGACACGTATTCGCCATGCGGCGTGCGAGGGGTGCGTAGCGTCCACGTTCCGCCCCTAAAGCATATCTATAACCGGCGGTATATACATACGCGATTTGCGCGCGGGGGAAACTCTCGTGGCCGAGTTATCAATCGATAATGCACGCTGGTCGCGTGATTGGCAGCACAGAGGGGGCAAACGGCGAGAAGCAGGGGGCTCATCTCACGATGAGCATCTCTCCCCCCGAAGAATTTGCCACGGAGTCGCAAAGGGATTCGGAAGATCGAAGGAACAATCCCGCTCGTTTTGCTCGCGTCCGGATTTGAGTGACGCGCAGAACGAGCCTCGTTTTTGTCGACGATCAAAGGGTGGAAGCAAAGTGACGGTCGAGAGCAAAAAGCGAGATATCCCGAATAAACTTTCTAGATAGAGATGAGATAGATTTTAAACGCGAGGAAATTTTTACGAGGAAATCGAAGCCGAATTAAAAATAAGTCGCCGACTATCCGTCAGAGAGTCAAAACGAAAAATATCACTTTAAAGAGTTGGAAAAATCCTTCAGCGAATTTAAAAGTTCGCAGGGCGGTCGCGGGTGGCCCGACCGATTTTTCTGACGTCACTTTCCGGAGAAGTTTCTTCTCTTTTCGAAAGAAATTTGCAGTATCACTACTCACTTCTACTAGAACGCCTTTGAAATTCTGGCTCATCGTTACGCTGCCCAATTTGACGCAGAAGTCGCCGATCTCGAATCGCGGCCCCTTCGACTCGATCTTCGTTTGCTTTTTACTGGTGTAGATGTTCGTCATTTTCATCATCAATAAGTCGAACAGGCCGTCGGCTATCAGTGGCACCACTTTGCTGCCGGATTCGAGGAGGGCGAACACCGAGGCCGGTTGCTCCGAATTGTGCAACACGTGCACGGTCCTTTGAGCGCCTGCAAAGTCACATAAGCGTCGTGTTTAGGTACAAACTTTGCTGAAATAATGTATCAAATTGTATACAAAGGACAGCAAGAAATAATAAACATCATATTCAAATTGTTGGAATAATTAAATTAAGTCTCTATTATTTTTATCGTGTAGAAAGAAAAATAGTATCAAATTGTATTGTAAGTGGTTTATTTGATCCCCTAAGGACCGGTTTTTCATTATCAGGTTAACTTATGATTAAATTTGAAGTTTTAGCCAATAAGCTTCATCTATGGCATCGTCGAAGCACATTGGGTAAAACATCAGGTAAAATTTAACCATCAGTTAATCAGATAATGAAAAATCGTGCCTTAGGGTTACAAATCTTATACATTGTCCTCGCTCTAATCTTACATACTACATTTAAACCTATCTTAACCCATCTTAATATCGCTCTCCCTACGCACGCACACACACACACACACACACACACACACACACACACACACACACACACACGCACGCACACACACACACACACACACACACACACACACACACACACACACACACGCACACACACACACACGAGGAGATCAGTATCAAATTAAAACTAATATATTCTCTCCAATAATCATTGTTTTATATACACGAAATTCTTGTTATTATAGCAAAAAATTCTTGTTTATGTATAAAATAATGATAATCTTACTTATATATAATTTAATCTTCTTTAAAAAGTTTGATAATATTAAATTTCAGTAAAGTATTAATTATTTCATTATTATAATAGTCTTCCTAAAAGCACAATATGATTGCTTCGATGATAATAATAATAATAACAATACATATTAAAAAATTCTCAATTTTGGTTTGAAGATATTATTTTCTATTCGATACTTTTTCCTCTCAATTCATGAAAATTATTATTGAATAATGAGAATATATTTTGCTTAAAACCTAACAAAATTTCTACGTGTGTGTAAATCATATCTGTTTAACGCTAATGTAATCTGTTTTCATGATTATTTTTATGATTATCATAATATTTTATTTAGTAACCTCTATTTCTAATTTATTTAAATCTTACTTAAATTTTTCTTTCTCTTTCATCTTAATTTATCAAGACGCGATAGAGCTACTAGATGGCTGTTATAGAAAGTGTATCAGGACTCCGCTTTCATTTTGCGCAACTAGACGGTCGGTTGATCCTGCACTTGTACGTGCAATTAATATCTCGTCTAACTCGAATTTCTGTGCAGCGATGAGCAGGAGGATCGAGAGCAACCATGCGCGAGAGCGAGGCCTCTGACGGCGCGTGCATTATCTCATCCCGTACGGAAGCCCGTATGCACGTACCCATATTGCGATCGCGCGGCGAAGTCGGACGCAACTGAAACTTCAATCTCGTCGTTGAAGTTGCACCGCGCGGCGGTTGCGCGCCGTTGATTTGCATCGCGTAAATCCCGAGATTATCTGTCGAGATCGGCGGCATCGTCTCGATATTGCGCGAGTAATAATAATCCTGTTTCAGCAGTTAATTCCAGCGACTTGTCGCAGACTGCAGGGTAGACTAGCAGCTAGGCTAAATTTCATTCGTTGTAAAATTATAAAAAAAGAAAAAATAAACGCCTCACTGGAGCGAATGGTTGCGCCATTACACGTTCCATTGTTCATCCGCAAAGCAGAAACACGCGACGAGTTTAAATTTACGACGTGTGAAACTCTTCTGAATATTCATAATTCGTCCGCTACCGCTCGCCGCCCAGCCCCGTGCCTCGTCCACGTGTAATGGCAGGGTACGGGTGTGTTAGGCCCTAACATATGAATAATTTATCTGTTAGATTATAACGCGCGCCCTTTTAGCGCAACAATCGCGTTCAAATGACACGACTTTTCATCGGCGAGGCGAACGACCGCGGACAGTTTTATGCGCTCTAATTTCGGGTTGCCGGTCAAAGTATTTATCGCTCTGATTGTATCCGATCTAACGCCCGCGGCTGCTCGCTAATCATTTCCGCGTAATTATAACATTAAAAGCCAAAAAGTCATCATGATAACATCAAACATAGAAATAATTGGTAGGTTGCCGACACAAATCGAACGAGTCCAAAAAGTTAAATTTTCAGAAAACAAAAAACCTTCTCATCTTCAACTTGTCTAATATATAATTGCAATAATTTTTTTTCAAACATACAATATATATAAAACAATGTGGCTTTGAATAATTTTGAAGACTAATTAAAAAAAAATAAAAATAAAATAAAAAACATCTCTAGACTTGCTTGATTCTTACAGAAATTTATATTTATTATTTGTTTATTTTATAATATTTTACACTTTTTTAATAATATTAATAATAAAAGATGAACAAGGAAATATTATTTATAATATGAAGTAATAATATTTTCACAATATTTGTATTTACAAAGTTTTAACAAAAAAGTCATCCTTTTATATTTCTCTGTGTATAAACATACTAATTTTTTTCCTGTTATATGATAGACATACAAAAGATTTAAACTAGCATTATTTTGACAAATTCATTAAAAAGAAAAAAAGAGCAAGAAACCTCTGGACTTATTTCCTTGCAGAAATTTTGTGTTTACTATTACTACCTTTTTCAGTTTTCTTTTATTGTTGCTGGAACAAAATTGTTCACAACGTGATGCCGCTGACAGATAATGATTTGGCGTCGTAATCCAGATTAAATGAAAAATAGACTTGTTTGATTTCTGTGTGGAAAACCTTTCAATTATAATTCTAATTAACAATAACGCTGATAGTTGGCATTCCTAACGTAAAATTGTTGTTCGGAACCGAGAATTGTGTTAGTTAAATGCTATTTCCAATCTGGCATTACATCCATGTAACGCAAATAATTCGGCCGGCAAGGACGAAACGTGCCGGACACGGCGTGCTCTAAGCAGCTTTGCGCGATTTGTCCTGATACACGCGCGGCTTTTGCAAAACGGCGGACGTATATCTCGTTCGCGCTCGAACGGCTGCAGATTAACGAACGACCGGATTGCTCTCCTATCTCCCTCTCTCCCTTCGCCGTCGAATCTTCCTCTTCCTCCTCCTCCTCCTCCTCCTCCTCCACCTTCTCCTCCTCCTTGCCTCCTCGCTGCAATTTGCACCAACGATCGTACGGTACTGTGACGTGCCGCATGCCGCATACCGCATCGTCTGCATCGCACGTTATGCGGCGCCGTTACGCGAACGCACCGCAGGAGCCGCAAACGCAGATCCTGCCGTCATCTGCGTATCGCAAGAAAAAAAGAGAGGGCAAGAAGAGAGACTGGATATCTTTTCTACGTGGAGATTTCTAGGTCAGATCGATTTTTCTCCCGCGATAACGTCGCGGCATCTAAAAGTCTTGAATGATTAACGGTTGAGAATAATGGGCGTCTGACAAACTGAACATCGAAAGAGAACGGGAGGAGGTAGGGTCTCCTGCAAATTCTGTCAAACGGGCTTTACTCGAATGGAATTTTAACTTGGAGCTCGCACGCGATTGCGAAAATATATTATTGCATAATTGGAAGTGATAAATTATAATGTCCCCTCGACCAGTCGAGACTACAAAAAAGTTTGCCCGAGAAGTTGTGATCAAAACTGATTTCGAGACGTTTTGTTCATGCATTAAACTATAAACAGTTTCTCTCTCCCTCTCGTATTTTTAATGCACGAGTTACCTACTCGATTTAAAATTATTACCAAAATCATTCCGGATTATCCGTCGTTGAGTGCATTTACTGTTCGGACATAATGCGATCGCGCATCATCGTCAAATGCTTTACTTTGATTTCGCCAGTAATGCGACGCGTGTCAATTATCATGCAACGATACCGAGAGCAGGTAATTCCTTTGTTATCCGATTATAGCTATAGCATTGATTAGTCGAAATGCAGTATTTCGCTCATTCGTCCGATGTGAGGCGAGAATTTGATGCTGATGAAATTTTCGCGCTGCGCGGCCATCTAATTGCACCTTGTGCAGACAAACACTCTCAACATTTTATATGTGTGTGTGTGTGTGTGTGTGTGTGTGTAAATAAAAGGCGTTTTTGCTTTGTACGAAAAAAATGCCTTTCATTCACATGTATACCCAGATAACACAGAATGTTCTATGGATGTGTATGAACATTCTATGAACATTCGAATAATATCCATAGAACATTCCATAGACATCCATAGAATGTTCTGTGTTATCTGGGATAGAGGAAGAACGACATGACTTTTTGTCGACCTATACATACAATACGTAACAAAATTTACAAAGTTATATATTCGAGCATTACGTAAACGCGAGTGTAGAAATATAAGATGGATCATTCTTAACACAAAATAGATATGTTAATCGTATAGACTCAGTCAACTAATTATCCCGTCATTTTCTTTCGTCACGGTTACATCGATGATCGATGTTTCCTCGACGAGAGGAGCGGTAAAGCGTCGTTCGCCTTTAAACGTGATTTTCAAGAATTCCGCGCGTCGCGTCAGATCGCGTTTCGTTTTCCCCGTTCTTCTCGGTCGATGCGACTCAGCGTTGCGACGCGCGTTTGCGGCGCTGCGGCAATTAATTACTCTCATTGAGCCGCTCACGCTGCAGGTTGCACCTGCTTTGTCGCTCGCCGTCCGCTGATCCAATTTCAAGCTGCGAGCGCCCCGGAATCGCGAGGGGAAGAGAAATATTATTGATGAAGCATTACTATATAAAGCGCCGCATTATAAGCGCGATAAATCAAACGTAATTTCGGACGCGTCGCAAAATATATGTCGGACGGGTTGTATGTTGTACAATGCCTCCGGGGATGCCTTATAATTAAAACAAGAGCGCGGAGAATTTGTGGCTAGAAGAGGAGATAAATTTCGCAATTATTCAGCATCCGGTTCGCGCACCGAGAATATTTCAAAATGCGTCAGTCGGCGATAGAACGAATTATTACCGACCCATGACACGCGAATCGAATTTTATTCGAGGAAATATTAAGGATGTTTGGCTATACAATATGAGCTCAAAGTTATCTGCTGAAAGTTTGATAGATTTAAATAAATTTTGGCACAAATATTTATTGGAGTTTTATTAGTACATGTAAAATTTTGGATTTAATTGATAATTACTTCCCCATCGAATTTGCAAATAAGTACTGCAAAACGCAATTTTATTATACATAGAAATCAAGAGTAAACAAAATATTAAAGAACTTTTAAATTAATAAGTGAACTGTGCTCAAATTTTACATAAATACTCAAACATAATACCAGAATATAAAATATTTATATTTTTGGTAATGTTTTGAGATATGACTCATACATCATTAAATTTTTAATTATTTACGTGAATTCTTGAAATTGAAAGGTAAACTAAATTAAACACATGATCAAATTTTCAATGACTCTTTCTGACGTGCAAAAATGTCCAAAGAGATTTGCTGTTCTCTCGTCGACAAACTTTTTGCTTTGTCTGCGTCAGAGCACGCTAAACATACACTCGTGTAGTAAATTTGCTAATTAATGCGACGTAAAATATTTAACGCTAAACTCGACGTTGAACGTGGCGCTACGGCATTTCACAACAGGTGTTTTCATCACGTTCGATTAATACGTTTAGGTTACAAGGTTACAAAGCGACTGCTGGTCGACCGGTATTCGAAAAAGTTCATGTTGACGGAATAACTTGATGCGACAGCAAATGATCCCGACGAGGACGGATATCGAGAAGGATCATTTTTTTTTCTCCCCCTCTTCCCTCGATTCGAGCCGGAGGGGAGATTCGCAATCGCTTTATTAAAAGTTTCAGCTGTTACGCGGCGGTCGCGCGACGCAAACGAATTCACCACCCAGTGAAAGTTCATAAAGCCTTGGCACCTCGTGCCACCAGCGGGCGAAAAATCGCGGAGGAGAAATCGCGTTCGGCGCCGCGCTCGCGAATTCCACGCGTGTCTCTACCTCACGCACTCGACTACATTATTAATAGACCAAGGTGAAACCCGATGAGCCGAGATAATAAAAGATGTTGTCGGGTTTGTTAGTCGGGATGTATCGAGATATCGATATCCGCGAGTGAATTGCTAGCCGGGTCATAATCGTTATCCGCGATTCGAAAGCGCTCGAATTGAAGCGTGACATTGTTACAGAGCGCAATTCTCACTCGCGCTGCACGCGACGAGACGCAATGACGCGTGCGAAGGCGGCTCGCAGCGATATATCGCGATGACAAATTGACGTTTCGAATGTACGAATGAGTCTGTCGAACGGTTGAGGCGCGCGGAGGACGAGAGTCTCGATTAGCCTCGGCCGTGCGGACGATCCTTTCGACGAGGAGAATTTCGGCCGTGACGTGGTGTCGGGCCGGGTCGATAAAAGAGAAAAAAAGAGAGAGAGAAAGGAAAAAGGGATGGCCGTGTGGCCCACCCTTTTTCGATTTCAGCCTTCACCCCCTCCCCGTAGTTTGTGACGTAAACAACTTGGAGCATCACAAGGCGCCATTGTACTTCGGACCCCCGGGGTATTTCGATCCACCGGTATATCCACCCCAATTCCGAAACGTGGAACCCCCCGGGGAGGCAAGGGGGGAGGGGGAAGGGGGATAGGAAGACCACGAGACTTTATTGTCGAGCAATTTATCCTCCATTCAACTCGTCCGTCGTGCCGAGAAAGAGCTTTTCACTGGGTGTGTCCACGCGATCCTTTTCCCCCTCGTATTTTATCGCGACATTAATTAGAATCAGCATATGAAGTTGTTACGTTCACGATATTATCGCGTCGCGTCCTCGCGTGCGCTCCGTTTTACGACGGTAATTCAAGGATAAAATCATACCGCGCGTCCTTCCACGTCGTCGTTACATTCCCCCGGAGAAACGTCCGAGCGAAAATGCAAAGTGTCGCATCGATACGTATCTCGTTATATCTCGCCGCGCGAATTAATTAGCGACTATTTATACCGGCCGGAGACTCTCGCAGACACCGGCGGCGTCCCGCGTCCCGGCCGCCGTGAGACGACTCGCTCGTTCACAATCTCCTCGGATCGATCCGGATTAAGCAGTTGTACACAAGCTGGTCGCGATATACGTTAAATCTCTCCCTCCCCGATTCCCTAGGCCCCCGGGGGCTCTTTATTTATTTTCTCCCTCCCGGGCGAGTGTGCCGCTCGTGTAACAGACCGCAACAGACGCGTATAATCGTCCGCTTCTAATCTAATCGTATTTGCAATCGCAATACGATCAAATTGCGAACGTAGTGAATCTAAATGCGACCGCAAGTAAAAAAGATAGTCCCATTTGAGGAGATAAAGAACCCCTCTGTCTGACTTTCTTTCTGCCAAAGGTAACTGTTCGATATTTTTCTCTCTCTCTCATTAATATTTTTTTTCTTTTTTTGTTCCTTTTCTTTGTATTTTTTTACACTTTTTTCTCTCTTTTTTGCAACTTTATTTTTTTGTTTTTTCTGCTGAAACTTTATTTTTGTTTTTGTATTCTTTTACATTTTCTACTTAGCGCATGTATGTTAGAGGACTTGCTCTAGAACTAAAATAAACGCACAATCAATCTCTCTCTAAAAAATTTTATTTTTGGTTAGGCATTTCAATATTGTTTATATTCGATATTGTTTATTTTCGATATTGGACAAATTTTTTATGTATTTATTTTAGTTCGCGACACACCTACCTGACTCATTCGATTTTTTGGAAAAAATAGTCGTCGGGTCTCATTCCGAGAGATGGGAAAGCGGAAACGCCGCGTGCAAACAAATAGCGACTACTTGAAGAGCGCGGCGCATTACGTCGATTGAAAAATATACGCCGGAACTTCTCGGGCAAGTCGAAACAAATGCCACCCACTCCGCTCTTCCCTTAGCGAAGGTAGTGCCTCGACCTACCCTTTTCGTACTATTCTAAGGATCTCTCCCCGATCCATCTAAACTAACCCAGACCTAACCCAGTAACTCCGCTCGCGGTCATTGTAACCCTGAAGGCACAGTCCAACCCCTCTCTGTCTACATCGCGTCTCTCTCTCTCTCTCTCTCTCTCTCTCTCTGGGTTTCTCCTCTTCACAATCCCCCCCTTTTGCCCTTACCTCCTCGTCCCCTACTTACCCCCGCACGTACAAAACATGCGGATCCGTGCGCGGCGGAGGCGACGGAGGGTGGTTGTCGACGGGGGGTTGGGGGAGGGGGAGGGTTGTGCGCAGGGGTTTTCGTGCGCGATGCCACAGCCAACCCGACGGGGTAGTGTCTAGGGGGCTGCGTTCTCTCCCTCTCTCAGTTGGCCGCGATTCATCGCCGGGTATGTACATCGTCCCGGTCGTCGTCGTGGTGGCCGGGTGGCACGCCAGCAGCAGGTCGAGGAAGCGCGAGAGGGTGGACTCCGGGTCGCGCTTTCGTCGCAACTCTCGTTCTCCACCACTTCCTCCTCCTCCTCCTCCTCCTCCACCTCCTCCTCCTCCGTCGCCTCCGCCTTCGCTTCCTCTACCTCCTGCTTCCTCGCGTCGCGTTTCGAGAGAGGGTTAAAGTCGCTCTGCAACCTCTTTTTTTTCGGGGAAAGAGAAGAAAACGCGGCGCTCTCGCGACAGCGATGAGTGCAACGCGAGTGCCACGCCGATGCGACGCGAGTGCGGCGAGATGGTGATACGCACGCATATATTTATATGCACGCGCTGAACAACGAAGAGGTGTGTGTGCGATAATTAAGAAAATAACATAGAAACGCGCGACTAACATCTTACAACCGAAATCGCCTCGACCGACACCGAGATCCATACAATTCGACGATCAATTAAAAATTCCACGATCGATAAATGTTCCCCTTCAACGCGGTGTGAATTTTTTCGTTTTGAGGTGCAAAATTGGGATAATTTGGTGTTTCCGGTGTCGCTCGCATCGTCGCGAAATTGTGCGTTTGTAGTTCACGGAGGATCGCTCGGTACACGCGACGAATCTGGCGGAGAGCGGAGAGGAGAAGATCAAACAAACGTCTCCGAAAGCGGCGATGTCGTATGATCGATCGTCGTCGCACGCATGATGATCGAAGTTAAAAGCGAGTCAAGCTCCATCATTCTGATTTGGTTTAGTGATAGATTCGGTCGTCGTGCGAGATAATGAGATCAAAAAGATTCTACTCGCGGCTTAATTAAAGAAAAGAGAGTATCTTTCTTTCTTTCTTTCTTTCTTTTTTTTCTCTCTCTCTCTCTTGCTTTCAAAACAAAACAATTTTTCTTAAAGAAATGCGAGACTATTCTCGGCGCGACAATTAACGCTTCGAATCGAGCGACCTGCAGATTAATGGAACATTTACATTCCCGGGGAAAGTGCGAGAAGCAAATGAAATTGCGGAATCAATTGCACGCGAAATTTCGAGCCGGGAAAATCGGAATTAAATGGCCGGTAGCTGATTGATTAACCATTAAGCAAACGCATAACGATCGCTCGCGTTCTCTTTCTCTCGCGTAAAAACGGAAACGGATTGAGAAATAAGAAGTAGCGTGAAAGCAACGAAGGCAAAGAGTTACGAGAACGAATCCCGTCGGCGTAAAAACGTTTAATTAACAAAGTTAAAGGTATGAAAAGATAAGCAGAAATAAAAGATAAGCAAAAATGTTACCTTCGTCGGATTAGTGGCATCATTTTTTACAATATAACCTTGATGTTTATATTAAGATACGCGTACCTTGATAATTACGAATAAGACCTGGCAATACGATCAATATGCGTCAGTGTTTGGGGCTAATACGGTGACATATCTCATTTCTCGAGTACGGTGCCTCTCGGAGAGAAAAATTTCCTTTTACCGAGGCAAGCCTCTTAAAGACAGGATTTAAATTCATCCGCCTATACATCCGGCTTTCAAGAGGATCTTCGAGTCTCTCGCGTATCCTCGAATTCCAAAATTAATAAACGTATTTTCCACCTTCCTCCTAATCGAAACATTATTTTGCTTTTTTTCTCTTTTCCAATATTTGTACGAGACGTTCATGTGATAATTATTTCTCGCGCCGTCTTTTCTGCGCACACACGAAATCGGGAAAAATGGTTCAATTGCGTCACGCACGTTCATTCGCGAGTGCACTCGGCGATTACACCCGGACATAATCGTTACGCGAGCGAAGTCGCCGACGATGTACGGGCGTGATCTCGACCTCGCGAGGCTAACAACTCGCGACTCAGAGAGGAGCGCGACGACGGCGATACCCAATCCGGCCGATAATGGATGGAGGTGAACGCGCGAGTGCATTTCGCGGAGCGAACATCGACGGCGAGCGACGAATAAGACGACTTTGCATAATCCGCCTCGCCTTCGATGGAGAAGCGGAGGACGAGACGATACCACGCGGCGCGACGAGGATTGCGTTTTTACGTCGGCCGATCGCACGATCGACCGCCTCTCGGTAGAGACAGAGAAAGAGAGAGAAAGAGAGAAGAGCGAGGAATCGGGGGAATCCCGCGGAGGAGATCTGGTCGCGTGGCACGGAAGGGACGGAAGGACTCTCGTCGCCGATTCCGACGAGAGTCTGAAAAAATCGTCGACTGGTTGCCGCTGCGCACGGATTCTTTCGTTTCTCCCGTTTTTTTTCTCTCTTCGCTGCCCTTTTAACGGCGCACACGCGACGCGAGCTACCAGGGGGGGAGGGAAGGAAGTGCATCTCGTCGAAACCGGAGCAAGGTGATTAATCACCCGCCGCTGCGGATGCATTGACCAGTCGATGCAGCTCTGCAGCCGCGTGCCGCGACTCGCCCACGCAGTCATCTCGGTCGTCTCGAGAGCAGCCGATTTGACGTATTTGGATGAGAATCGCAAGGCGTGACGTGGTCGCGAGTTACAGAAGCAGCAGCGGCAGCAGCAGCGGCAGCAGCAGCGGCGGAATCGCCGGATCGCGGCTTAGTCGCCGATCGGCCGCGGATCTCGCGTTGATCGCGAGAAAACGCCGTGACTAAACGGTATCGGAATGATTAATGGTTTTTCGCGAGAGCGATGCACGCGACGATATCGATGCCACGCTGTATCGGGATTTAAGACGCGGGGTTTAAAGGCTACGCCGCGCCGGCGAAATCGTTGGCAGGCTTGCGATTTCTCTTTTATGTGAAAACGGTGAGAACATTATTTATCCGAAATTAAAACGTGACACCGCAAAAAGAGAGATACCTGCGAGAAATTGAGAACGGTGTGAGGAATTATATTAATAAATTTAAACTAACGGGACTCGCGCCGTGCCGATTAAAGGGGCGCGAATGCTAAGAACGAAAATGAGAAATTAGCTCTCTAACGGTCGGAAAGTCGATAGATATCGGCGCGGATTATTTTCAATGATGGGAGCGCGGAATAATGGTTTGGGTGTTCGGCGTGAATGCAGGGCTTCATGTCATGCTTAAAAAGAAAAAAAAAAAAAGAGAGAAGCATGTCGGTGCGGTGTTGCACATCGGTCCATCCATCGGTAACAGCTGCATCATGGACGCGCGCGGCGGCGGCGGCGGCGGCGGCGGTGACGGCGGGGGCGCGGCGTCGCGTCGCATCGCCTCGCGTCAGCAAAAATTCACTGGCGCGAGGGGCTTACTTATTGTGCACCGGCGCGACCTTTTCCCCGTCGTTTTATATCCCGGTCGCGTAAGCTCCGGCGATGTGCGGGGTTTATCATACGATTTAATAGCGTTCCGGAAGGTTATTGGTCCGTACAAACTTGGAGCGTTACGAGGGACGTAGAGAGGAGCAGCCACCGCTCTCGCTCTCTTTACCCCTTTCCTCCCCTGTAGATCCTTTCATTTTACGCTCGGCGATCGATCGAAGAATTTAATCTGCAGAGAAAGAGCAGAGCGGCCGCTTTTCTATCTCTCTCTCTCCGTTATCAATAGCGACCGCTGATTTTCCGCTTTGCGACCATCGCCGATAACGCACTCGCGATGATCGTTAAATTATTACAGTATTTATCATTCGCACTGACGCGCCATAAATATTTTTAAAGCAACGCGCATTACAAATTCAACGCGGAGAAAAAGAAGACCTTTAAATTGGCTTTTAAATTAAACTTCCTTGGATTAGGATCACTTTAAATTCCGCTATTTAATTTGCAGAATAATCGTAAAATATGTAAAATTAAATACCTGATTTTAAAACGATTAAAAAACAAAAATCGGCAGTTGCCAATTGCGACGACTGTTGTGACAAAAACATCGGTGAAATCTTCGCGAGGATTGCGTGTCCGATACCGATTAAAGTAAATGTCAGATATCGACCTTTGTAGAAGAGAATATCATCGCGGCTCCGCTGCACTGACCTTCGCAACCTTTGCGCCCACGACGATTTTTGCACATTTTATGCAACGCATCCTCGACGGGACGACACCGAAAAAGTTGTATTCTCAATTTAAGGACTTTCCTCTTATTTCTATAGTAGTCCTTCTACAATGGGAACTATGAGAATTTTTTTAAATTTTAAAGGGAAGAAATTTTTTTTCTTTTCTGAAGAATAGATTAATAGCACATTTTTAATATTCATAAAGATGAGATTTGTTTTTTTTGGATTTATTTTAAGATTGATTTTCACAAATGAGAAAATGTAATTTTAACATTTAATTAAATAATATTGAATTTTGATACAACACCCATTGTTTCAGCCGATTAAGGTTAAACATAAAATGAATATATCGTATAAATATTATAAGTTATATAAATATAAAAACAAATTAATAAAAATTATAAATATTGAAAACATTTATATTGTCTGAAACTATTAAATTAGCTATTCGACTTCTTATTACCGTCTTTCAACTATTATTTAAATATCAATGTTTAAGGTTTTGAGCTTCAAGACACTACAATGCAATATTAAATTATAACCACGTAATTGTTGCAAACAGCAAATAAAATACAGTTTGCATAGAACTGTCTAGAGATTCGTTAGAGTGCATAAAAAAAATTAGTATCAAATCAACAATTCATTGTTCATATGCAAGCAAGAATATAAAATCTTCTTGAAAAAATTTATAATCTTAAACAGACAGAATTTGTTAACAAGAAGAAATTTTGTTTTTCTGTTTGAGATCATCAAATTTTTTCAAGATTTTATACTTTTGCTTATATATAAACAATAAATTAATTTAATATTAATTTTTTTCCGGAAATATTTTTAGTTTCAGTAGACACTTATTCTAGAAAAGAAAAATATATTTTTATCAATTAGGAAAGCTTGTTCCAAGTATATAATTATTTCGAGAATAGAATTTCTTCGGTGAGAGCAATTCTGAGGTTTCCCTCCCGATGCGTCCTAAATTCGATCGCAAGACTTCCGCGCGCGTGCGTGCTTGCACGTTAATTTAAATTAATCGTCGCTGCGGCGACAACTGATTTAATGCGTGGCTCAATCCGGCTTGTGACACGTACGTTCGCGCGCGATGAGTTACGGTAATTCGCGCGCAAGACAGAATCCATTTACAATGGAGACATTTACAGAGTAGATACACACGCGCGTGATTGCGCGTGGGCGTTTAATGCACATCAGGGCCTTTGTGTTCCCTGCGCTCTATCTGCGTATTATCGTTATCCCCCCCCCCCTTCTCCTTCGTGCGTGGCGCGATTTTTCGCCAAGATCGCGATTTCTCAGTTCCGTGTAAAATCACGAGCGATCGTGCACGCGATAACCGAGCGGTAAAATCGGGAAGATTAATGTTCGCAACACACGCGGCAAGAACGTATTCCGCACACTCCGCTCGCTTGTCAATTAAAATTAATCCAGAATCGATAATGATACCGCTATAGTCTCGGATAAATGCAGCGCGCACAATGGACAGAGCTCTCCTCTTCCGTTCGTACAATGACGAAAAAAGAATTTTTATTTTTTTTATTTGACTTCACTGTGCAATGAAACGAGTAAGATTTAATACGCAAATGTATATCTATGTCCAGTGAATTTCACGATATTACAATTCGATTCACTGATACGCGATAATTTCTTTGTGCGCCAGGCTTACGTGAGAAAACTATGGTCATGTCGTGCCAACGTTTTTCTTCTTTTTTTTTCTAAGGAAAATTCGTAATTAGAATTTGGGGGCACGTTTCGAGGACCTCACACGCGAGGGAGATAATTCGAACACGCGAACGTGCGACGCGTCCGTAAATCGTGCGTCGGAGCGGTGGCGTCGACGGGTGAAAAGCAAACGAAAGACATGCCGACCCTGTACACGCGTATGTCTGTGTGAACGATAAATTTCCGATTCACGATGCTGCAGATTGCGCTTGTATGGGCTGGGGCGTATGTGTGCCGCCGCCAAAGTACTTTCCACTTTCCTCTCTCTCGCCGAGCTTATGGAAAAAGTTCAGTTTCCGTGCCGGTAGTCGTCGTTTTGATTTTTCGCGTGCGTGGCAATGAGAGAGCGAAAACGACGGGCGATTCGAACGAGCGCTAGCTCGAGTGACAAGCTCCAATTTGCCGGAAATACGACATTTGCGACGGGGATGTCTCCGCTTTCAACGGAAGTTCCTGTGAATTGCTAATTCGCGACTAATTAGAGCTAATTATGATACATAAAAGGGCAAGGTAATTGGCAGGTGCTACTGAGGAACTGACAAATGGGGGGGAGGGGAGGAGTGCAAATTGCGCAGAATTTACGGAGTTTAATTTAACGAGTTGTTGCAAAGACGTTTGACGGTAATATTTACCGCGGAATTATTTCTCGAGCGCAAACGCGCGGGGCGTTCTCGGAAAACGGGAAAATACTGTTGCATTTTGGCCGTCGTTCGCGAGTCGTTTGTGGCCGGGAGACGTAGGCGTCGGTGAGTGCACGACGACGGCTCGATCGACATCAATAAACTCGTAATTAAAGACCATTCACAACGGTGGATCCGGCGTGCGCGCTTTAACGGATCTACGTCGGTGCACCGTCGATCTTTGCTCTCCCCGCAAAAACTCGCGCGCCGCGCCGCGCGGCGTTGCAATAGGTTTCCGATTGAGTATAATTGAACGTGACGTCGAGTAGCGTTTCCCGATATTAAACAAACGCGCTAACGAATATCATTCACGGTTATTACATTGACGTCAAATACAATCGGAGCGACGTCGCGCGCATCAAAGTGCCGCGCACGAGCGCGCTCAACAGCGTCCCGGACCGCGGAGGAAAATATAACTCCGCACGCATTATAATAAGTAGGTAATTACAACAATGTTAAATGAACAAATACGCAGACGGAACGTTCGCGCGAAGAAAAAGAGAAACGGCTGTTGGCTCTCCGATCTTCGAGCAGTTTGTAACCTTCGCAGATTCTCGCACACTGAGTAACCCATTTGGTTGAATGAAATCAAATTTGATTGAATCAATTAGATCTCTTGTTCGGATATGCGCAAACAAATGTATTCATTAACGCAACAAAAGAATTGAAATGGTTGAAAATTGTTGTAATATTAACATGAAAATTTGATTTAGTGAATCAAATTGTTAGTTGTACAAAAATTGTACAAAATTTTTGATTGATCTCATTCAAATTTTGTTCGCTAATTTGTATGTCAGTATTACCTTCCTCAACTAAATTATGTTGCTGCGTCAACCGAAGCCTTTGTTTGCCTCTATCCAAACGAGGGATTTAATTGATTCAATTCAAATTATAAATTTAACTAAAACATTTTGTTTAATTTAACATAAAATGGGTTTCTCAGTGCAACTGCGAATTTTTGTCAAGTAGAGACTTGGTGAATTTTCAAGAAAATTACTCGCGACGACCGATGATGACCCGCGAGAGAGTCGCTTTGCCGGCGATTTATCCGCGTCATAAGTTGTCATTTAATTCTGATCGATTACGATGCCATATTGCAGAAGCGAGCGCCCGTTTTCATTCGCGCGTAAGAAGAACGGATCCTTCTCCATGCATGGTCATTTTCGTGGCGCGATTGCGGTCGTACCCTCCGCGCTACGCGAATGGAAAGGTCGCCGATAGAGAGACACCATCGTAAGATTCTCGTAGCGGTACAGGGATCAAAACTTTTCAGTTAGCCCGAGTCAGCCGGAGTCTCATAATTTATTCTCATTCAAGCGAGAAAGGGAGGGAGAGAAAGAGAAAGAGAGAAACTGAGATGCTTTGTAGAAAACCTGCCGTTTAGTGCAAAGAGAAGAGTACAAGGAACTTCTCTCTCTCTCTCTCTCTCTCGCTCTCTCTCTATCTTTTTCTCTCTCGCTTTACGTCCTCTTTTTTTATATCGTCTCGCTGGTTCCGCGTCACAAATCCCACAAACGAGCTGGGACATATTACTCCGGTCTGCTTGTTCGTTCGCCCTTTCTTACGTGTCTCCCATTTTTCTTTCCCCTAAGTACCATGACGCACCGCGGCCGCAATTCGCGACGTTTATCGTCGAGGGAGAATAAATATTTAATATACGACTGAACATAGTTGAACGGATCACAATAACCGTAAACAATAATGTAATCCTAGGACGAAGATATACGAGAGTTATGCGCTAGGAATTACATGGGTATGTTGCACGTGGATTAAAAGGGGTTGCGCGTCAACGTCGTACAGAGAGAGCGAGAGAGAAAGAGATGTGATGCATGTTTTTTAAATTAACGACCGACAGACCGTTGGAATTTTGCCGCGGGCGTTGCGAAAAATACAACGTTTCTGCCGGCGTCACGTGTTCTGCGTAATTGATGTTCGTTCGATCGATCGATCGATCGCTAGTCAGCGCTGGATAGACACGGCGCGGCGCACCGATTGCGCTTCATGGAGATCGGAAATAAATCGTTTGAGATAAAATCGACCGATTTCCCTTTACTCGCGGCGCGAACAATGTACCCCGATGCGATTGCAACTCGCAATCCAATTCCGCAAAAATAAACTGCATAAACAACGCGTCATCGTAAATCTGCAAATCTCGCGATAGCCGATCGAGAGGCAGCCCTAGCCGCCGAACCGTTACGTAACAGTTAATTATTCATATTACGAGGCTACACGCGGATGGTGATTGATGAAGAGACATTTTGTTGCGACATGAGAGACACGTGAACATTTTTTTTTGAAGAAAATGCAATTACAGACCAAAAGAAATCGAAATGCCAACTCGCGCTGTCAACCATAAATAGGATTAAAATAAAACGGGACCAATGCTTTCGCGATCTTCGGACGATCGATCAACGTCCGTGTCCCTGATTGGGCCTAGATGCGTCGCGATGCATCGCTCAACAGGATACAGAATCGGAAGACCGAGCGAATCGCTTGGCGCGAAATCTCTTGTCGGGCGTTTTAAAGCGCACCGCGCCGCGGCGACAAAATGCCGTGAATCAAAATCACTAGTTAATCCGACGGTAATTACGGGTAAATTCAATCGAATTAATGGCCGTGTGTCGCCAGTGCGTCGCGTGAGTTATCGGCCGGCTGCTGCCGGGGACACGAGGCTGGACTTCGTGACCCGATATTGCGTCGTCGGTCACGATATTGGCAGCGGCAGCAACACTTCGAAGTCTCGAAGCGGGAGGAACAATAGCCGCGCTATCTTTGACATCGCCGATCTCTCTGACCGGCGAAATTCCGTTGCGATGAATTGCGAAGAATAAGTACTTGCCTTCGAAGATTGCCCTGAAAAGTCGCGAGCTAGAAAAATATCTTTTTCGCATCGAGAAAAGTGATTACTCAATTTTTCTTCTTATTTTAAGCAACGGTTCTCTTTACAAAGATATTTTTTCGATAATGGTAATAAAATACACTCATCGTTCAGTTGAAACATAAATAAATTTCTGTGCAAACACAGAAAAATATACTGTAAATTATTTCAATTAGTTAAATATTATTTATTTGGAATATTTCGTAAGTTTATACATCCGCAAATTTATGAAGCTCATCATAAGTATCGAATTTATATAATTTGAATTCTAGTAACTTAATACCTTAATCAAGAATATTAAATAAAAATAAAAATTCAATTTATTTGTTATTCTGATATCAAAAAAGTATTTATTGCTAAAAAAAGTAAGCATTATTTATTAGAAAAAAAATAAGTTGAGTAATCGTTTCTCTTAACAGTGCACTGAAAAAATAGAGTTGTTAACTTGATTAAATTTTTCAACGTGATTAACTTTCTTCAGTTCAAGCATTTGCGTATTTATATTAAATATATATGCAATTATAAAGTTAAATATATAAAAATTTTTATGCAAAAGTTCAAGTATTTTATATATTTAAGTTAAATATTACAAAATAGTTGAACTGAAAAAATTTAATCGAGTTAATAACTTTTTCTCAGTGCAGAATTAATATTTTTCTGTGTGTGGAGTTATTACAAACATTTCTATCAGTCCTCAGCAGCGATATAATTAATGCCAGCATTATCTCGTTCATTTTGCCAAAATTCATATAAATCTTAATAATAAAAAAATAATGAGATAAAAAAGAAATTACTCTGAACGAGCTTGATTTTTTTATCGTCGAGGATGGTTTGCAATTTTCTGCGTAAAATGGACGATAAAACGCGCACGATTCGAGAAACCGCGTCACGCTTTGCATGCACCGACGGACGCCGTATTTCTTTTTTTTTTTTTATTGCCTCGGACGGGCCATAAGGCACACTGCGCGTCGCGCATCCGATTTTATTTCCGTTTCGTTACGGACAGCGCGGATAATAACAGCCGGACGATGTATTCCTCGAGCACGCCGCGTGCGGAGGAGCGCGCGCTGAATTTTTGCATCGCATCGCGGCGCGCGAAGCGACGTCGCATCGTCGATGCGACGGTACCGCTAATGGACTGCGACGTTTTTACAGGCGGAGCTAAAAGCCCCGACCCATAACAGTGACGTTTTGCATGCGCACTATTTATACTTGTGCACTATTAGCTAGCGCCCGATACGATAAGACTGCACGAGTTACGGATCGGCGAAAAAGAGACGTTAGAGATGGGAATTGCATTCGCGCAAAAGCGCATCGATGCGAACGAACGTAAATCCTGAAATATTCAAGAAAATTGTTATTTCTCGTGTTTTCGTTTGTATTATTAAAAAAAAAAAAAAAAAAAAAAAAAAAATTGCAACGCAACACAATAGACAATTGAGAAAAGTAAGACAATTTACATGAATTATCTCTCGAAGCCTGATTGATATTCATTAAAATTTTAAGCAGCTCGGTATTCGAGATTGTGTTTTTGTCGAGAATTTACGGTCGATAAGTTTCACTGAAAAAAAACCCGTGGAAAATCATGGCGAATATTTTTTTCCTCCATTCGTATAATATAATTTATTCGCAAGAGAAAGAGAAAGAGAGAGAGATTTCTCTCTTTTAAAAATATATGTAACATTTCCGCCTCCGAGAGAGTCCGCATTAAAATTTTTATTATTCGTAATATTTTTCAGCGAGCGGATCACCGAGTACCTCGTGAATTTAACTCGACTTGGCGGAACAATCGCGAGATAAAATAAACGTGGCTTTTGTAGTTCCGAGCGATTCGCGTTTCTGTCTAGAGGCGAATAGGAAGCAAAAGGAAAAAAAAATAAATAAAACGCGGCCGCGTGATTCCGTGCCGACCTCGAGACATCTAAAAAGAAAAAAGGGGCGCGATGTTCTTCACTTTGGGATTCCTTTCGTACAGGACGATCTTTCGGACGCGACAACGGAATAAAATCTGTGCCACGTAGATAGTGCGAGGGAGGCGAGAAGGCGCGAGATAGCTCGACGACGACGACGACGACGACGACGACGACGTATGACCCAGATGTATGGGAAACAATCGCGAGCAAAAGCGACAATAATGACGACGCTAGAGATAAGTGCGGAACGAAGCCGACAATAAATATGTAAGACTGATATCGCGCGCCCGCGGAGGAAAGGATAACACTGCCCATGTAAAGAAGGAGATAGCGACGTATCGACGTAGCGTGCGCGCGAAATATCCTCTCCGTTGTAGCCGCGCGCGCGGGAGGAGACGCTCTCGTTTCTCTCCCGAGAAACTTCGCTCTCCCGCGAAGACGGGAGAGGAACTCTTCGAGGGCACCTGGCCCATACTTCGAATATCGACTGGCAGTCCACGGGAGAGGAGGAGGAGGAGGAGGAGGAGGAGGAGAGGCGATGGAAAGCGCGGGCAGCCCCACCGATCGCGACTCTGCGAAGAAGATCGCTCCCGCGAAGCAGCGACGCGCGAGTTCCTAAACGAAAGGAAAGTGGCCAACGAAGATATCAGGAAGAGATGTCACTGAATCACAAATATTACGTAAGTAATTTGTATATGATCTCGGAGGAGGAAGATAGACGGGAAAAAAGAGTAAAATGGGCGTTAAAACAGATGCGAGACGACTTTTATGCAAAAGCGCAACTTGTTTCGCGTTAAAGTGTTTCGCGTTAAAGCTCGGGTGGTCTCTGTGCGAGTTCCAAAATTCAAACGTTTATTCAGAAGATAAGCTCCTTCGCGCGCACGAGGCACGCCCCGACTTCGCGTCGTTGTATTCATTCGTGACGCGAGGAAAAGTTTTCAGTCGCGAGAGCACCGCCGAAGAAGCGCTCGTCGCCGCGAACTTTAAAGTCGGTTAGTGGGCGCGTCGAAAGTGTGAGATAAATATTAAAGTGAAATTTAGCCGCGAGTACGCGATCGTTCTCCCCTTTCTTCCCTGCCTCTCAATAAAAAGGAATTCTCTCTTTCATGGAAAAAAAAGATTGGTTGTTGCAGCAAGAATCTGTATGTGTCCTCTCAAAAAAGTTCCTAATAAGACTAAAAATATTCTTGATGCACTTAATTTTATTGCAACCTTGTGCAATATAAAAATAAAGCAATATTGATAAGATTGACTTATTATTTTGAGACAAGAGTAACACACACACTGAGAAAAAAATTTGTTTAAATGAAAAAAATACATTTTCTTAAAATCATATTATTTTCATGCAAGCATTTGTTTAAATAAAAATGTTTACTTTTGAGTAAATAGACGTATTATCTTAAATGTATAATGTATTTTTACATTTTTTACATTTAAATATTAATTTTACAAAGAAGCTGATAATATTATTAAACTTAATTAAATTATTATCTTATTGTTAGATTAAAAAATCTAACTATCCTGAATATAAAGTCTAATAGTAAATATTTTCTAAACTGTAAGATAAAAAATTACTCGATTAAAAATTATTTCTTTATTTAATTTATATAAATAATATTTCAATTAAGAAATTTTTATGTAACTTAATTGACTGTAAGTAAATAAGCTATTAAGATCCATCGAATAAATCATTTTTTATACTTTTTTAGGTAAAATTTTTTAAGATACTTTTTCTCTCAGTGTAAAAATTTCAACTTGATGTTTTATCAGAAAGAACATTCTTCAAATTTTCCTTAGATTAATCCATTGTTAAATCAAGAATGAGATCCATCACAAATTTCCATTGTCTAATCTACATCTGTCTGAGAAAATTAATGAGATAGCACCAAGATTTTATTCTGGATTTAAGAATTCTCCATTTAAGAATAATATTCCCTTTCCAGTGATAATTATAATTGTCTCCATGTCAATCTTATTTTATGATACGTATAAGAGTAGTAACATTAAATCCAGAAATCTTTTCTGTGATTGTGGTAGTTAAGTTGTATATAAATACAATTTAGCTACCACGCGCAGATTTTTGCTGCTGCAGCTAATCTTTCCTCCTTCCGCGCTGATAACGAAAATATCGCATTGGTCCAAATTACGGAATGGCGGTAACGTTAAACTATTTTCGGAGAGTAAGAACTCCACTTCCACCTTCTGCTGCGCAAATTACGTTGGCCCAGTTAATAAAGTATGCCGAGATTACAGTGGCCGTTTCGCGCCAGTGCTACAATGCGGCGCACTCGACGACAAATTCGAATCTCACCGCGGTACGGCGGTTATTGTTCGCGATATGGCCGTAGCCAGAGCATAATAGATAAGCGTGGACCTCGCAGGGCCAAGCGCGGGCACAGCCTTGCCGCTGGATATCGACCGCCGGCTGTCTCCTATCCTTCCTGTGCATCTCCCGTGGCGCAAGCTGCATGCGTGTCCGAGAAATTAAAGCTGTCCGTGCTAAAATCCCTTCACCCTCGTGTCCGTGATACGTCTAAACGAGAGAGCGCGGGGAAGAAAAAAAAATCATATCTCTCGCGCGCTCTGATAATTACGAACAATTCAAGTAGCTTTCGCTTCGTTACGTTTTCCCCTGCGCCGAATTTCTCCCTTGAATTCTGTAGAACGTCCCGTCAAGCTGTATCGTATCGTTATGCAATCCATGTAAATTTTGTGTAACTAATACTTTTGTCACGCCGAGCGTTGCAAACGGTGACGTTTGATTCCCACCCCCTCCCTCTCCCCCTCGACAACATCGGAAGTATCGCTCACACGCCGAGTCAGCCACGTCCGCGGCCAAGAGTGGAGTGGGATTATTTATGCATGTATGCATCTTGTATATCGATTCTCCCGCGCCAACACGACATATATTATTATTATTACCTTCCCGTGCTTGACGAGGAGACGTAGCGCGCATCAAGAGCAGCTGCGTCGACGTGGTCGTGCATGCGGGCGGACATATAAAATATAGCGGTAAAAGTGTCGCTGACACGTTGGAAAAATCGCTACTGCAGCCGAAGGAATAAATTATCGATGTACAGGGACATCGTATCCTCGTACCCCACTGAGTCGCGGCTGAGCTCGCTTAAGTTGAAGCGGACCGCGCCGAAGTCTTTTTCCTCCTCGAGAGACAGGCCTCGAGATACTCCCCCCCTTCTCCCCCCGTTCGAACTTGACGGCTTTTCGCATCCTGTCTCGCTCGCGGGATCGCGTTAACGCAGCCGCGGATACGTCGAGGCAATTATCGTCGTGACGAGACACGGCACGACGACATCGAGAAAATTACTGTTCGCTAAAAGTTTGAACGGCGAAGTTGCGATTAGGTGCACGACCGATCATTCGAAAGGATGTCTTCTGCACGAAAGAGTTTCAGATAGGATCAGCGAAACAGTTTTCTGTAAAGTTATTTAGCAAAGTATTTTCGCTTCTAAATAGAAATTTCCTAATGGGAAATGATTAATTGCAACGCGAGGGAGGAATTGGTATTAAAAATAGCTCTCAAAGTACACACACTGAGAGAAAGCAAAATAGTTCTAGCAAATGTAAATTTGAGGACTTGCAAAGTTAAGTACTTTTTACTAGTTTTACGAAGTAGCACTAAAAAAATATTGTTACTGCACGATTTATGTGCACTATCAATCGATACCGAAGTAGCAACTCTGAACTACAATCACATGGTTATATCTACTCTGAGAAAAAAAGTTATTAATATGACTTTCTTGATTAAATTTCTTCAATTCAAGTATTTTATGTAATTTAAGTTAAATACATAAATAGTTGAACTGAAGACATTTAATCGAGTTGAAAAATACAGTCGAGTTAATAACTTTTTTTCTCAGTGTAGACTCATATAAGTTATTACAATTGGATTCTTCTTTTAAGACTTTTTTTTTAAATAAAGTATAATGCTGCAATGACTAATTAATTATTTACTACAACACGCTTTGGCATCAATAATATATTTTTCGTTAAGGCTATTTTGTGTAGATATACAAGATACTAAGTCAATTAAATATTTATATACGATTAAAATAATTACAATAGCGGTGGTGGTGTAGCATCCTCCAGTGCTAGGAGAGAAGAACGAAGGATCCCGGATTCAAAATCTCAGCAGATTCAATTTTTTTTCAACGCCTACATTTGTGTTACTATTTTCCTGTAGCCATCTAACGAATGGCCATATTATCTTCTTAATTCGTATAACTTATTTATTATTCTTATTGCAACTTGATAATACACAGTTGTACTTTGTTCTCAAACTTCTAGCTGACTTTTTTCTCTCAGTGCAAGTATAATAGAGAAAAGTAGTTTAAATGACAGAACTAGGCTGTCTCTCTACTGGAATCAATGTACTATTCACTGAGATTTGCAGTGCTATACTTGTAACTGTAATCATCAGTGACTACTCGCTGTCTTTCATTGATTGTGAGTGCAAGAGCGGAGTTAGAGGGTTAAGAGGGGAATACTTTCACTGATCGGAATCAGTGAAAGACACGCATGATATCACTGATTGATGTAGGTATAAGTATAGCATTGACATCAGTAAGATTTCACCGATTCAACTTGGAGAATGAGCGATATCGAGAATAGAAGACATTTTTTCACGTGTCGCTGTTTAAAGTAGGCTTCGCCATTGGCAGTACCGTCTACTAGAGACGAACAACAGTGGTAATAGGTTTAACTCTTTTAAGACGAGCACGGTGTTCCGCGAATTCTGCAGTGAGGACATCAAAGCCGTTATTGTTAGAGCTAAGAACAAGAATACTTAGCACTTTAACAACGAACAAAGGTTTCGGGGCATCAAAGACTTTGTTCGCGGCTAACGAAAAATCATTATACAGAGTACTTATATAAACACACGTATATGTATACACACGCCGATTGTTTTAGGAGCCGTGCATCTCCTTTAAACTACATTGGATATTGGACAGCAATAGTTCTTACCGAGAAGTTTCAAGTTACAAGCGATTGAAAATTCATCGTTTCGCCGAACTAAGGTCTGAAACCGCGGACGACCGATTGAAGTATTAATTCTCGCAGGGGTATATTAAGTCTCTTAGCACGCGGGGCATCAAAAAGTTTTGAGTTATGAGCTATCGAAAATTAATCGTCTCACCGAATTAAGATCTAAAGATGCAGACGAATTGAAGTATTAATTCCTGCGGAGCTATATTCGGTCTCGGCACGCGCGGGAGGCACCGAGGTTTTAAGTTATGAGCGATTAAGAATTAATCGTCGAATTGAGACCTGCAGGAGCGGACGACCGATTGTAAAATATTGATACCAACAGAGGAGTATATTAAGTCTCGGTACGCAGAAATATTGCTAATGTGGTCAAGGCCGGGGCTTCATTTCTCGTCGATGACGAACGCGTGCCGGTCGTTCTTGCGGGAATAATTGCCAATCGTACAGTATATCTCGCATTCCACGCTCGCGAAATCCAGGTGATCGGTGTCGAACGATGCAGGTTCGCGATTGCACGTTTATTCATAGACGGGATTTGCTCGGGCACCACGTGCGACGCAGACGCTGCGTCGCATACGCGTGTAAACCTGCTCTCTCTCTCTTTCTCTCTCTCTCTCTCTCTCTCTCTCTTTCTCTCTGTCACAATTCGCCGCGCTGATCGTGCTGCATTGTTCTTTTGCTCTGTCGGCCGGGACGCTTAAAGGCGGCTGAATCATCTCCTATTCGTAGACGAGGGTGCGCGTCGGACGTCGGACATCGGGAACGGCTCTAATAATCGTTGGAACCAAAACATCGTGTTTATGCTAATATACGTGTGACACAGGAAAATGGGCGACTGAAGATTAGCATTTGACAGGCCGCCTCTCCTCCATACGAACTTCTCATTTCGTTATAAATAATCGTGATACATATATATATAAATATCCAGACAAGTGCATTATATTTAAGACATCAAATACGCGCGTTACGCGTTTACGGACGCACGTCGGAGCCGCGTCGGACAAGATTGCCGCTGTCGACGTCCGCCGTCGCGTTTGTTGCACTCGCGAATGTTTGCGAAAGCCCAGGCATCTTCCTGGGCATCCGCTTTTTTTTTTTGGTCTTCTCGATTTTCAAGCCGCAGGCTGATTGACGCGCGCGCATAGCATCGCATCGCATCGGTACTGCTGCCTTGACGATATTTTTCCTGACGACGCGACGTCAATGATTTCTCTTGAAATGCTACGGGGGCGGAATGCAAATATAGATTCGTAAATTGATTCACGTGATGTGCGCGCACGTAGATCCGCATTAACCCATTTCCCTTTGCGCACGCCCCCGCGTGTGCCATCGCCCGCTTCCGACGGAAACATTCTGGGAGAGCTTGTTAAAGCTCTCGCAAACAATCGGATGCGCCTCTCTCACGTGAATTTTCCATAAAGTATAAATTTTCAGCGGAAAAAAAAATATTTTCACATTTCCGTCCGGGTGTAGCGCCTGGCATTTTTTGTTTTGTTTTTGAGCTTACAGTATGAATTTTGATGCCGTTTCAGCTGAAAATCACGGAGCTAAAGATAAGAGGTGACGTACGAAGAGTTGTCGCGATCAAAATGAAGAAACTGCGTCGCGTTCAAATAATTTCTAATCGACTCCTTTGCACGCGATCCTGCGATCGCACGACCTCCAGGATCGATGGAATTTGAAGCGGGGAGGCGATCGCCCGTGTATACGCCTCGAAGGGTATTATGGTCGAGTGATTGAGTTCTAACAGGATTAAGTGCCGCCACAATAGAGGGTTGAATTATCAATATCGCTACGTGGCACGTAGCCGGTCGAGGGCGCCGATTCGCGAGGAACTCGGTCGGAATTCCGAGCCAATTTACGGGGGACGAATTATATCGGGACTTGTCCGATCCGGGGTGAGAGCGATCCAGCGACGTTATGTAGTCTTGCACATGCGAACTTTCGTCGTTACCGTCAATGTGTCACGACCGTCACGAGACGCGACGGACAGTGTTAACGATGTTATCGTAATAAATACTACACGACCGCAGAACTCGGGGATGCAGTGCGTTAATGAAACGTTTCGGCCGACACGCATACGGGGACTTGACGTGTGGGTCAACAGCGGGTTTTACGTTTAACGCCTCGACGTCTTTAATGGCTATTAGGTTGATCGCGTTTACGTCAATCGGCTCTCATGATACTTAATATTCCGCCGTAATTCATCGAAGCTCGTCAAGGGTATCGAGTTGCCGAAACAATCGTCTTCGCGCGATGTATTCTCCACGTGGTAGCCGGAAAATTGCATTAAGCTTTGATCAAAGCTCATTCTCGCGCCCTCATAGCCGCTGGAAGATACGCGCGCGATATCAAAGAAGAAATTTTTCGCTATTTTCCCATGGATGAAAATTATCGAGTTTATCGTAATGAGTGCTTTGACACATGCGAGCACATTGAGGACGACCCGCCCTGCCAATCCCGTTATCGTAACGAACCCTTGACGAAAGCGCGGGGATTTAATAGGGTTCGAGACTAATGCAACGGCCCGACAATACGGTCGGGAAATTTTGTTTGGGTCAACAACGCGTTACGCCGTATTTACGCGGCATTAATGGCTATTAGACCGATCGGGCCGCAACGATCGATCGGCCGATGAAAAGGATATTTAATATTCCGGCCATAATCTGGCCGCGCGCAGCATGAAGCGTATTATTATTCGACTTAAAATAATCTTCTGTGAACGATTTTTCAGGGAATTACGTCCCCCCCCCCTGTTTGAACTTTGTTTAAAATGTCACGTTAAAATAACAATGCGAGATTGCCGCAAAGCAAACTAGCGATTAGCAGGAATAATCGTTACATTGTGATGGAAAAAAAAAAATATCTCGGGCGCGGAGAAAGACACGCGAGGATTGAAATTTGCGTAAATCCGAGGGCGATGTTGCGTTTCGATGAAGAGGTGGCGGTGGTGCAGAAAGGAGGCCGGGGAGGGTGTGGGCCGTACTGCCAAAACCTGCGACCTAGATACCGATCGACCCACCGACACACATTAGAGGAGCCGAGGGGCGAGAGAGGTCGGGAGGAGAAAGAGAGGGAAGGGATCGCGAAGGAGTGAAAGGGAGAGAATGACTGGGTGCAGAAATGCGGCAAAAAGGCGAAGAGGGAAAGAAAGATGCATCGCGGAAACCAAGGGAGTAAAGATTCATTTCTGTGGCGCGTAGCACATCTTCCTTTAGAACACCCCCCCCCCTCCTTCCTCGCACCTTCTCTCTCTCTCTCTCTCGATAATGTGCACTCGATGCGGCTAGTGCGTCCAATGCGAAGATGCGGACGCGTGTTATCAGGTCGACTTATAATACTTTCGTGGAGCAGCGATGCATTCTACTTTACAGCGCGGAGCAGGCAAAGTGCACTTAAACACCCCGTTGTATTCGCGGACAGCTTTCTCTCCCTTTTTTCCCGCATCTTACGCGGTGCTTCAAACCATCTCGAGAACGCTGGATGACTTCGTGACGCAAAAATATTCTTTTTTTTTTTTTCAAATTAATCAATACTTAGGTCTTTAAGCTGCTCAATTGTCAAACCTTCCTATAATCGTGCATGTAAATAACAAATTATTTGAAGTAATTTATTCTTAAATCGTCTACGAAAAAAATCAAAAGAACGAAGAGGATTCTTTTATTTTTTCACCGAAGTGATCTTATCACGAGTTTCTGATGTTTTTCTAGATTGTCGAAAGTTACATTCAAACGTGCTACAGTAGGAAATACGATTGTCCGTTACGGTGATGACGTTGATAGCGGCGATACGGTCTCGAATCAGTCGTCGTTGCGGTAAACTTAACCCGTACAAGTTTGTGGGACAATCCGTTTATGCATATTACCCTTCTAAAGATGGCACTGGGATTATAGGACTTCGTGTCTCTCATAAAATTTAACGTCATTACGCCAAAGTTCAAGATTACGTGCTTCCCTGTACCGGACTGCGGTGTCGTTGCTCACGCAATCGCGATATCGATTATTATTTTTCCAATACTTCCGCATTTTTTTGCAGTCTTAACGCGCTGAAAGCATTACAATGGAAATACAGCCGAGCTACGAACAGATACCGAGATGGAACTGAAGTATATTTATATAGAGGTACGACATTTAGATCGTGAAACTTGGATGGATGAAACCATTGCAAATTTTTTAAGTACAAACGAGAATACAGATATATAGTAGTGCCACTTGAGTTTTATAAAGAAATTAAGAATACTACTTTAATTTCTCGATTTCTTTTTTTTTAGAAAAATTCGACCATTGCAAAAATGACGGATAAGTCAGATGAATCTTCGTGTAGGTACGAAAAAAGCGACGAGGCAAGAGTCAGTCGGCGAAAAGAAGCGCGGGATATAGCGCACCTCGGGGCAGGAAGATCGAAGACTTTTCTCCTTCTCGGAGAGAGGAATAAAAGCTTGTTTTTCGAACATATTTATCAACGTCCGCGAGAAGGCAACCGCTCGCTCGCTCGCATGACGGAGTGGCCGTGGCGAAATCCACGTTAAGAAGAGAATGACACGTTTTGCCGTCGTTATCGAGAGACGGAAGAGGAGCACCGTCGAGCTCGGCGTGACGATCGTTAAAAGTGTATACCCCTCGTCGCGGAAAACGCGCTGATCTTCCTCGAGGCGTGGATAATGTACGAGAGGGATACTTGGGCGCGAGTCATCGCCTCGTAAACCGACCCGTTTAATTAGCGTCATAATTTCGCTCGTGGATTGTGTACGCCCGGGCCGTTTGTAAAATATCACTGGGAGCGCCGCGCAGCGCCGCTTGGCTGTCGGCCAGAGAGGAATAATGTAACGGAGAAGCGGATACCTGAGTGAAAGAAGTATCGGAACGCGCGCGCGGACATAGTCGAAAGAGACGAAAGAGACACGCGAGCAATAATCTCGTTGATTTGCTCTCAACAGCGTCGAAACATCGTCAGGTTTATTTAAGTGGAGCGTCGAACTCGAATTCATCTATGCTCGGCGTTCGTTCGAAAATCTAAAAAGGAAGCCTGAAATAAATTTCCTCGGAGCGCGCCGAAAGGACACTCGGTCGGCGCAGCGGCGCGCAGGATTAAGGACGAAACGTGAATGCATCGGAGCGGAGAGGAAACAGCCAGCCAGCCAGCCAGTCTTCCCCGTCGGGTCCACGTTGGCGTGGATGTGATGCATGCAGTTTACACGAGACTATATTTATGCTTATGAGCAAGTTTCCATAAAGGTAGAAGGAAATTCTCTCGGCTTGCGCTGCGGATTAGGAGCAGAAACGCGAGCGCAAGCGATCTCGCAGCGGGAAGAGAATTCGCTCCGCGGCCGAATGGAATGCATCGCTTTATCAAAGCGTTGCGTAAATCGAAAGAAGAGCGATACCGCTTATCGCCTTTAATTAAGATTGATGGCCCGTACGTGCGATAAAGGGAGAAAGCCGCGCCGGCGACGCGTCCGTCATTTTCTAATCGAGAAGTTATTATAGATAAATAAGCGTGAGTAAACGCATGCATGCATCTCTCGGCAGAAGACGCTCGCTCGCCTAAAATCCTTCATCATCGTCGGGCGCCATCCGGTAGCGGGGTTGGCGAAAGCGGCCGAATGACAATCAATAATAATCGACGTCGCGTCGCGTCGCGTTGGCGAAGCGCGGAAGAAAAGCCCGGGGAAAGTTCGATCTTTTTCTCGTTCGCTCACTCGGGGAAAATCTATCGGTCTTTAGGCTAACGCGATTCGACTCCCGAGACGAGATTGCAGTCGGAGTAACCGGGTTAAACGATGGACTGATGGAGAGGGAAGGAGAAGGGGGGGATGCAAGAAAAACTGAATGTCCGCGAAATTTTACGCGATCTTGCATCTCGCAACACTCGCACTTTTCTCTCGAGTAGCACGTGGGAACAAACGAAGGGCCTGGAGCCTGGCGATGGCAACTTTCGAGTTCGGAAGGCTGTCGAGTGGCACGAAAGAGTGGCTCTGAAAGAGTGCACCGAGCGTACACCGAGAGAGAGAGAGAGAGAGAGAGAGAGAGAGAGAGAGAGAGAGAGAGAGAAAGAGAGAGAGAGAGAAAGACCGGAAGTTTCTGTAAATTATATACACCGAACCATTCTGCGAACTTAATCAAACTTTCCCCTCCGGAGGATTAACCGGATTAAAACTCTAAACGTCGCCGGCACACTCGCCCAGCCCCGCTCGTTATCGTTTTCGCGACGACGACGACGACGACGACAACGCGAAAACGAGCAAGTTCCCGGGATCGTTTCTGGTCCAATTAAATTTAGACAATGTCCAGATTACCGCGGCTCGCGGCCGCTCGTTACTGAGGAAGGAAGAAAAGGAAAACGCGCTCGGTCCCCTGTTACGAGCAGTAAATTTTTTAACGCCCGGAATTCGGGAAAATTACGTCCTCGTAATACCCGCGAATAATATATTTTAATAAAACACCTTGTTGCAATAAAGAAAATTTGCCTTGATTTATCGCCTTAATTCGTTTACTCTCGTTTATTGTAACGCAAGAGAGGGTCACTCTCAAAGGAATAACGACGCGGCATTCGTGTAAGCTACTTCGTATTAAAATATCTGTTAGCCTGCCCTTATCATATTCATTTCTGCATCAAAGAGACGTCGAGAGTATTCCTTCGGCGTTCTCTCTGAAAATCACGTCCGCGCGCAGCCGGCGCATAAAGTAAGAAGGGGACGGACTCCCCGAGGCGGATTGTTATCGTCTCCTTGTTCGTGGAGAGAGCTTAGACTAAGACCCTTCGAAAAAGTTGGCGAGGAAGATCGAGCTGCGAGGGCGGTGCGATATAGCCTCGCTGAATGCGTTGCGGATGCATGGTGATGCGGTCATACCGAAGCTGTGAAGCAACGAGATTCGCGCGAAGGTAGGAAGGGTTCTGCGGTCCAGCGACGAGCGCGAGCAAAGCCGGGGGACGTGATTTATGAAACGATTTCCCATCTCCGAGAAAGAGCCCGACGTGGTTCACGTCTTAAACTCTCATCCGAGCTCGTTCAACGCCGTTCCCTCAACGACGTGCATGCCCTTTTCAAACTCCGTCGCGAATGTTCGCCCCGTAAACCGTGAACTCGCCGACGATCATCGCAGATCTGAGCTCCTCGAGACTCGCTGAGGTATATAAGACGCGCGTACCGGGAATGTCATTCTCCGAGCAACTCCAGAACGTTTTTTTTTCTCCTTTTTTTCTATAGATCAATTTCACATTATATTTCCCCGGCGTCTCTCCTCCTCTCACGCGCACGTGCACGTCAATTTCATGCGATCGCGAGATTGTCGTTGAAAAATCTGCTATTATACATATACTGACAACCCGGATATGTCTCTGACAACTAAATGGCTAATGCCTCTCGCGATACGATCGACGATCCGCATTGTTACGACATTAATGCACGCGCGCGCGCGCGCTTGGGAACAAGCTGTACAACGTGAATGGCCGCGTATAGAAATAACTCTTCCGCAGATCTTCATTGTGCGGTAACGAGACGTCTCTCCGAGGGGGAAGATGGAGAGAAATACAGTCGTAAAACGGAGGTACTTGTACCTTACTAGGATCCAAGTGGCGTCGAGCAGGTGGTAAGACATGATATTGCCGTACGCTCGGCCCTCGGGCCGGTAGTTAGTTAATCGTATGCGGTAATCGAATACACCACTAATATATAAAGCACTTAGAGCATTGTATTAGAACTTATCCGATAACCCCCGAGGATTACTCGACCGCCCCGGCTGTTGCACGCATAATTTATGCCAATTAATTTAACATCTGCGCACATTCTTCACAGAAAAGTCTATTTTCAATGCAGGTTAACTTTGATATCGATTTAATTTTTCATCTTCTTCTGGTTCTAAGAAAAAAGAAAATCAGTCGAGAAATTAAAATTAATTTACATTAGCGGAAATGAACAGTAAATCGGTTTAGTTTAATCATCCGCAGATAGTCGATTTAAATGATTTTTCTCGCTTTGCTGATTCTGCCTCAAATTCAAGCACGCATTAAAAAGAAAAGATTTTGTCAATCGTAAAATCGTATTTCTGAATGTTAATAGTGTGCCAGATTTTTGTCAGATTTTTCAGAGCGCAGAAACCCTTTGAAAAACACGATCGTTTACCAGTGACCCAGGTAGTTTGATTACGCAGTGAAAAACAGAGTGGTCCGCGGAAGGTTAATATAAGTGAATGAAATTTTTTTCAATTCTATTTCTAGTATTTGTATCCGCGGCACAAAGTAAATATAACGTTCATTTTATCGAAAGCGTACAATGACGGTTCTCGTTCCGCTCGTTAAATTGCAACAGAAATCGAATTCGCTTCAGAAACGTCGAATCCACAAAACTGTCGAACCTATATACACACAGGCGGCGCGCGTCGCGCTCCTGTTTTGCATTTTCAATGGAACGACTCGTCGTTTTCCCGGCAACGAGGGACGCATATCGCGCAACGGATGTTTTCCAGCGGTGGCGCGGAGCGATGCATTCTCGAAACAGGTTAAAGTCAACGACGAAAAATGGAATCGAACGCGTTAGCCCTCTGCTGGACCGTCGAATACCGGTGCCCGATACTATCGAGAAACGCGAGTTGCAAGCTCGTTGCTAGAACGGGTCGTGATACACTTTTCACGTTACAACGTGTGCTCGCCACCGTTGCCATTGTCGCGAGCTTGTTTCCGGAAGGAAATTAAATGTATGGAGGAAGAAAAGCGAGTTCAACGAGATCCCGACACAATTCCAACGAAGAGAGAAACGCGGAAGAGTCGATATCTCGCTTTATAAGCTCGCCCTCGGTAGCTTTACAATTATTTTATTTCTCACCTTTCTGGGGCACCCCTTTCTGGGGCACCCTTCTGGGTCGCAAAAATGAACCAACTGACCGCGGCGATAAATTGTCAGAGACGCCGACGACGTGTAGAGAGATGTTTCGTGACTGCAGTTAACGATTTGAGGGGGAGTCAGAGTCGTTCGGGGAAGGCTGAAGAGGGCTGTAGTCCGCCGTGCGATTTCATTGAGCTTCCGGTTGTAAAATGACTGGCGAGCCGATCGATCGGCGACGGGGTGTCTCAAGTGACCCGAATATAACCTGCCGATTGAATTTGGCCGTCATTATTTATTTAGGTGGGTCCCATCGGCCGAGCAATCTCGAGACACTCGAGGGGTAGGACGACGAAAGGAGGAGGACGGTACACGTCGGGATCGAGCTGAGATACGGGCGAGCCAATGATCGATTTTAATTTCCGTCTGTTGGAGGAAATAAATTGCGCCCGTCCGTGTGTAGAGAGATAAATCGAGTCGGTGCCTTCGCGCGCGTGTGTGCATACGTGCCATTCTGCACTGTCACGCTAAATGCACAAAGTGGCGGGTACGTGAATGGTCAAATTACTCGAACGGCACGCGTTAGAACGACTCGCAGGCTCGGAAGCTGGATGAACATGTCGTTGACTGTTAGTCCGCGAAAATATCGGCGATGGTATCTGCGAAATTTACTCGCGATAAGTGAACGGTATCAACGTTTTAATGAACGGTGCTTTCTTCGTGCAGTAATTGCTTTAACATCTTAGTTAATACATAACCCTTATTATATTACTTTTTTTTTCAGATATTTTTCCACATTGATTATGTTATGTTGTCACATAGTAAGTTGGAAAAATATTTAAAAAAAAAAATAAATGATGAAATTATGCGTAGTATTTTCGCTCGCAGAGCGTCAATGTTTTTTCACGATTCAAAATCGATTGCCACCGATGTTGCAAATGGATACGTTATTAGATTTATTTGAAACGCAACAATGCGATTTATTCGTTCGCTGATTGGCTTTACCGTCGTATAACGAGATTATTTCCGACGAAGACTTCTCTCGCAACGGCCTGATATTTTGCAGAGAGAGAGAGAGAGAGAGAGAGAGAGGGATTGGAACATTTCCACTCGAAAAGGGGCGCGGACGTTTGTTCTAAAGCGAAATCAGGACGGACGATCAGAATGGAGTCATCAGTGAAGGGTGGCCGGGAACGCGAAGGGTACTTTATCACGTGGAACAAGCGCCGACGATCAGTGTAATTTTTAATTTAATCTCAACAGCGCACACAAAAAGCGGGATTGCTTCTGCGATATACGTTTTATTGATCTACAACTGAATATTGCTTCGAGACTTATGAAAATACGCAATACGCGTGCGATATCTTCGATATTTTTCCGATCCCAAATTGAATATTTTCTCATTATTTGCGAGCAAACGCCAGATAACATAATAATAAACGCGCTAACTAAAATTTCCGTGAGAATAAAAGAAAGGAATAAAAATTAGTCGTGATATTAGAGTTTTCATTTCCATCTTCTCTACTTCTCTATTGTAAAAAATATTATATAAAAGTTTCATCGCGTTCGTACTTTTATTTCCCGCATTTTTCAAATAGTATTTATCAAGCGTATCCTGTAATTTTATCGAGGACTGCAATCTCTCTTCTATTTCAATACAACGTAAACGGTTTTTTTTAATTTTTTTTTCTTTTTTCGAAAAAAGTCGCAGCGCGACGATTGAAGCGGTCACGAGGGAGATTGATGAGAGCGAAGATGAAAGGACGAGAAGGAGAGGATGGACAAAGGAGGGAACGGACAAAGAGGAACGACTGAAATAAAAGAAGAAGCTGTCGAGTAGAACACCGCGGATGTGACCGAATTAATTATCGGTTTTTGCCGCGACCTCGCCCACTCCGCATTTTTTTTTTGTCGGCGAGCGCATTTGTATCTCTTCTCCGCCTCCTCCCTTCCTTCACCGTCTTTCGCAGCGAACGCACGAGTCGCGTTTAACCCAGAAAGGCTACATGCCGAACGAAGTGCTCGGTGCAACGATCCTCTTCCCTCACCCGACGCGCATTTCTCATTCTACTACCGCCGTTTTTCGCGCTTCGATTTTTCCCGTTTTCCTTCCAGCTTCGTTCGAAATACGACAGCCTCTTCTTCGCCCGCGCCTCAGTAGATACCTTCGTCTTCCAGAGGCTAGCGATTAGTCCTTGACAATATCATACTTAACATATTTTTAGCGAACGTTTACACGGTTACTCCGAGCGAAAGGAAAAGGAGAATAATATTTCAACGTCGTGGATTTTTTTTCATGCGCGTATGAAATCGTGCATGTGCACTCGATCCAAGGGCGTCTCCTTGAATGAGGAGAGCGGTCACTTTATCAAAAATAATGAAGCAATTAAGGATTAGTCATAAGTCAGTCGTCACCACGAGCGACTGTCCCAGGAGGAGGAATCGTTCTTTTTTCCTTCTTTTTTTCCACGGAGCGTGTTTTACACGGGACCTGCATCGCCGATAAATGCCAGCGCGGTCGATCATTACGCGCCGCTGCTTTCGCCCACGGCGTTAATTCACTTGAGCGCATGGTTCTCGATTTTCCATCTTTGAAAATGCGTCGGTCGAACAACCAACGTCCGGACGGCGCTACCTCACTCAATTTAGTACCGCCACGGACGAAAATATTTTTGCCTGTCGCCGCGAGCAGCACGAAAAGTGTGAACCGTTTCAACAACTAAATTAGAACGCGCGCACCTTCGAGGTAGCCAGCAGCTCCGTTTGAACTTTCGAAAGAAACTTCGATTTGTTTTAAAACCTACGCATCCAGAATTTAACTGAAAGAATTAAATATTCGGAAATCTAATTAAATAAATTGTCGCACAAACGAGATTGTTTTAATTATTCGATATATTTATAGCTTAATTATATATAAAAAAAATTAATTGTTTCATTAATCTGTCACCTTGGCAATATATTTCGTTCTTGAATTGCGGAGAGACCATGGCGAGAAATAGCGCGGCGGAAGCATCAGAAATCGTAAATCACTCGCAAAAACGGGTAGCTCATTAATAAAAGACGCTTATACCACCGGGGTGAGGAAGTGACGTGATAGCTACTGTGGTAGCAACCCGAAACTGGCAAGGTGTCAAGTCACGAACAATACATCTAGAAATTCCGACACGTTCTTCATTCAAGCTAATCAAAGGGGACTCGCTCGTCTTGTCTGAAAAATGTCGTGATCCCGTCGTCGAAGCACTGCTTCGCCTGTCGCCTGTCGTCCGTCAGCAGTCGCAAATCCGAACACGAAATCGCGATTAAGCCGACAAATGACGAAGACCCGCGATCGGAATGCGTGAATAAATTAGATTTCGTTCATTGAGCGAACGTTTATCGAGCAAAGCGTTACGGTACTGCAATCCAGCATTTGTTTTAATTCTTTTTTTTAAATAAATCAATAAAAGGAGGCTAATGAGAGTCAAACGCTGTTGTTGGTGCGTGTCGATTGTCGGTAATTCCGTGTTTTATTAATCAGCTACCAAAGGTCCTCTTTTATTGATTTATTTAATCTCGCGAGTCCTTCTAATTATTGTATAGTTTCTTTTTAATTGTCTATTTTAAAAAATACTCGTTCGACGCGCGTAATTTTGTTGTTTTTTTTTTCGAGCATTGTGCTAGTTTCAATCAAGCGGTCGACAACTCGACAGCCTTTGTAGCGCAAAAAAAAAATCATTAGTCTCGCGAATAATAATGGAAACTTGGAACTAATCGAAACTTGGAATAATTAGCGGCGCCCGCCGCTGTAATATTGTCCAGCCGAGATCAAAGTCCCCCCCCTTACTTCCTTTAATGTGCCGTAGCTTACGGCTATAATCGCACTGTGTGTGCGCGCATATGCATATAACAGTGCCAGCGTGCATACCGAAGCGGGCGCGTATGTTATCCATCCGTAATAGCGGGTTGCGAGCCAGACCGAGAGCTTTGTGGCCAAACAGGAAACAGGCCACACCGCGCTGAATACTCCGTATGAATCTCCTCGTGCCTCTCTTCCTCCCTCGCGCTCTATTCATTTCTCCTCTCGTATCACTCTAATAACTCGAGTATAAAACGCTCGGGCGATCGAGACTGAACGTGGTCCTGTCGACGTGCGGCGCGCTTTTTTTCCCAATCTAGCGGGACAAACGCGGTGTTCCACGCGGGGAAAAAAGATTATTTGCTGACACAGCAAACATTTAGTTAACGCGGGACAATAAAGAAATAAAATATAAGTGTTAAATTAATCGAGAGACCGCAACAGACCGATGTTAACTTAATAAGAGTGCAACAGACACGATGGCAGTAATTAATACCCGCCGCAAATCCGTGGGCGGTGTATCTATTCCAAGGCCGAGATGTGAAAATCGTGATTGCTGATCTTTCGAATCAAGTTCGCTTTAATTTTTCGCCTTCTTGCACATTTCTATGCGCGTGCAATCAATTATGCGTAACGATAATGCGTCTAAATTCCAAGTAACGTCACAGAACAACGAATCCCAACAAAATATCTCGTTCTAAATAAAAAAAAGGAAGAGTGTGTTTTCTAAACACAATTGTATTGGACAAGATGAATGATTAGTTTGACCGTTTGAATTGAATGGTTTCCGAGTTTGGATAGGACGTTATTATTTGCGCTAACATTGTGCGAGAATTCGAAACTGTCCCTTTGCCGTGGTTTTCATAAGGGTGGCGAGCTAACGCTTAAGTGAATCTCCCTCAAGTGCGACGACAATCCTCTGGTCCCAGCTTGGCGAACCGATCTTTCGTGATTGCATCGGGGCGAACATCGGTGAGACGGCTTTAGTTTCCGCTCAATGCGAACGTCGACTCGGCTGCTCGCTAACCAGCAGAACGTTTTAAGGGATTTCCCGTATTTACCCGTTAAGTTACTATGACGCGAGAGAGGTATGGAACGCAACGCGCGCGCTATCGGTCTCGGTTACGCTAAGCTGTTTGCATCTACTTGATTGGATCTGCGTCTGCACTTCCAAATTCAGTTAGGTTAATTATCTACGTTACACCGTCAGTCGGGAATGGAGCGTCATATATACGGTCAGAGTGGAAACCACGATCCCCGAGATAACACATTTTCGAAAAGTTACGAGAGTAAATGGAAAACCGTCGAACGGCACTCTCTGCGTATAGGAAGAAAAAGACAAAAAAAAAGAGATCTGGGGATCCCTCTCTTCTTCGAAAACATCGTGCCACCTGTGCAATAAAGATGCCAAGTTCGTTTATAACTTCGGGCATCAAACGCGATCATAAATATCGAGCTAATGCGATAATTGCGACACGCAGGTAGACAAAAGGGGATCTAAGCTCCATCTTGATTGGTCAATTTGTCCAAATAGGTGCTTTCCCCGGACGTGGGCTTCTTATTTTCACACGAAATCGCCCTGGAGCGGAGGGGGGTGGGCTACGGGAACAGCGGCAATTAGAATTGTCGGACCTTTTTCGTAGAAAGCCGGCTCTCGCTCTCGCGTCTCTCGGATGTGCATCCCACCGCCCACGGCGCGGTATGATTGAACGCCGGTCCATTTAGGGGATTTAGAAATCGGACCGTTACGGCGGCGCTCTCGAGAAAGGGAAGAACCTGTTTCCTCCGCCCGTGGTGTTTTATTGAACTTGATATTAATGCCGCAAGTATCATTCGAGATTAGGCGAGATTATGTAAAGTAACACGAATTATTGTACCTCTTTGTAGATCGACGTACGTGAGAAACTTTTAGTAATATTTTATACCAAAGTTTATGAAGTGGCACGTGTATCGCTAGATGAACCCGAATGGTCTAAATCACTGTGGACTTTATATTACACGAAAATAACGGTTTTGTTAAATAATTATGTAGAACGCTCGAGCTGGTGGTCGCTAGGAATTTTTTCTAGCGTCACGTTTTGAGCGTTCTACTTTATTATTTTAATGGTCTAACAAAATTACTTTCAGATTTGTATCTAGCTGAATTTTTAAGCACTTTAAAAAAAAAAAAAAAACCGTTTTTCTGTATAGCGATGAATATATAATGTTAATGCTGCAATGCAGTATTTATTTCAACGATGCGACTTCTGGTACGAATTAGAGTGAAAGACGTTGCTTCGCGTGCAAGCCACAGTGATGCAGAGACGTGGAAGTCGGTCGAATCGATGGTGACTGCCTCGCTCGTTTCGATGACGAAGCATCAGCCGCACTTAACCTAATGAAAAATTTTGCAGAGTAATCTAGCAAATATCGTGGTGTATAATATAATATCGTGGAGGCACGCAGTGAAAACGTGATTTGAGGACGGTCCGAGAATCGTTTCTCTCTCTTTGGGGGTCCCCCCTCTCCCCGTGTTTTCCTAAACTCCTTCGAAGTGCCAGCGAAATGACAGATTTAGCACTCGTATATTGTGAGATATCTTTGATATTTATTTAGTTGCGTCGCGGGAACCTAAGAGCTAATAAATTCAACGGAAAACTGGCGCAAGCTTATTTCGACCCTCCAGATAAGATAATAATTCAAAACGAAAGAAATATAAACGTGAGAACGTGAGAGAGAGAGAGGGAAAAAGAGGGGAGAGAAGAAAGAGGAAAAGAACGGAGAAAGGAAAGCACATTTTCGGCTGAGATATGCATATTACTGTGACACGAAAGATGAAGCCAAAGGAGATTGAAGGAGATTTCTTGGATTTCCTTAAGCGCCTTATATCTTCGTCCATTTCTTATCCAGGGTGCGTTCCTCTCAGTGCCAATTGTCACTTGATATATTCAAGCGAAGAGGCAGGGAGTTCAGCGAACATCGGCCAGAACGGAATACCCATTCATAGAACTGGTAGTGGAATGCGAGACGCGTTTAAAACAGTCGAACAATACCCACTAAGATACAAAAGAATATATCTCTTTAAGAATGTGTAACGTGTCGCATCTCGAAACATTATCAAAGTAAAACTTTCATAAATTGTTCTATTATTACGTTCGAATAAAATCTGTACAAAATTTGAGCACAATTATCTTATTGGTTAGGTTAAAAGTTATTTAATTTTTTCTTTACTCTTATATGTGATCGCGTTTTGTAATACTTGTTTTTGTAAATTTGACGAAGAAGTAGCACGAGTTGAATCGATTCTTTATATACAGATTAATAAAACTCTAATAAATATTCGTGTAAAAGTTCATTGAATCCACTTACCCATTTAAAAGTTCTTTATCATGAACTGCAGCAAAATATGGTCATTTTTATTGCATAAGTCAGATTTTTGTTTTTTTTTGCAACTTAGAATTAAAATTTGGAAATTTACAGCCAAAATATTTCATCATTAATCAGGAAAAAATAAATAAATCTAAGAAGTATGCAATTTTTAAATTTCCTGGCAAAAATATCCTTGATGTACATATTGTTACTTATTAAAAAACAAAATTCGACAATTAATATGTCCAACGAAAATTTTGATAACTCTAGTGCGCGATGCAGAATAATTAGACACATGAATAAAGGGACAGGGGATGCCGAGAAACTACGATTCGACGAGTAAAACGTAGCTTCCATGTGCGTGGCCGATGTGCGGTTTCTGTCAATGCGAGTGGATAATTTTCTCGTTTCGCCATAGCAAGACAGGAAATCGGCAGGAGAAGCGAGCAGGGCGTGCAGGCAGGCAAACAGGCAGGGTGGTCCAGACTCAGATTATTGTGGGCGCCGCGTCTGGAAAGAAGACAAAGCGGCGGGGCCCCTTTTCTTTTTGAACAAACTGTGGCCTCCGAGCGCTCGCGCACGCTCCTTTGCGATCACGTGGCAGAACTATCCTTTCCTCTATTAGAAACAAATACGTTTATGTCCCCTGTGTAACGACATTTTTATTTCGCGTTCGACATTAGACAGACGTGACCGGGCTTATCGTGCTCGAGGACCTGTTTCCCCGAAATTCACGACTCTGGTTGCACTCTCCGAGGTCCCCGCGCGGCCCCCGTACCACGTCTTGGCACGAATAACTCGCGCACGAGTTTGACACAATAATAGTTAAGCGTGAGAAATAGACAGTCTCGAACCACATGTGCTCCTTCTCTCCCTCTGTCTCTCTTTCATTCCCTTTTAAGTATCGATTACTCAAAAGGTTCTCCATTTCCGAATGTGTCTTTCGCAAAAAATTCGAGTCTTCTCGCAAATATTAAAAATGTATTCGCCACTTGACAAAACCAGCACTAGCCTAAATAGCAAGAATATCTTCTGGTGTAATAAACATTTCACTGTTACATAACGTCCCGTTAGCTGCCGCAACCTCCGATGGGGAGGATCATGCGCTTACGTTTCCAGATTGGCTTTAAATACTCAGAGATTCATAGATGCACGGTCGTTCGACTGCCAACATGCAAATGAAGACTGCCGATTGCGCACGAACATGATTATATTGGCGATTATGCTCGATCCGACTGCTTATCGACGGGTTAAATGTGTCACGCAGGATCCGACGTTGCATTCACGATTTGATGTGACCGCGAGAGGGATCATTGGGGATGCAGATTGGATCAGCGGCCACCAGAAGTAAACGCGGAATGGCGCTAAAATTTATACTACGCTCGCTGAATATTTATCAGGCGCATTTAATAAACGTAACGTTCGGGAACCGTCGGGAAAGTGGCGCGCTTAACGGCGGGACAAAAGGAACTTCGCGGAGAATCGCTGACTTAATTGGCGGCATTTAGCATAATGGCCACGGCGGGGCCGGACCCCCGTAGTTGAACGGGTCTTCATTCCCGGCATTGCCGTTGTAACCAATTATTGTGCGCACGTCCGACAGTGGGCCGCACTACAATATTAACGGCCGGACACGGGCGATAGGCACGGTGCGAAATATCGCGTAAAAGTTTCGACCTGCACGTTCCCACCTCTCTCTCTCTCTCTCTCTCTCTCTCTCTCTCTCTTTTTCGGTCTCGCACTTTACATCCTCGTCCGCTATTTCGGTTGGAAATAAACGCAGTCGTTCGTCCGTTGCATTATTTTTGGAACCGCGGAATCCCTTTCACTCCTTTCTTCTCCCCCCTTTCTCCTGCGGTGCAAGGTGCATACAGTGCAGTATAAAAATTCATGATAATGTAAATTGAGTAAAAAATATTAATTTTCAATTTTTGATTCCTCGGTAGCACCGATAAACACGCGAGACACGGGAAGAAAAATTTATAAAGCGATAATGCTGCGAGGAGGGAGAGAAAGAAGGAGACGTGCCGCGCGATTATGATCGACCTCCCAAGTGTTTCCGAATAATGTGGCATAAAAAACGGAAAAGACGAGAGGCCCGATCCTCGTCAAAGTCACGCACGGACTTAAAGCGGGAGTTAATGGAAACGTTAACGTCGACACGAAATGCTATCTTCTTCCGAAAGGAGTTCCAGGCGTGATCTCTTTCTTTTTTCGTACGTACAAATTACACGGATGCTACTCCGCGGCGGGAACACGGTATCCCGCAGTCGGCTGTGCCATATGCAGAAAATTCTGTAATAATTGCCTCGGCAGGCGTAAGATTTCACGTTTAAGTCTTCCCGATAATCTGAAACATTTCCCGAGATGTATCTACGACGTGTTTTATCGACATTTTAACACTGTATTCAAAAAAAATTATTTTGAAAAATGCGAAAATGAGACAACAAGCAAGATTTATCGTACCATATAATACATGTATCATTAATATAGAAATATACGTAAATCATTTAGTCATCAAAATGTAATTTGCGGTATTTTCGGCATTAATTGCACAAAACTACGATTCGCTCGAAATGTGCGATGTCCCGTAAATTATAGCAGCGAACGAATTCTGAATGACGGCGGATATTAATAAATTACCGATGTGTACGGACGCCGAATTTATTCTACATGTAATTTACAGACATTAAAATACCGAGTTAATTACAACTGCGCAGTGATATATCGCTTCGTGCTCTTGAGCTGAAAAAAGCTGTGTTTAAATTGCATTTTAATCAACGAAAGGCTCAAAGCGCGACACACACGAGGCATATTGTACGGAGATTGTAGAACGTTAATATATTATTACGCGATTTAATCGAACGGTTGGGATTTAACGATATCCATTCTTTCGGAGCACATTCAAATCGACGAGTCTCTCATCAAAACTGATACCGTTCTCTTTCAGTCACTCTGTATTTATGGGATTTCATTGAAAAATAACTCGCGCGCGACAGCGGCGGAGTTTATTCACCGATTTCGCGGGGCCCTTCAAAACAATTCTGCTCCAATATCATCGATAAAAATTCGCGCGAGAAGCTCATCAGTTTTGTGTGTACACTTTTGAAAATACGTGCCGGATCATCACGGACACGATCGCGTCGCACGATATGCAGCACGTATTCACTTCGCTCGACATGCATAGGCGATTCATTGTTCCCGTTTAATTGGTTTTCGCTTGCAATCCCTACAAAAATCGCCGCGCGTGTCGGTCGCGATTGACTCCGAAAAAAAATTCGCTCTCCCTCCGGGGTGAGCTCGATCTCTTGTTGGAGATCCGAGCGACCATAGCTGCGAACATGAGCTTTCCGAGTTTTCGCGAGATTGCATTTCGCGAACATCGCGGCGCGATGGAATATGGAGAAATGCCACGTATGGGCGTCAACCGTCGCGTCTCCTTCTCGTAGAGATCATTTCACCCTCGACGTTATACGTTGTGCGTCGATACAAAAAACGGAGCACGAGATGGTCCGACTTGATCTTACGACGCCTGGATATTCTCAGCATTTCGATGGGACAGGACTTCACAAATAATCCCGTCTGTGTCGCGCCACGATGCAGACGTGATGTAAAAAGCAATTGTCTCGAGTGAGCGAATGAGGGAGAGAGATAGAGAATCCGTATTTTTTATAAATTACATGCACATACGTATTCATATACATTTTAATTATGTAATAAATTACATATATATTTATTTGTATATATATTATTTTTTATGGACACGTATTTTTCATACGTTGATTTCAAGCAGCGTATACATTAAATATTAAATAATTTATGAAATACAAAGAGAGAAATAAATGACTAAATTTTAATAAATATTTGTTTGAATAATTGTAATGTAATATTTATTCATGGTACATAAATATTTACTCAATAAACAAATGATAGTTAAATTAATGGTTCTTATGCTAAAAAAATATTTATCTACATTTAGTAAAAATTTCATTGTAACTATTCAAGCGGATATTTATTAAAATTTAGTAATTTTTTCTCTCAGTGTTGAACTTCAAGCAGCGTACGTTTTCATTGCGTTTACGAAATGTTTCAAGGTATGAGGCAAATTAAGTATCAACTATTCCGAAATTGAGTGAATTTTGCAAGGCGACCCTCCCTTTGTCGAAATGAGAGTCTTTCATTAAGGACGAGTTATTCTGTAGCTTTGTTTCGCCGTCGACGAATTCGCGAATTCCAAGTGCTCTCTCGGAACGGGTGTCATTTGCCCTGGCGCGCCTTTCGAGAGGAAAGTTTATTTTCGATCGTCGTCGCGGGACAATCGTGGCGGATATGCCTTCGGCAGCCGGATTTAATTAAAACTTTTACGACAATAGAGACGACGACGACGACGACGACGACGACAACGACGGCGGCGGTGCGACGACAAAAATAGAAGGATGAAATGGACGAAGACCTTACCATTGACTAATCAATTGACATTGCAATAGTGAAGAAAAAAGTATCAGGATAATCCTGGTGAGTTAGCAAGCGAGCGAAAGAAAAAAGAGAGAGAAAGGGAGAGAGAGAGAAGGGGAAAAAGCGATTAAAAGGCAAAAGAGAAGGCGGTAATGAGGGAACGGAAGAGACCGATATATCGAGCCGCTCTTCCGGTTCCACGCGAAACCAGCGGAAAAGTTTGCCTTTGTGCCGCTAACTAGCGTTGTTGGCCGAAGTGCAACGCGAATGCGTCTACATCCCTACGAGTATGTGTGCGTGTGCGCGCATGGTGGGCTGGTTAACGAGCATAAAATTGGTGGCGATCGATCGTGAAAAAGATCGAGCGGAAAGCTCTTCGGTGCGCGGCGCGACGAGATTTTTTTTCACCCGGGGGAGGGTCGACGAACCGTCTCCGTTCGCATCGCGAAATTGCGGTTCGCACCGCGCCGACCGTTGAGGGGGAGGGTCAAGGGCTCGAATGTTTAACGGCGGGCTCTTAAACAGGCAGTAAAGTGGCGTAATGCGCGTCCGTCGGCCAGAAGTTGATCGATGATTCCCTGGGACAAAGGGCCATATCGATTTTATTGCCTAGAACGTATCGACAGCGCACGAGACAGCGCAGCATCGGCGATTTTACGTATCCCTCGTACCGGTTGGAAACGTCTGCTTGGTCCCAAATGAGTCTCTTACTCCAAGCGCGAACAGTAAAATAAAATGACAGTACCGTGCTAGAAGCGATACAGCCGCGATTGGTGCTCGCACGGCACTTGTGTTTCCACACAACGATTTGATAAAGTTAAATCGTCATTTAAATAGCGCATTATTATGCCTAGATGCGTTCCGAGCGACGTGATAAATCGTGGTTGCTTCATCGAAAACAAATAATCAATCGTGCTTGACAGAGAAAAGAGTACAAAGCCAAGATGCGCGTGATAAAATGTTGCAAAAGCGGAATAAATTTCCTCTTGCTTCGTATATAAATTTAACATCCGTTAAATATTCAAATTAACCCCTGCCTGTCTTTTCGGTAAAAAGTATAAAATTTCTATGAAAGTTCCATCTGCTGAAATGAACAAGTGTCCTAAAATGACAACCTCTAGCTTTTTCTTTCATTCATGTGTTCAAAGTTTATTAAAAAAAAAAAATATATATATATATATTTAAACAATCGTCATCAAAACAACTATGAAATTGTCAACTACAATGGTGACGGATGTTCCATGAAATTTGCAGATTTTTCTGAATACTTCAAGGTAGGAAAATAGTGTCCGTCAGACCCACATGTACAGGCTGTAGGTGTCGAAAAAAATGCAGGCGGTAGGTTAACACGGGTGTAATTTCTTTTGAAATACAACGGTGTCAAGAATGCACATTCTCCACGGGTGATCTTCTCGACCTGCGAAATAACGCAACCTCGCCCTGCGGATTAGTTATTACGACACAGCCGTTACACGTCGTCGTCTATTTCTCCCCGACTCCGGGAAATTTAGGACACGTAGGTGCGCGATCGTCAGACCGACGTACTGGCAAGTACCCTTAGGTTCTCTGTAATAAATACTACAACTTCATCTCGCGCGCCCCTAGTAAACGTCTGTAACTCATACCGGCAACTACGCGGACACGCGCCCTTTGACGCGGCGAGCGGCTTTGAAGTCGGGAGCCCGGGGAACTGTTCCTAGCGCGCGATCATTCGTTTCGTTGGCAGGCTAGACTCGCTTTTAGCCTCGACCCGGCGAGCTAGAGACAGTCCGTCGCCTGCACCGTCGCGGCACAATCGAGATCGTGGACGGATCGGGATACACGGCGATACATAATACAAATAGATCCCCGAGCGAAGAAAAATCGCTTCGCACCTTTCCGGCTGGTTCGGTCCGCTTTATTTTATTTTTTGTTTTCCCACCTCTTTCTCTTTAGTTATTATCTCTAGTTTTCTTTTTTTTGTTGGTTTTCGTTTACCTGGCGATAGGACGACAGGCCAACGACGGCTTGTAGACCGAATGTAATTTCGGACGGGGTCGTCGCGTCGTGCTGGAAGTTCGGTCCTTAAGGGAGAACGAGACACACGGCAATTAATATTCAGCAGGCGCGCGTTGCATAGTCACACTTTATAAACGTCACGTACATGGAAAACGTCTACACGCAGAAGGGATACCAAAACGGGCAGAAGAGCCGAGGCCTTTCACCCCCGCCATCCTTTTTTTCGACTGCTGCAGCGCAATTTAAAACGGAGTGGCGTAGAGCTCTCGTCACGAGGTAACGACGTTATTTCGTTGCGATTTATTCAATCATCGCGGAAGTGGCGGGAAAGTGTATCGATCTCGTTAAAGTTTTTATCGAGTCAAAAAATATTCGCGCGACCATCAAACGTGCGCGTTGCTGCTCCAATCGCGCGGGATCGCTTCCAAATTATCTTTGAACATCGAAACGAAACTCATGCGTAACAATTATCTTCGTTAGCAGTCGGGTTTTCATTTCAAAAGTGCGATCGCAAATTACCATCGCGCGCAGATCGCTCCCTCTACACGAGAGAACGTAATAAATCACATGCACTCGTGATTCACGAGATGCACATCCAGGCGGATATAACGCTATCCACTTAGGCTAAAGCACCGAGTTCTCCCGGAGGCCCGGAACAAGTTTAAGCGGGAACGAATTTGAAATCACGGATCTCCAGAGACTCTCTCTCTCCCTCTCTCTTCTGTTTTATCGTGAGGATGACACGGGAAAAGAGAGAAAAAAACTGAGCAGCTAGCTGGGATATAGGGGGAATATATAGATACACGTATACGAGTGCAAACCAGCTGCGCCGGTCGTGATAAGACCCTTGTCACGTTTCTTCCGAGTCACAAAATCAAATCAAACATTGGCCATCGCGCGCTTTAAGGGCACGCTGAAAGCGTTTCGAGAGGAGGGCCTTGTCGCCGATGGGACTCTCGAAAGTTCCTTCTTCAAATGCGTATAAGGAGAGCCCGTTGGAGATGTTATTACTACAAATATTATCTTTCGGGGGACGTTCCTATTCTCGGTTACGCGCGATTGCGTATGGAAGCACAGGTTTCCACACGCGCCCGCACTTTCGTCACCCATAAGGACTTTCTTCCGTCAGGATGACCCTTTTACTTTTGTCGTACCCTTTCACTTTTTCGGCCGAAAGTCCAAACCCTGAGGATGACAGGGCGTCTTTAATCGTCCCGGCCGATTATCTTCCAATCTCTCCGCATTCGAAACGGATTGAGTTAACCACGCTCTCTAAAGTTTATATTGATAAACCTCTTATCGTTATTTCTCCCGCGTGGATACACTTGACCACCGCGGATGACGCGCTCAAGACACACAAACCGCAATTATGACAAATACATGAACGAAGAAACTTCTTTTTTTTCCGTTTATCTCTGTCTCTCTCTCTCTCTCTCTCCCTCTTGCTGACACACAAACCGGTATTATAAACCGTGGCTCTCAGTCGGTTATCGATCAAACTGATTTATCGCCCATAATCTGTATCTACCTGCAACTCGCCGCTAATTTCACTTTACAAACGTAAATCGCACGCATCTGCGAATATCGGGATTTTATATGGATTCGCGTGCATTATTACCGCGAACGATGCGCATCGTATACGACTATTAATAAATCACGAGGGCAATGCCGTTTTACGTATTATGCATCGTCGAATAAGTCAAATACGATAGCGTTTATATTATCGTCGCAGTTACTACTAACGCCTATTTCGCGCGGATTGCGTTTTCCCTATGTCGCTTTATTTGTACGTAATTATACGTTTGCTTTATGAAGATATCATTTCATCGAGAATGGCGAATTTTTATTTACAGTTAATCGTAAATTCGAAATCAATTTCAATATCGCGATGTAAAATACATGTCAATCGAAGGCAGGCCGGCCAGATACATGTTTAATTTAAAATATGTGCAATATTTCGCGCAACCACGCGACGCCGACGCGACGTCCACATGCCGAAAGAAATTGCATTCATTTTTCCGACGTACCGAAAAGCTTTGTCCCACGGATCGATGGTCACCACTGTGTTTTTCTTCTCATCATTCCTATAGAACGGCACAAAGGAAATGACGCAATAAATCGACAAAAAACACAAGACATCGTAAAACCGTAACAATGCATTTTTTCTTTACACCTTCAGTGTTACATTTCGCATTAAGGCAATTTAAAGATAAGAAAAGATAAGGACGAGGTTAAATCATAAAATATTTTCTCCCAGAAGCAAAAAATATCCCTTCGATTACATTGTAAAAAAAATATGTATTTTTCATTGTAAAAGAAGATTGTCACAAACGGCCGTTTGCGTGTGCAACGTTCGAAGACATAATAATTTAAAGAAAAGATAAGAACAAGGTTGAATCATAAAATATTTTCTCCCAGAAGCAAAAAATATCCCTTCGATTACATTGTAAGGAAATATATATTTTTCATTGTAAAAGAAGATTGTCACAAACGGTCCGTTAGAACGTGCGTTCGTTTGCGTGTGCAACGTTCGAAGACATAATAATTTAAAGAAAAGATAAGGCAGCAAAAAACATCCTCCTGCAACTACGTTGTAAAGAAATATGTATTTCTTATTGACAGAGGATTGTCACAAACGGTCCGTTAGAACGTGCGTTTGTTTGCGTGCAGAAACATCTGGAAAACGAGTCTAGGACCGAATGGGCGAGAGAAAGGCACCGTTTTCTCAACATCCTTGGAAACGTCTTCAGCATCGGAAATCGCGTGTCTGCCACCTCGTATAGGACATTTGGCGCGAAGTGCGCGGTGTGCATACTTATCGCTGCGTGCTCTCTCTTTTTCTCGAATAATCGTCATTCAAGAAACGCGTCAGTAGTCAGCGTCATCAATGGGGTTCAATTTCGAAATTCTCTCACGGATCGATCTGTCAATTATTGAAGTTCCGAAACGAATCGCTCTCGATCTGCATGCTGAAAATTAATTACTCGAAATACGTTGAGAAATAATGACGGATGAATAAGGACGTAAAACAGACAAGCAACTTTTTATAAAGATTAAAGGCGTCGATCATGAAACGATAGTACAAGAGTCTCGTAAAATATCCAGACGAGGCTCTTTAATATCTCCGTTAACGGGACGAAAGTGGCATGCCTAATTATATTATGTAATCACTGAGTCGGGAGATAAGCGATTACCTAATGGCGACGCGGGACATCCCACGTTTTAAATTTGATATCGCGAGGCAATGCGCAAGGTCCTTCCTGCGTCCATAACGGCACGCGGCCAGGCGTTTAATGCGTATGCGAGCGAGCGTGCATTTGTTGATTTGCATTTATATTTGACACACAGCGACGCGGGGCGCCGCGGCGCGCGCATTTTTCCGATAATCGCCGTGCGGCCTTAATATCGCCCGAGAACCGGAGTTTTACAGACGGCTGAAGGCTCGCCGAAAATAAAATCGAGTCGACGAGGCCGGCGGAGATCAAAGTTCGCCTAAAAAATCTCAATGGCGAGACGAATCGGAATGGAATTGTTCGCAAACAGAAATCTCTTCCGTTCGTCCGCTCGAAGTGCCATTTATATCTTCTTACGATCTATGACGATGCTTATCGCGGTATGAATTCAATGATAATCACAAATTCAAGAAAAAATCGAACACACTGAAAAAAAATTTTTATTTCGATCAAATCATTTTCTTGATTTATTGTAAATAAATATTAGTTGATATAAAATAATTTTTTTTTTAAACATACGAAATATTGTTAAAAATAAATATATTTGTTTAAAAATAGAAACTTTTTTTTTCAGAATTTTGCACAAAATTTTAATTGTCAGAAATTTTTGATTCGTAGTTATAAGAGTAGCTATTTTAATAGAAGATTGCTAGATAAGATTTTTAAATATTCAAAAAATAATAATAAAAGGCTAACCGGATGTACGTTAAATACTGTCTAAAAATATTGAGTTGTTACATAAGGTCGTGTGTTTCATTGAAAACAAAAAGTAAAAAGGAACCGAACCGGACTTACAACAACAACCCAATATATTATTTCTATCATCTTTGTAGAGAGATTTCTTAACTTCCTATACTTCGACCCGCTCTCTCGATATCCGCTTCCTAATAATTCCACTTGAGAGTACAGATATTTTCTCGGGTGATTCACTGCGGAGACGGCATCCGTAAATCGTCGCGTTGTATTTCTGGTACGACTTTAATCGATCGGAGTAATAATCATTCGATTTATATTCCGGTGCGCTTCGCGCCGTGCTCACAATCGGCAAACGCTTCATTGAAACGAATAAGAGGATCAAGAAAGGTGCGAGTTTATAACCGGTGGAACACACACGTAGATTTGCACGTACCGCTGACAATAAACGACACGTGTATTTAATTTGGGAATTGTACAAGTGGACGCGCGAACAGGTTATTACACGGAGTCGTTTGTTGTTTAATGAGCAATCGGGGATCGGCGTCAATTGACGACAAAGCGCCGCCGTTTATACAAATTATCATTTTTCCTCCGTTAAAGCATCCGCATGGTAGATTTATTTGCGATCTAAATATAAATGCTTTTATCATTTATCCGCTCTGTCTTTCCCGACGAGAAAGCCGCGAGCGTCGCAGTGTTCCGCGTTCAACAAACTCACTACGTTTATTTCAAAGTAGGCGGCCAATGAAATTCGACGTCGAGCAAGTTTGTATAAAAGTTTGCGTAAAAGTATTTCGATTCCATGGATATTAAAGACTCGAATTTATTTCATCTTAAACGAGATAAACATATTTAAGATGCTCACGATGAGCATCGGTATATTATTAAATTGCCCGTTCGTTTAATTTTTTAAGGGCAATGTTTCGAGACCGACGAAAATGCGGGGCGCAGTTCACGTGGGCTGGAGTTTGTAAAAATTCGCACAAAAATTATTATTAGGCGCCACGATCAAACGGATAATGGTGCTCCCTTCTTTACGTTAAACAAGAGAGTCTCTCTCTCCTCCCATGATATTTTTTTTTATCCTACTAAAGGTATGACTCCGGAACGAAGGGAGGTATCTTTTTTATTTGATATAAAAACCCGAGTTTTATGCGCTAACCCTTTCGCGCGGCTTTCCGATTTTTTAAGATTCTTACATGCGCCGCCCGCGTCGCGACGTCTCGTTCTCCCCTTTCGCGATTTGTCGGCGAAAAAGCGCGTAATAAATTGGCGTCCGAAAGCCGGCTAGTTTGGTATCGCAAGACCGGTTCTTTTTTTCCAACCTTCCGTCGACGGCGCGAGAAAAGGACGCGCGTATGCCTACGAGTATCACCACGTGTGCATTACACGCGTGGACATTCACAGAGACAGTACATCCCCTTCTCCCCACGGGGGAGAGAAAAAAAAAAGAGAGATTCGGGGAACACACGAGGGAGGAAGGAAGAGCGACGACGACGGGAGTCGGGCGCGCGCGGGAGTCGGAGGGACCGAGACAGGTTCGACGAAGAGAGAGAGCGAGACAGCGCGTGCTGCTCCGAAGCCCTATACCCGCCGGTCGAAAGAGAGCTCGGTGCTCAGTGCTACGATGGTCACCAAGCGGACAGGTCGCAGCCTCTCTCAGCCTCCTCCGCTACGGTCCATACGCCGCACCGCCGGTCGCCCCACTCATCCGCCCGGCCGTTCGTCCGACTGTCAAGCGGGAGTCAAGCGTGTCTCGCTTAATCGCGCCTAATTAAGACGTGCCCGCGAGTCTATCCGGAGCTTCGCGAGTGCAGTGCGCGCGACGCACTGTCATTGACCGTCTGCGGCCCGCGCGCTCGCCGTAAATCATCAGGGCTCTTACCCGCGGCTAGAGGATAAAGAGAGAGAGAGAGAGAGAGAAAGATAGAGAGATTGCTGGGTAATTGTGTCACGGTTGACGAACAGATTTATTTTCGTCCGCGGTAGAGGCTCGCCGTCGTTTTCATCATCGTCGTCTCTAGTGGCCGTTCGTTGTCGTTGTCACAATCATCGTCGGAATCGTTGTCGTCATCGTCGTCGTCGTCGTCGTCGCTCCGTCGATTTCTCTCTCCTATCCATACCGAGGAGATACGATTATCGGCTATTCGCAGGCCTGTCGCGCGCGAAAGCTCTCGAGATAGAGCGCTTTATCGAAGCGATCCTACAAGAGCCCCCCCGTCAGTGAGTGCGCTCCGACGAGATCAAAGGACCGATAAGCGAGGGCTCGGAAGTGAATGAATGAGAAGGAATATCGTCGCGCGCGCCGACGGAAGAGACGCGCGATTTCTTCCCGATGATAACCGCGAGCCGCTGCAAAGATATCGGAGCGCGTGTGCTCCTCTTCGTGGACGCCGTCGGTGAGGAAAGTTCGCACGTGCTTCTGCCACAGCCTCCCACCTCTCCGTGCGAAGCACGTGGTCGCCCCCGGCAGACTTCTTTCCACACGACGTAAGATCAAAGAGACGCGAGGCTGTCGTACGGTCTTGCGGTTTACCCGCGCGTTCATTCAAGACATGGATGCAAAGACGGCCCTAACGAACGACAAGATCTTCCAGGTAATTGCGATCCAATTTTTTTCCTCGGTCGACGTTAATCCGCCACTTTTCTGGGATCACTGTTAGATCGCGAAATATTCAAGCGCGAGAAGATGGGACTGGAATTGTTCCAAAACTTTTCCGAAGCGTGTGTTTGTTACCTTAAAGCCAGCAATGTGAACGGCCTCGCCAGACTGCCTTGGTTGGCTGCTAGGTCAGCCGTGTAATTTCTGGGCCGTCCGTAATTTAACGCAGTTGCACTTACGTCACGTGATTACACGGTTTCCGTGAATATCCGCGCTCCACTGTTTGTTTCGATTGTCTGTTCCATTAAAGGGAGACAATTGCGATTCGCTTTCCGCCCTGGCATTCACGTAAGCCAAAAAAGAATGTTGCATTTATGAATGAACGACGGCTCATTATTTTACATACTTCAAAGAAACGTGATTCTTAAATCAAGAAATGTTTCACTTAGCATATTCGGCTTGATTGTGATTCATGAAACGACGCAACGGTTAGTAATCACGAGATAAGAATATATTGAGTTGGAACAAAAGAGTAGCGGTACATGTAAATTTATGTAACGTATCTTTTACTTAAAAACCGCTACGAACTTTTGTTCCAATTCAATACACGAGCGATATTCCGTGAGCTGTTCAAGCCGACTAAACCGGTGATAACGTGCCGAAAGTTTAGTTATCCATCAGGACCAGTGAAAGTATAGTGAGAGCTCGTTAAAGTTAAAATTTTATCACATTACCTTTCGGTCGCGTATTTTCACAGATTATTGATATTCAAGAGAGAGGTCATCGACCTCCACCGGCCGAATCTTCCGGCCACTTGCGTCAACACTGATCGATTTCGTTCGAAAGCGGGCGTGCCATTCACGCTATTCGTGTTATCTCACGCACAGACGTACAAGTTTTGAGCCGACAGAGCCTCGAAAAGTAATTTATGCAATGCATTCATTGCGTGCAGCAGTCGAATAGAGAAATGCACTGTGCACTCACCGAAAATAAAATATCCGAAGTAGAAAGGCGCGGTATTTTCAGCTGGAAAAGTGTCGGAATGGAATACAGTGTTTAGAATTTCACGCTGCGAAATCAGGAGCCGTTACTTTTACGAGCGAAACACATATCGCTCCGGTCAATTACGTCATGTAATTAATACGGCCTGCGCGCTACATCCGCCTCGGCCGTTTCATCTCTCCGGAAGCGGCGGAACCCCAGCGGCGATGGATGTCGGCGCGGCACGAATCTTCTTGCTTTAACGCTGACTTAAGCATAGATCGATTCGCGATGAGAAATTACGCGCGATAAAGCACGCTCCCGTCTACGAGCATATGATATCGTGTGAAACTCGTGTGCGTTCGTACGCGATGCATGCGATGCATTTGCACGCGACATTTTAGCCGTGTAACCCGCCGAGTCGACGTGCGCTGCTGAGTTACCCTGAAGGATCTCTATCCATTTCGGTGAATTGCCTTGTCGGAAGTATCGGTCGACAGGTGCTTCCTATTGTGATAAAAGATATATGTATACGCGTCGGTCCAAGTCCGCGTGTTTTACAACTTCTTATCTGTTACTTTTTGTTGCGGCGCACAACTCGGATATTTACAGCGTACTAATATTTACCGGCTGATAAGCGGAAATCCGACCGACGTAATAGATCCGATATCGCGTTATTATTAATGCCTCGGGCTACAGTTAGGAATGCAGCGCGTGAGATATAATTTGCGTTATCATCGAGTTTAATATTTCTCGAATAAAACTTTTTCATATCAGTAAAAATTGCGGTAGTTTGTCTCTCGTATCAGTTTAATCGATTTTTATATTCTACCTAAATAAATATATTCCAATTTTGTAGAGTATTCTAAAATTTGACACGTTTTCGCTACGTCAATGTCTTCATAGGGCGCAGCTCTATTGTTAAACGCGAAATTTTTTTTGTTCGGCCAATTCTCGTGTTACGTAAAAAATGAGCGATTTTTACGAAAACACACGCGGCATTGTCGTTTAATATTCCGGTATGGGCATTCCCGTAGACTCTCCGTTTAGACCCTAATAACAGAGTGATGTTTGCAAACTGGTTGTAGAAGAATGGGATGCTGTTCAGCATAATTCGTCCCCTCCCGTGAAAAGTGGAGCACGTGCCTTCGTACATTTTTTTTTTTTCCTTTATGAAAGTCGAACAAAGCAACAAAATTTCTATACAGTCACTCGAATAGTTTAGTCAAGTCGTCTCCCTTTTTTAAACTATCGTTAATCATTCGTCATTCGCTCTTGGTTTTTCATTAAATTTACAGAAATTTTCCAATTCGTTAAAAATGCGACGGACGAGAACGCAAAGTCGCCGCTCGGAATTACTAATGCGTCGGTGGTCGCGAGTGTTCGCGAGTGCCATCGTGCAATAAGGAGAAGGAAGAGGGCCGGAAAGAAGAGCGCTCTAATTAATTGATGCGATCTTTGTCTCCGCGACCACCACGAAGACGTCAGCTGCGAACGGCGCGCGAGCGGACCGCGCGCGGGACGGAAAGAGCACGCTGCGCGTCGCGCAGCGCGCGATTGCGGCGCAATTTGCCAATTTTATGCACACTTCGCGAATAATGATCGAAAGTAGAACACGTGACCGCGGCGCGGCATTGTTCGCGGTGTGACAATGGAATCGGATGTTTTGTTGGGGATAATAGAGCGCGTGGCCTACACGCTAATGAAAGGGTTGCACCTTTGAATACATCGAATGCATATATACCGGCGGCGTATCTAGGGCTCAGCGGTGCTCAGATCGCGTATCCCGAGCGAGCGTGAAAAGGATCCTGGGACCGAGACCACGATCGATATGCGTTCGACGACGGCGACGCTCTTCCCGCCCTTCGCCAGCCTTTTCGACGATTTTATTCTACATCATGTAGGTCCGGTTTTCCATTTCGCCACGTAACGCTTGGCACCGACGCGAGCGTTCACGTGGAAAGTTTTAAATTCCCCACGCATACTAAGGGCCCCGCCTAATTTTCCTTTTATTATAGTCTCATAAGGTGACTCGACGCATATAAAAAAAAAAACAAAAAAAAACAAAATTATCTCTATTATGCAGATCAGCGCCGCGTATATGCAAAATGTAGCGATGCGTGAAGGATTATCTTTACTGCATATAAACGTCAATTACCCCGGCGCGGCGTACAGGTCCGTGGTTCCTGTTTTGCAATAAGAAATATCCAAGACTGCTCCGCGGACTGTGTATCATGGCCGCGTAATGCATATCAATGTCGAATGAGCACCGCCGTCGTCCTGGACGTGGCGCACGCGGCACGTCTATTATAACACCCTCCGTGCGCGTCGAGGCCAATGTCAGAGTTCGAATGTGTTCTTTAAAATGCTCGTAGAACAATGGCTGGCCGGGGTGTCCGCGGTGTCTACGGCGCAGAAGTGCCACTGCACATTTGCAAGTCCCGATGATTGTGCGTATACACCGCCATACGTGCGAATGCATGCGCCGCGCGCGATAGCGCAACAATGCCGAATAGAAGAAGAAACCAAAAGTGCGATTACCATTGAAGAGAGCGAGGACCGAGAGAAGAGACCCTTTGCCGCGACAGTTATCGCTCACTGTCGCTATTACTCATTGTCGCCGCTGCGTTGTAGGTCGAAGACGTATGTACATACTCGCGCGTACTGGAACGAGCGCCGGGAGAGGCCTAGTTAAATCGTTCCTGACCGGGTTATATCTTGAAAGGAAAACTCTCTTATCACTCTTCCAAGTTAAATGCTCGCGATAAATGGCACATTTCTAATACCTTATGTTTTTCTCGATAAAAACTATAAATATTGATGACGACGGAGATAAGAAAAAAATTGTTTTTCTAAGAGCGTATCGAGGAAAAGATATCCTAATGAGCATACATTACACGTCTGTCTCGTGCATCCATTAAATTTGTTACTTTTGTTACTTTTCGTGACATTATTTATTCACGTCGTCGCATATATTCCACGCTCCGCATTTAGAATATCCCGTCTACGAAGTTAGTGAATGACTTCCGTTGCGGCGTAAACGTTGTTACGAGAGCGCATTTCACTTCATCTCCGGCTTGATGCCGGGAATCAAACGTATAGAACAACTCGCTTTCGGAGCAAGTGTAAAAAAATTGACCTCGCCGTGCCTTTCGAAAGCAAAACGCAATGCGGACAAAAGGAGATCGATGAACCGTTAATTCGATGCCCGTTAGTTCCATTAAAATTGCAGCACTTAAATTTCTAACAATTATAATTATCTTTTAACGTGTTTCGTAATGAAAATCGATATGTTAAAATTCGGAAGCGAGACAAATCGTTAATCGAAGCTGCTCATCCCCGACAATTCTGAGGATCGTACAAAGACGCGATCGCGTCTCAAGAAAAGGCACTGTTTACGTATAAGATTTCCGTACTCCGATAAATCTGGCCTGAAGAAGCGGTTACAAGAGAGAAGTAGGTGTGACCTGCAAATATTTGCTCGACAAGGGAAAAGGGGTGAATATCCAACCGAATACTCAACATTTCCCAACAAATGTAAGACAACTTTGCCGGATATCGGATCGTTCGTCGATTTTTCCCGTCTTCTCAATATGTTTTTGCATATAGCGTATGTCTTACTTCTCAGATATAATATTATTTCATTGTATCCGTATAAATATAATAAATAAATATAGGATGCAGGCGCGTTGTGTGCAAAAGCCAGAATGTGCGTTTTCAGGAAATAAAGAACGAGATTACATTAATTAAGTACGTTGGACTTCACGTTCTCCACATCTGTTAATATTGTGTATCACTAAAAACAGTACAAACGTTATTTACTCAATCCTCATGTTCCACTTATGTTATAAACATGATATCATCATTATTAATCTTTTATAATACTACATCACATTTCTCTTTCGCAGCACCGTAATAGTTCTTTTTTAATATTTACCCTTGTTGCTCAAATTTTATTTATATTTTATTTGTACTCAATTTATACTTTGTTTATATTTATATTAAATTGCATTCACATCTTGACGGTATCATGTTCACATAATTTTATCGGACATACGGGAATGTTCCCTCAACAGACTCCGGTAGCCAACACAAATAGACGTCCTCTTTTCTAGCCCGGGTCTAGTTTCAAATTAACGTCAAGGCACTCAAGGCACTTCTTGATAACTCGATTCAATTCTGAACACTTGTTTCGAATTCATGGTTAATCAGCGTGAAGTTCAAATTTATTTTTAAACGCTTAACTCGCAGACGTCACGAGCAAACGGGAAGCTTCGGACATTATTGAAATTCCAAAAGTCATTCGCTTTTACTATCAGCCCGCTCTCTCTACTGTTAAATCGACGCTATCGTGATTACCTTTGACTGGAGCACAACGTTCATCATCGATCGGAAAAAAATTCCGCGGTGGATCGTTTGAAGGATCTAAACATCGCAACGTTTTAACGTCTCTGCTTAGATACCCGTAGTTAGATACCCGTAGATATGTGTAAGAGTTATAATAGATTGTTTGAAATAAAAATGATGAGAAGAACACACTCAAAGTATAATTTTGATGTCTACTTTCGTAGCGATGGTATTCGATTCGGCTTGAAAATGCTTCTGCTTCACACGGGAACAACGTAACTGGAACTCAAACTGGAACAGCTCAGTTCCAAATATCGCCCGTCCGTTTGAACATGTGAAGTCGCGAGATGTCGAAATAGGACACCGATGCGAGAGACGAGGGGTCGACAGGTCAGACACACGCTCCCCTGCATGCTCGTATGCGGTTCGCAGGGCGGTTACCGTAGAAATGCAGCGAAAGGAAGATGCGTCTCTCCCCATCGGCAGAGAAATTACATCGCGTTACATCGTATCACGTGCACGGTGGTAAGCGATACTTCAAAGTATCGTGTCAACGGAACGCGAAACGAGCGCAAGAGACCGCGAGATGTAGGTGATTTTAGGGGCACGTTTCACATGCTTATTAATTATTATGTATTACGTGTTAAGTAAGAATATTCAGCCAGACATTTACGTACTTCTGACAGGCGCGTAGGTCAATGAGAAACAAAAAGAGTGCAGATATCGAATTCTAAAATTCAACGTGATTTGCGTGGGAAGTCAATGAGGAAGTGTCGCGACGGACCGACCTTTCGCGATATCGCGCAAAATCGGAGCGGGGGCCCTCGATGAAATACGGGCCGTGCATCCTTCGCAACGACTCGATATCCGTTCGATACATGTCGATTCCGATGAAATAGCGTTCGCACTGTTACGTCTGGCGCGTAAAAGTCTCCAAATGTGCGATTAGTTATCAGAATGGCCACCGTAAACGCGAAAGAGAGGGGGAGGAAAAGAGAAAGCCGGATCGAGTTGGATTTATTCATGGATCACCACATGCCACGTGGATAATCTCTCTCTTTCTCTCTCTCTCTCTCGTGTGTCTGGTGTCCACCTTCTCCTTACTTACTTACTCGCATGGCGTTAACTCTTCCACGTGCTTTCTTTCGTCGTGAAACCAGTCGCGCGAGCAGGCCAACATGCAACGGGGTTGAGATAAATATTGCCGACGAACACCACCCGCCGTGTGAGCGAGATGCGACGACGTATCTCGAGAGAGGAAATTCAATTGTGCGCATCAATGGATCACGAGTTACAGCTGTCTAGCATCGAGTACTAGATATACAACACGCCTGGCATGTGGCATCGTGGATTTATTCTTAGCATAGACTCCGAACCTACCACCTGAGATTCCTCTCTCCGAAGAACAAAACACAGATGACTATCTCAATGCTATCCAACAATTATCGGAGAAACTGCTATAAAAGATCTTGAATGAATTTGATGAATAAGAGAAAAAGCAACACGTTTAATTCTGTATACGTAACTCGACAATTTTGTCCTGCAATTTTTTTTTCCTTTAAAAAACATTTATAATTCTTTTTTTTTTAAATATACGATTATACAAATATTTTCTAGAAATGTTAAAGTATATGTAAGAGTCAGTTAAAGAATTTTTTTATATTTGTAAAAGTAATAAAAATTAACTTGGAAGTGCCGTGATCCAACGCGTGTATAGAGAAGAACACCAAAAAACGCAACGTGCGCGCAGAGTGTTAAATGAATATGTTATCATAAATAAATTCTTGATATAATTTTTTAAATATTTTAACAATACTTCCATTACCGTTTTCACATCGTCGTTCTATAAAATTCGTGGTTTTTAATTCTGTAAATATTTCTTCACTTAACTCTGCGTACTATATATTATTCCAGTGCCATCTAAATTAGAAGGTTTATTGTTTTGATAGCAGCATCTTGAAACTGTTTCGAAGTAACGTTCATACTGTGTCAACCTCGACCCCTTAATGATCCTTATAACTGAATGACGAGGAGAAGTAGAAGGGGCGGCCTCGCGCGCTGGGAACGTGAAAGAAAAGAACAAGGCGAGTTCACCCCGTAATACTGGAGATCGTGACTTACATCGAGTTCTGGTTATTACCCGCGAAGTACAAGCCCAAATGCATCGTGTATCCCGGGGATTACGGGGTAAATACGCCTTGAGCGTTCGAATCCGCCTTCGCGTCGATTCATAATTCCACGAGAATTTATTACCGGAGCGAAGAAGACGAGGACGTGTTTTCTTTCTCCACTTTGACCTCTCTTTCTCTCTGTTTCACTTTGTCCCCCCCTGCTCCCCCCTACCCCCCTCCCGACGTTTATTCGCAAGATTCATGTTTCATCCAAGTACTTAACGATTTTAATCACCTTTGATATAAATTGATACAGATTACAACGAAAATGAAGATTAATAACGGAACAGTTCGCATTATGAAAAGGTTTATGGACACTTTACCATCTGCCGTTTCACCACTTGTTCGTCGACACTTGTCCGTTTAGACATTTTTTCGTTTAGTACGTGTCTTCGTTCACGAACACTTTACCGTCTAGCGTTTCGTCGTTCCAAATATTTTTTTGTTTGCATTCTTTCACGGACAGTACGGACACTTGTCCGTCCGTAACGCTTCTTCAAAAAACATTAAAAAGAAAAAGGTTTCGAACGATGAAATGCTGGGCGGTAAAGTATTCTAGATAAAAAATATATTAACTGAAAAAAATGTCTGACGGAGAAGTGTCGAACGGTGAAATGGCAGACGCGCCCATAAACCAATTAGGAGAGCTTTACGGCAAGAATTTTTTTTTCAGGATTTATTTTTGGTAATTGAATCCGAATCGCAGGCCACCCTCGGCGATAAATAACTGTTCGGGATAAAACGTTGACTGGTTTAGAAACGGAAAATCTGTATATGGCCCGCGGCGTACAACGCAAATGATGCGCGTAACGCGCGTTTTATCGGGGGGTGGCCGTTAAAACGCCAGCTGGAACCAAGTGTTCGCGCTCGAGCTCACCTCGAGTACAAGCTGCAAAAGAGGGACGGACGCGCGCATAAGTTACTCCAAGCCATCTCCGCGCGCGGTCCTCCCCTCGACGTAATGTCGCGTGCGCGGAGCTATCATCCGCGCGATAAATGGCCGTTTCGGAAAAAGAGGAAAGAGAGCGGGCGAGACCGCGATGAAATATGACGGACAAATTGGCCGGTTGCTTTAGACGGTCGCACTTGGATATACGGTATTCATAGCCACTTGACCCGAATATCGCGCGCGCGCGAAAGGCGCGAGGATGGCGACGCAGAGTGTGGCCTGATAGAACGTGAAGCACGGGATGTAAGTCGTATTTCACGGCACTCCTCCTTCCGTGCATCCCGCCCTCGGGATCTGCCAGCATCTGCCAGCTGTCCCTCCCCTCCCCCCTTTCCTTCATCCCCGACGATGACCTTCCTGCTTCCTTCCGCGTGTCTCCGCTCGCGTCCGCAACGGGAACAAAAATCAACCTTGCGAGTATCGCGATCAATGACTCACGGGAATGGTGAGGAGGAGTGTACGTTGTGCATCGCGCCACTGTCAGCTTCCCCTTTTCGAATGCCCGATTCGATCGGACCGAATCGCTCTCAGCTGCAAACGCGGACACGTAGAAAAAAAATTTCCCTCCGACGACACGTCCGTCGTGTTGGCGTGATGAGAGCGATAAAAGAGCCGGCAGGAGATTCGAACGCCTGCCCCTCCTCCTCTCCAGCGCTTTTAAATTGTTTGCGAATCTGCGCTACGAATTTTGTTGATTAAGAACGATATTCTAAATGGCGTTTTAACAAATTTAATAAGAAACTTCGAGCAACGAGCGTATCGACTTTGCATTAATTAAGGCTAATTAATCTCGATAGAGAGATGTTGGAAGAGAGACAAATGGAAAAAGTTCGCTGGGCAGCTTTCAACTTGGTCGATTGCGCGATTGTCGTCAAATTGATTGCCGCCAGAAGTACCGAGTCGCCGAATTTTCATCCCGGAGGCGATAGAAAGGGAAACATTACGGTTTTACGGAAATAGCGATGAAATAACGAGAAACTCCGAGCTTGCGAGTTGAAATTAAACTTTCTAATGAATGAACCGCGTAGTCTTGGCTGCAGACTAATGTAACGCGCCGCGGCAATTGCGTGTGTATGCATGTATAATTAATGGCCACGAGTTTAAAGACAACTTTGTGAGATTAAGCAACGCGAATGCGAACAGCAGCGCGCCTGAAAAACGTAAAAGGCGAAAAGTCCCGACCGAATTTGCAACGCTCTCGCTATCGAATTGACCTTACGGTCAATAATACTGAATCAGAAATATTGACAGAATAAATCAATATTTTTACAACCTAGGATTATTTCTGCGATTTCTGTGTCATCCATGATTATGGTAACTGTACACTGATGCGTCCTCTTCACACAATCATTATCGCTGTCAATATTCTTATCACATAGTCCTATCACGAAGCTCGAGAAACTTTGGATTACCTCGTCAATATTCTATATCAATCCATAAATATTAACCACACGCGATCAATAATATTGTCAGTAATATTAAGTAAATAGAATAAAAAACAGTAAACAGAAAAAAATATATTTCCTAACTATTCTCTTTTTATTTTCACTTTTTGGAAACATTTCCAAATTGAAAACAAAAAGGTGCACTTAATAAAAACAAAGAAAAAAATATTAAAAGCTTTATTAATATAATTACAAACAAAATTTTTTTAAATGTATGAAAAATAATAATATAAAATAAAATTTTGATTATATTTTTAACGCATTTTTAAATTTATATAAAAACTTCATTGCACTTTTGAGAGCATTTATCTTTTCTATTTATATGAAAAAGATAAAACGTCTCTTGCAAAAAATCCGTTCGCGTAAATACATGATTACATGAAACATTTTGTATAATTTTTTTTTTATAATCTTGCAGTGCTTTATGAAACATCGTTAAAATATATAAAACTGTATTTTGCAGAAGTCTTTTCCTTTTTAATCAAATCTAATAGAAGTTAATAGCTCTCCGCAACTCATTCACTGCAAAATTAAAAAAAAAAATAATAAAATATTTACAATGTTCCCTTAAATAATTTTAAAAATTTCATATCTAAAAATCATAATTAAAATAAAAAAATAAAATTTAAAAATTTATAATTGATTTACAGTAATTTAATTTTATCTGAAGTTAATAAAATTTTTTTATTCCCTGATATTTTCCGGTTTTCCCGGTTTTCCCTGACCATTTTTAAAATTCCCTGACTTTTCCTGATTTCCCGGTTTTCCGTAACCGCTAATAACCCTGGTAAAATTGACATTAGAGTAGCAGAGTACAGTTTTGAATTCTAAACGTAAGGTCACAAATAAATCGCCTTCCAAAATTTTTTACGACTCCGGGAAGTGCTCCCGAGTACATTAGACGTTTTTAAGAGGCGCATCTTTGAGACCTTCTCTCGAGCGAATTTGGCCGCGTCGAGTGAAAGAGTCTCTCGCTTAAAGTTTAAATTCCAGCAATTAAGCGTATCGCGCGCTTTTTGTTACAGCGGACACGTGCCTTTCGCGAGAGCGTCACAACGAGTTTTGCATGAAGAGCGGCGACCCGCGCGGGGTAACGAATGATATTTCCGGCGTTCATTTCGCCTTGTGTTTTCGTACAGAAGGCAGAAGCGCTTACGTTAATGAAATCCGTTCGTGGAAGATCCCCTCGTAAAGGCTAGTGAAGAACGTTGAAGCAGAAAGCGTTGAAATTAAAAGCTGTTGCGCAACCTCTTGAATCTTGACGTTTGCCGTGCCACCGGGCGCGCTCGTTAAAATATTTCCGCTTTAATTAAGTGACTGACGAAACATTTCCTTTTAATTTTTAACGTGGCTATCTTTTTACAGTAAGATTATTCCATTAAAAGATTAAAAATTCGATGCACGGTGCACGGATTAATTTCGCGAGAAGATAATAATGATTTATTTGTACTTTCTTTTTATTTCTCCCTTCGTGAAAGGGATACGTGAGCGGAACGTTAAATGCCGACACAGCGGGCATCGCGTGCGTTGCGCAATTCCATTATAATTTGCCGTAATTGTCGCACGTGAATTAGTGCAGTTACGAGGAGGTGAGGTGCACCCGCGACGGCGCCCGTGGATATGCCTTGGTAAGAAATGTCGGAACACGCGCGGATCGATACCGCATACAAGCGCGGTGAAAAACCTTTTATCTCGTCACACTAATACGTGCGACACGTAATACGTTCTCGTAAACGTCGCGTGCGGATTAATCATCTCTATTTGATGTTTGCGCTGGAAAGTGATACGGCGCGGCGCGTGTGTACATAGAGAGTCACTCGCTACCTCGCGCGATTCCTCGCGCGTATCGCACGGCAATCACGCGGGAAACACTTTGTGGGTTTATGGTTTTTATCTTCCGTTTAATAAACGGCTCGCATACAGAGAGAGTTTAATCTCGAATTATGAAATTGCCAAGTTGAGAATTAATTACGTCAAGCTGATAAGGGAGACCCCAGGGACTTTGGCGCAAGGAGAGAATATCACGGACAT